>NC_054387.1:102915207-103224426 GCF_017654675.1 Xenopus laevis
GGTTTTAGCGTTTTTTTCTTATACCACAAATAAACTTGATTGGGTACAATCATGGAAATAAAATTCTAATACCTCAAATTACAAGTACAAATTTAAAAAATGGCTTGAATTTTGCCTAGGACAACTCCCATTGACTTCTACATGAACTCGCAAGCAAGATGCTGAAGTTTTACATTCAAGTTTTTCTAGCTTAATAAATACCAAGAATTTGAGTTTTTAAAAATATAATTAGAATGAGAGTTTTTGTGCAAAATAAATATAAATTAATACCTTCACAAATCACCCCCTTTAGACTTCAACTTTGAGCTGTAGCAGTGATTTGGAATCCAACCTTTTGTATTTAGCATTATTTTCAATTTCATTATCAAATCAAGTTTTAAACATACAACAAAAATGTGCAGATCATACAATTCATTTGATTTCTTCCAATTATTGGCACCCAGGATTAGTTTAAGTAATAAAGTGGTGATGCTATAATTCTTTTCAATTGTACAATATATCTATTGATATTTAAAGCAGACCATAATAATATAGCAACCCCATACAAAATGATAAGCCCATGCATTATTCATTTTAGACACATTGTACTTGGCATAATGTATTGTTTGAAAGTCACATAACTGACATTGCTTGGTCACATTACTCATTCTTTGAATTTCTATCCTGAATAGATCTGATAGACTTAAAGAATGTTATTATATCATTAGATATACACAGTATAATAATCCAACGATTGAAGCCTGACACATAATGCTCGTCTTGATCTGATCACTTGGATTCTGTTATGTTCTGTCCCTGAATGTCTTCAACAAAAAAACATATTTAAAGCATAATAGAACCAGAAAGACTGGTGAGTTATCCCTGGTTTGCTTTGCCAGCATACAGCTCTACTTGTTTAGTTACAAACAGACCATGGAGCATCACATCATACATCCCAATGGTCCTGATTTAGACAGGAGCGTTCAATATCACAGACCAACCCCCCAATGGAGTGATGCCTTCTGGTTAAATGGGGCAACCCCCCAATGGAGTGATGCCTTCTAGTTAAATGGGCAGTGGTTTCGTTTATCGTGCTCTGACTTTGATTTGAAAACGTTAAGTCAATGTTTCTTCAGCAGTAAAATCTGCCCTGCTTAGGAGTGGATAGAATATGAAGAGTCCAATGGGAATTTCCAAGGCTGGGGCGCATTAGGGTCTGGGCCCACAGGGACATGCTCTGGTACACTCGCAAGGCTAGTCCAAAATTAAGCATATTATTTACTTTGGCAGATATATTCTTTGTAGGCCTTAGCAAAATAATGGCATCCGTATAAGAACCGCAAGGCAGAACTGAATTCTGATATTGCCTTAATAAACACTAGTATGGTAATCACTACTCATCAACGGAAATATATAGAGAACCCCCATAAGCAACGTTCTTGTCTTTTACTTTTATCTAAATAATAGACACTAAGGGGTATATTTATCAAAGAGTGAAGTTAAAGTTCGCTACAGTCTTCTACAGTGAAATGAATGGAGAGTGGCAGAATTTCACTCTAAAGGACTGTGGCGATCTCTAACCTCACTCTTTGATAGGTATACCCCTTAAAGGCCAATTTATGAAAGATCGTAGAACGTTCGTTTCTCAGAATCGTACTTTTCAGCTCAAACAAATATTTTGTATAGTTAAATCCACTATAACCATTAAATCCACAATTTTTTCATAATTAATCAAGTATAAAAGCCATAAAATCTACGCATACAAAAGTACGGCAAGTATAAGCTGTCGAGGTCATGTAGAAGAAGTCAGTTCCCTTTCTTTTCTTGCAACGATCAGCCTTTTGTTCATAGTTTTAGAGGTTGAGCAAAACGCTCATTATAATACACATTTTTCTTGTGGAAAATTCAGAGTTTAAGAATTTTTTTTACAGCTGTTTACTTTTTTTTTTATTTGGATCTTTTCATGGCATTTGTGATTTTAGAGTTTAATAGTGGTTTCAAAATGCCCCTAAAATTTGAACTTTAGTAAATCGGCCTCTAACTTTTTTAATTTGCCTATCTTTCCCTTTTTTAACATAAAGCAAAAACTCTGGGCCAAGTCATACCATAAAGATCCATCCATGAATGCTGCTGGGTGAACAGTCACAGCAAGACTATTTCTTGAAATACCTTGTTTGCCAGTTTACAAGTCATATTGTCACACAAAGCAATGATGTGTGACAAGCAGCCAAGCAAGTGACTGTTACAAAGGGACAGAGCATTGCCACTTGTGCTAATCGTTTGCCGACATAAGAAACCAGGGGGCTCTGTAATAATCAATGGAGCTGGTAATATGTATGCTGCAATATAATTTACAATATACTCCTTTATAAGTAGGTCAGTATTTAATCAATGTGATTCAAGGTTAAATCTCAGCACAGTGTTGCCTTTAATAACATGTTGTGTTTAATTTTATACAGTCCAAAGAGCAGTTTCTCACCAGCCACGTATTACGCTTGGGACCACAACTAGGTGTATATATCCATTTGCAGGTTTCCAGGTCATTTACAATTCACAATCCATTATTTAATTATCAGGAAAAAAGTAGAAAAGCCTCTTCTCTACACAAAGCCAATGAGAGTACATCAGAAAACCTGTACCTTGCTAGTGGTTGATGAGCTTATAGGGGGGATACCCGCATAAAGCCAAAAAGCCATTACATTTTTTGAAATCCTGCTCTTATCTCAAGACATAAAAAAGGGTAAATTGTTTCTATGAAACAAGTGGTTGAGAACATTGGGGAACATTTTCCCACTTAAACAAAGCTACTTGATATTTTGCAATTTAATATACAGGTACGCCCACAGGTATGGTTTCCAACTGTAATTGTATTATTATACTTTGCTCAGAGTAATTCATTTTAATGAGTGGGCCTACATAGTAAAATTAGCTTCATTTTATCTAACATGATGGATCTTTTGAGTCATCACTTGTCCTTGTTATTTCTCTATTGCATCAGCCATCTATGTCATCAGTTTCCCCTCCTGTCCTTGACTGTTGCCCATTTTGGCATACTCAAAACCTTCCCTACCAAATCATATTTTTTGCCATGGTACATAAATTAACTGCCATGTCTTCTTTTTGACATTTATATACAACCATACCAGCATCCTTTGCAAAGCTAAAATCCTAATTAAGCCCGTTTGCAATCTGGTTTAAAAAACACCATCTACATCCTACAAATGGTTGCCCTGTGACAACAGTGTGATTCTTGGTGATTGTCCAAATAATTAAAACTTTTAAAAATGATTTCCTTTTTTTTCTAGAATAATAAAAACCATGACTTGTACTTGATCCAAATGAAGATATAATTAATCCTTATTGTAAGCAAAACCATCCTATTTGGTTTATTTATTGTTTAAATGATTTTCTAGTAGACTTAAGATATGAAGACCCAAATTAAGGAAACCTGCAGGTCCCAAGCATTCTGTATAGCAGGTCCCATACCTGTAACATATATAGCCAAATACACTATTTGGGTAACTTTTTATACCACATATTTTAAGATGTAGTCATGGGACCATTGAAGTTTTGTGGCAGCAAAGATCTTTGAACCTCTTGTAAGATATAAGATAATAGATACTCTTGTAACTATGCCAACATTCTGTCTGTGGCTTATCACAGATGGTTTCTCATGTCTGGACAACTAATAGGAGCTTTTAAATATAGAGAGTTTGAGGTTTGGCTAACTCTGCAGGCCTTTTCTCTCATCTATAAAGTCATGTCAGTAATATGAGTAGTACTTATTATGATAAAAGCGATGACTGGAATACAGGCGTGTTGGTGAAAGACAGGCTAACAAACTGAAATGATTGTTATTATTGACTATAATATTTCAATGGGCAAAGAGAATTGTATTTTAAGAATGTATCCTACTGGGCTGTATTACTTTAGAGAAAAGGAAACTGATGAAGGAACTGTCAAACTGTTAGCAACAGTATAAAGAAAAATGAATTTCAATGAAAAGCTGGTGTAAGTTTTTGTTGTAAATGATAAATTAAATTGATACAGCATTACAAATCAAAATATGATTGAAATAGAGAACAATTGTCCTTGTTTTTTTACTTACTATGTACATTGGTATTTCAGGTTGGAACAGAGTGGGATGCCAAAGAGAGAATATTTAGGAACTTTGGAGGTCTTATGGGACCTATGGATGAACCGATTGCTATGCAGAAGTGGGGGAAAGGACCTAATATAACCGTGACTGTTGTGTGGATCGATCCAATTAATGTCATTGCAGCCACATACGATATTCTTATCGAGTCCACAGCTGAATTCACCCACTACAAACCACCTCTGAACTTGCCACTCAGACCAGGAGTTTGGACTATTCGTATTTTACATCACTGGGTTCCAGTAGCGGAAACAAAATTCTTGGTTACTCCTCTCGTGTTTTCTAATCGACAACCTATCAAGCAAGGTAAGTGTAGGATTTCCCTACAGGTAGAAAACAAAGAAGACCTGAAATGGAAACCTTTGTTTTCCTAGGAAGTTCAATATAATAATTCTTTAGTTATAGAAGAAGGAAAGTGTTCTTGCACTTGGGGGTGCCAAATGTTATTTACTTACCTAAAAACCCGGGCCGGTGCTCCTATCAGCAGAAAACTGCACCAGCCGGAGTTATACCAGTGAGCACCACGGAGTGCTTCTCTTCTGTCTTCCTCTTTCTTTGTGCAGCTGTGCATGCGCAGTAGAGCATATGCCAAACTTCAACTAAAAAGTCGACTATTTCGTTCTACTGTGAATACGTCTGCCCCAGGAAATTTGAAGAAAGAAGAAGCTGGTTGAGAAGGGCTCCATGGTGCTCACTGGTATTACCCTGGGGCTGCAGTTTTCTGGGTTTCAGGTAACTAAATACAATCACTTGGGGTACCTAACATTTTGCACCCCCAAGTGCAAAAAGCCTTTTTTTCTCCTTTATATGTAGGTAAAATATTCTTCAGTATATATATATATATATATATATATATATATATATATATATATATATATATATATATATATATATATATATATATATATATATATATATATAAAAACACACACACACACACATCATTTTTATATTCTGCATTTGTCTAGCAAGCAATGCAGTATAAATGAGTTCCCTCTCGTTCTAGAATAGATTTTATGTTGTGTTGGGAGTCAGATATTGTACATTATTCATAGAGGAATAAAAGCTATAAATATTTAGTAAGATGTTCCACTCTGTAAGATTCCTTGATCTATTAAAACAAACCTATAAAAAGAAGATTTTCAATAGTATACAGAACTGGCTGGAAAAATTCATATTGCTAAAGCCTTACACTGGCACCACTTAGTTTTTATCAGATAAGGCAGATCAGGCTTATACTTATTTAAACATTGTTTTTTACACATTCATTTAAAGATATTCTTCGGCAGGTACAATAAAACAGCATCCATTTTCTCATGGTCTGTCTATTAATTAACACTGGAAAGATTCTATTAATTAACACTGTAAAGATATTGTTCCACAGTGTGCAATACAGAAGGCTAGGCAAAAGCTTTCGAGCTATAGGGATGTGCCACTTGACTTGAATGAACAATAATCATAGCTACTTATATTGGCTTGTTGCCCTTGTAACCCTACTTTTTCATAATAATGTAAGCAACAGAAGTTGTGATTCTGGTTTTAATTCATTTGAGACGATTTGCAGACTCAGGAAAGAAATAGACCAAGTGTTTTCGCCCACAAGCACTTTCGTACATAACATTTTGAACAATTGAAACATTTTATTGAATGTAGGTTGGAAAGCTGCTTAAAATTAAGCTTTATTTCATAATGGGAAAAAAAACAGATTGGGTGGAGGACCCCTCTAACAGGAACTTGAACTGAGGTCAGACCTAATTCCATTTTGTCTCTGAGTTTTGTCCTTTAAAGGATGTTGATCCTAATAATTATAGTCAAACAGCAACTGGAATTATTTTACCCAAGGCATTCTCATTAAAGAGTGGAGGCACCTTTAAGTTGTCATACAATGACTAATTCTCAGCAACTTTTCAATTGGTCATCATTATTTCTATTTTTTTTTTTTTTATATATAGTTTTTGAATTATTTGCCTTCTTCCGATTCTTTGCAGCTTCAAATGGGGATCACTGACCCCATCTAAAAACAAAATGCTACAAATTTATTGTTATTGCTACTTTTTATTACTCATCTTTCTATTCAGGCCTCTCCTATTCATATTCCAGTCTCTTATTCAAATCAATGCATGGTTGCTAGGGGAATTTGGACCCTAGATTGCCGACACTGCAAACTTGAGAGCTGCTTGAAAAAAAAGCTAAATAATTCAAAAACCACAAATAATAAAAAATGAAAATCAATTGCAAATTGTCTCAGAATATCACGCTCTATGTCATACTAAAAGTTAATTCTAAAGGTGGCCATACACTAAGGCTTGAACCCAGATCCTAAAACATATTCTGTATATAGTTGAATAATTAACACACAAAAGTCCCTCAAGTTCAACCCTTTCAGATTAACCCCATTTATATAAAACAACCCCATCTTTGACAGTCTGCCCACATAGTTTAATTGTTCCATTGCTATTACCAGTTTAGTTGCACATTGCTGCGCTTTTCTCCAGCTCATTAATATCCTCCTTAAGGGATTCAGCCCAGAACTATACTGCATACTCAAGGGAATCTTGAAGAGATCTATAAAGAGGCAAAACTGTGTTTTCATCCCTCGAGTTATTACCTGTTTATTTACTGTATGTAAGACAGTAGACTGAAGGGTAGAGCATTGCCAAGCAAGCTTCTGGTAAATAGTACTTTGTACAATATCTGCTCAGATAATATGTTCTACCTTTCTTTCTGGCTATTGGTATCTACAGGGTTTGATTCAAAATGAAGCAGCCAATTGTGCAGGGTAGGGGAACTCCCTTCTCATACCCATTTCTCTTTACATATTGTTCTTTACCCCTTGAAGTATGCAGTTTTACCATATACTTGGCATACATCCTTCTACATATATCACTGAATTTATCAAGGGATTCACAGCATTTATGCAAAAATGTAATTATGTCCTAGGACTTTGAGTTGTGTAAAGGTCTAGGTATCTGGCATGGAGGATGGTAAATGGATGACTTTAACTGCTTAATTGCTGCTATTGTCCCACATTCCATGTATGAAAGGAAGGCTAATGTATCTCAAAACATATGGGTACATGCCATTGAGAGCCCTGCAGTTGTAAGGAATTCTTGACCCTTTAGCCATATCTAAAAATTAAAGAAGGGGTGCTTTTCTGTCCTTAGATGAAATTAAATGTCTCCTTTGTTGCCTAGGAAATGTGTATCTTCGACTTGCAAATTTATCAGTTTAATGCCAACTGTCAACATAAAATAAATGGACAGTTGTGAAGAAAGTATGAGTGTGTGTTTAGGAAGACTTCACACCTTTAAGCTATTCTGAAATCCCTATGATCCCACCAACTGAATGTAACAGATAGGCAGTGCTGAAAGTTGACATTTTCCCCATACGGTTCAATAAATACAAAACCTATTCACTATTGATTTGGTCACTTACAGGGCTCTTATAAACACTGGACTCCCTTATCACAATACACATATTAATTACCACCTAGTTTTTCATGTTAATAATATAAAATAACCCTCTCACTTTATACATATCATATATGTCAGAATAAAAAATGAATTGAATGTTTTTTCATGATGACACAAAAAAACTGCAATGAGACTTTTTGAAGAGAGATTGTTTCTCGTACAAATTAAATGGGACAACCTCAAACAACATAGACTGTGAATGATTGAGAATGTTTTTGTTTTATAGCCTCCTCGATGTATTTACTATATGTTTTTATTATACATGAATATATGTCAAGTTTAGGAATAGTGTTTTATGAGCATAGTTCACTCATATCTATTTCTTTTGTCTTCAGAGGAGCTAGCCAAGTTCCATGGAGGACCTCCAAAAAATGCCTACATGGAGCAGAGTTTCCAAGGCCTAAATCCTGTTTTGAACATACCAATTAATACAGTGCAGGTGGAAGAGGCAAGGAAAAATGCAGCTCTTTTAGGAGCCAACCTGGAAAACTTAGTTGACAACCTGACAAGCAGCATGTGGTCAGCGGTGGATATCTGCACGACTGGGCTATCCTCTTGTCCAGTAATGCAGTCATGTGCTCAGACTGCCTGGAGTTCACTCAGCCCTGACCCCAAATCAGAACTTGGACTTGTGAAACATGATGGGCGGTTGAGGTAGCATCTGTTACACCCTTCCATGGCATGGGAACTAAAAGGGAAAATTCACCATTTCGTACATCAGTTGAGCAAAAAAAACAAAAAAACAAAAAAAAAAAAATCAAATTTCTGAAAGAGTTTTACTTTATCCCCTTTTTATACTTTCTATTGTCAAGGGGCGTTTCAAAACATCTTGCCATTGTAGGCTCTTCTTCTTCTGACTTACAGATATAGCACTTCCCTACAATTGGCTCATCCACAATTGGTATTGACCAAGGGCTTAGGTGTGCAGGTATAAATCAGAGGATTGATTCATGAACATCCCCGTTTCCTTTGCACAAATGTTTTCTATTTTTCTACTCTCATCTATTTTAGTGTTTGTTAGTATTAATCTTGAAAAAAAACCCAAATCAAATTATTTATTGAATTTGTGAAAGGTGGCCTTTAAAGAAATAATATTTTGCTGAAGAAGTCTTATATTGGAAAGGATCATGGTATCAAGGCAGATATTGCCTAAAATATTTTGAGTTTTCCATAAGGATTTGATCAAATGATTTATTAAACGTATGATTTTTTTTTTTCCCAACCAAGTTATTACTAAAGTAAAATATTTAACAGTTTAGAAAATCTGGTCCAGTAAGTTGACTTGGGGCAGATGACAGACCTTATTCAGTTGTCCTAGATTCTAGCCCAGGCACATCCATTACCATGATATTGCCACTAACTGAGTCACTCTTAAAATGTTCTGTCTTTAGAACAATGTCCAATATGACTTTAATTTACCTGGACTATTATTAAGGATTTAAAGGATTTGTTCACTAAACTTTAACTTTTAGTATGATATTCTGAGTCAATTTGCAATTGGGTTTAATTTTTTATTATATGTTTGTTTTTAATTCAGCAGCTCTCCAGTTTGTAATTTCAGCAATCTGGTCGCTAGGCCCAAATTAACCTGGCAACCATGCACTAATTTGAATAAGAGACTGGAATATGAATAGGAGAGGACCTGAATAGAAACATGAGTAATAGAGAAATAGAAAGTAGCCTTATAGAGCATTTGTTTTTAGATGGGGCCAGTGGCCCCTATTTGAAAGCTGAAGTCAGAAGGCAAATAATTAAAAAAAATAGTTGTTTAGAATTAGATGTTCTATAACACACTAAAAGTTAACTTAAAGGTGAACCATCCCTTTAAAAAAAAAATAGTCACCTGAAAAAACAAACATTGTGAGTCGTTCTGGAAAAAAATTTCTGCAAACTTCTGTGTAGGGTCAGACTGGCCTACCAGAGGGTTTCTTAGTGGTCCCTGAATATTGTGGGCCCAGGATTATTCTCACTATCTTATATTTATTTCCACTATAGGCCATTATAGAACCTATACATTTTGACAGTATCTATATCTATTTGCAGTTAGAGTTAGCCCATGGTTAGGGTTGCCATCTTTTCTACAAAAAATACTGGCCTTCTTATATAGTTTTAGCTTTCTTTCTGTTAATAAAATTGGCATCAAGCATTATTTTTAGGTAGCCATCCTAACGGCACTGTTGGATTCTCTAGTCAACCCGAGGAGACCCAGTCTGACTACTCTGAACTTTAAAATGGTGGCAATGCAAACATTAAAGGTACATTGACTTTCAATGAGCATAAAATACAGGAAATGTCTTCCTTGTGCTGTCACCCATTCTTTTATGTCTTTTACCGCATAGGCTTCTCTACTTCCCGTTTCTGTTGGGCTTCCATCAACTAAATATTCACCTCTCCATAGCCAGAGGTGCAATCTGATCAGTTAGTGGCTATATTCTTAATGGAATGGCAAAGTCCTATTCTTGTAAAAACACAGTGAGTTACTGAAACTCACACCTTTGTTTATTTTAGGCAAGTTATGCCATTACAATAAACAAGATGGAAAGAGTGAACCATAACAAACAATGTTCTACCAAGAAAAGCACAGGTATATAAATAAGACATGCGCATGCCAGCATGTCTTATTTATAATATGGTTTGTGGTGTCCTCACATTCCAGGCCTTTTTATTAATTCATTTAAAGTTATATTCACATTTTTCCATAACTTGCCCACCAAGTTTATTGTAACAAAAATTCTTGTTTTTGTTTTATTTTAGAGATTAACCCCGTCAGTGCTTGATACGTTTACTTTTGTTGCTTTGCAACACAGAAGACAAACAAGCCGACGGTAGCCGAAGATGACCTTGTCAGCAGAGCTGACATTTAGCTTTTTAAAATTCAGAGAGGGACCATGGTGCATTGCAGGCCCCCTTTGGCAGCAGAAGGCTGGAGGCAGAATCCTCTTGGAGAAATAATGAGAAATATATACTAGATATTTATTATTTATATTTTTAGTCAGTGACTAATTAGCAAATGCTGCTTTTGCAGCTTGAAATTTATCTTACTAACTACAGTTGCCTTTCTTCAGCAAAGGCCTCTCGCTCTGCATTTTAATGAGTATCTATCAGGAATAGGAGGCTTGTAACGTTAGCGTCTAGATCAACATCCTCAACTTGTTATTTTGTTTAAATGTCTCATCACAGAATACTGCAGTTCATATTTTATATATACAGCTCAAAGGTCTTAATATTTATTCAGTCGTTTTCCATTCATCTCTGAACAAGGCGTATGTTTGCAAATATTTTGTTGCCAATTTTGTATCACAGCAGAAACCTTTTGGAATTTCAGTGTTAACAAACATCTAATTATCGGAGAGTGCACATCTGCTTATACAGAAACAGTGGAAAAACACTCCCAGCTGCAGATCTGGCCAAAGGTAGTTAAAAGGTTAGGTTCAAATCAACCAACAGCAAATTTAAAATAGATAATAGATTATCATAGGATGTTGGGGCAGAGTTCTCTTAAACTTCAAAAAATGTTGGGGAAGTGTTCTCTTAAACGAGTTGATTTAAAGGATTTATACCTTCTAAAATAGTGTTGCTTTAGTCAAATAATGATGGACTATAACTCCTACCATACTCCACCATATTGTCAAGAATGAAAGCATGTTGAGTTTTGTCCTTCAGCAATACTAGTGGATTCTAAAAGCAACTGTTTGATAATGCCCATAGTTCCCTGTTGTCCACCAGTTTAAGTGGAACATCTAGTAAGAATCTTGGTACACCCTGGTTTTTGATCATGGGAGGCATTAAATTGTTTCTAGAACAACTAAACTAAATAAGGGAAGACACAAATTGCATAATGTTTATATGTTAGGAATCAGTAGGATGACGGACGTAGCTGTGCTAGGGAGGATTCACATTGGCGGTTCCTCTGAAATTAATTGTAGACTGATTATTTAGAGAACTACAGGCAATGGGTGTTTTTAGTGGAAGATTTACACCCCTTTTAAGCTTTTGACTGCCACACTGGCAGCTATTGGTTTTATCATTTATATGTAGTAAAACATGTAATAAAACACAGTTCTGCATTATTATGTGTGTTTGAAAATGGACTACCCTCAAACAGAACTATAACGATTATAAAGAGGTAATAGATGTTGGTAGCATTGAGCTCTGTTGTTGCAAGTTTTCCCAGAATGTTACATTTTAAATTTGTATCTATTGGTTTTACGTTTTTTTCAAATCATTTATATTTGATTATTTTGAATCCCTGGTCTGACTAAAGCAAGTCATGAGTACAATTTCCAAAAGCAGTCCTGGTTTTAGACAAATATTGTACTGAAGTTGCATCTAAGCAGTTACAACGGAACTAAAGGTATATGGCTTGACCAGATGTTCTCAGCCTGAGATCCTTCTGGTGAACTTTAGGTCCAATAGTCAATTATGCCAAAGCCTGAGAGCTGTAATTTAATAATAGATTGATGGACTTAGATTTGGACATCAGAGCTAGACAGCATCAAACTTTAAATATTGAGATGGTACTTGTATTCAGTAGTCAATATCACTCAATATACCATTTTTAATGCACATAGGGCTACAAATATACTACTCATTTCAGCACATAATATATGCATAATAATTTCACTTGTCCCAACATTTTGCATACCGAACCTTACCCAAAATTCATTACAGTTAAAATAATAAACAGGATTCCGTTTGATATAAAAAAAAAATCCTTAAATCCAAATTCTATTCTAGACTTGAGGCTGATGTCTTTACCTCCCATGACTGTCTGCATTTAATGCCATTGAGTACAACAATGCACACACAGGATTTTGGTCTGAAAAATGCGAAGATTAGATTAACCTTAGTTCTATCGGCAGTACATTGGTGAACTAAAAGCTCTGTAAGCTTCCATTTTTATTATGGGTTGTGAACAAAAAGCATTGTAAATGTGCACATATTTTAGGTTTAGTGAAAGGTGCACTTTAATATTAAAAAGCAGTTTGTCGTGATGTTGGGTTGACTGGGTTGATTTAGGAAGTTATGATGGAGAGACCATGTAAGATGGATCTGAAATGCAACGATACAAACAATTCTTAAGAATACTTGTTTTTGCCTTTAGGGTAAAGGAACAATTGGCATTTTGGAGCTCAGCTATTTTGCGGCTCTGTGGATCGGGACAAACACTCCAAAACGCCCCTAAATTAATAAATATACAGTGCAGTTTCATGCCAATAATCTCTTGCATCACTGCAACTGTAGTTTTTTTTATATTTTCAGCCTATTTTGATTCAAATTCAATGTAGGTTAGAGGGGCTAATGTTTGGGTTTTGTTCTAAACCCATGAAACTACAAAACACCTGGGAGACAACAGTTTTTCTTATAACACATTTTTTTCTAATTCAAACGAATACATGACCAGCCATTGTATAGTGTACTTAGACTTCATTAAACCAGAAAGAGTATGTCTTAACCTTCAAACTCTTTTAGAAACAAATCCTGTATCTGTTAAAATAAAATGTAATTGTAATATTTATTTCGTTATTTTTTAGCATAGTGGTGGAAGAAATGTGCCTTCTTAGTCATAAGAATATAATGTATTGTACTTTCCACACTGAAAGGGGAAAAAACATCTCAATTTGCCTGTTAAAATAACTTACAAAATGATGTACTTGTTTGTGAAAGTGCTACAATTGTAAGTTATTTAGTATTTTAAAAATATTGTCCCTGATATAATTAAATGAAAAAAAATAAATAAAAAAACATACATCTATGGAAAAATCTGCAACTGAATTAGTAAGTTTTTTCCTTGATTAAATGTAGCTTAGAGGTTTTAGGGCTCATTTGCTCAACGTGCAAAAAGTAGGCACAAAAAGGCCTGTTTTTTGCACTTTGTTCTGCACACTGCCCTGTGGTTTGCACCCGGAGGCGCAGCACTTGCATTTGTACATCTTGTGCATATTAACTCAATTCCAAATTTCTCCATAGACTTCTGTTGAGTTATCATAAGTTCTTCTCATTAAATTGAATATGGCCTAAAGTCTGAGATGTCCAATCTCGAAACCTCTAGCTACAATCCCCAGAATCCCTTGACAGCCTCCAATTCATCTCTAACCAAAGTCATAGTGGCTTCAAGAACATGAGAAACCAAGATTGATGACAATGATTATAGGTTTTACAGTGATGCCTTTTTTTGTTTTGTGATTCAAGCTTTTGGTAACAGTGATGCTTAGGCTAATGGTGCAAAAGTTTTTTTTCAGCTCGATGCTTTTCAGCTGGCTCAAAAACGCACAGAATCACTTCCTGCGGCTCATGTTGACCCGAATAGGAAATTGTTAGGCGTTTCCCATTTAAGTCAAAAGACTGAAAAGAGCCAGCTAAAAATGATGGACTGAAAAACACGTGCCATCAGCCTTTAAAGCGTTGCTCGCAAATATTTAATTTGAAGTCTGACATTTTTGTACTGAAATGTACATTATTTTGCTTAAGGGTGCTTCCACAGCTGCTACCTCACTTTGCATAATCAAATTGATCTGGTAAGAGAATATCCTAAATTATGAAAACCATATGTTGAATGTACAAACTATGCAAACTGTATTTTGTGAACTTCACACACATTTCATTTTATTTAAGCTTGGAAGTATTAAATGTTACTTTGCCAAATTCCTTGGCAAGGTACTGTACAGGCTTCTCTGATAACAGAGTAATAATAATGTTTGGCGCTGTTAATGGTGCTGTATTTGTATATTGTTCTAATAATGTTGTAAACCATCGACCCTAGAAAATGATCAAAACAAGATTTAGGGTGTTGACCTTTGTAGATGCTTTGTTATAATAAATATGTATTACTTGCTTTTCTATATGTATGTCAATAAATTTCTTCATCAAAGAAGTAGATTTTTATTTTTTAACTTTTTTTTCTATTTCAAATAACTTTTGCTTTGCTCTTGTGAAAAGTTTTTTTTTTTTTTGAAGCTTTTAAAAAAAGGAAAATGCTCTGTGAATGAGTGTGGTTTACGTGAGATATGTTTCTCTTTCACAGACAAATATGAGGACTTCGATTATTGTGTACGCAGGACATTCATTATATTTGTGTTCAGACGCATAAGATAGTTGCCTTATTGTTTGCCTCTACCGAGGGCTTCTCCAAACGCTTTCAATATGTAAGCATCATCTGTATTTTATAACTAGATACTGCTATCTATGTCAGGCAACCAGTAGGGCAGACTGCACATAGACAATACATTGATGATAAATCGGACGATACATAGACGATATATCAATTATAAAAAAAATACGCAAACAGGATGATAAATAGGTTACAGCTTTCATTTATCTTTTAAGGTTTATTTGGATGGTTGATTCTTCTTATGACTTATGCATATTTATGGATTTGTGTAAAAAAAAAAATTTAACATTTGATGTAAAATAAATGGCATATTTATAAAGCTCTGTTGTTGTCCTTAAATGTGAATTTCAGAAATAACATGTAGAAAGATCACTGGCACACTCCCCTTTGTCAAGCAAAGGGGAGTGTCCCCAAAACGTTGCACCATGTATTAAATAAAATTGCAAGGGCTCGCCCTGCAAAACACTTATCTTGTGTGCTAGTGATATTTCTACACATTTGACTGGAGGTTGCCGATTCCCATTTCAAAGAGCACCAAGAGGAGATAATTGGGAATGTAGGGTGTGCTGTAATTCCACATTCTTTGGAATTCCAAAAATAAGTCATTACAAAGAGGTTATCTTGGTATCTGTAAGGGTTTGTATCCTCTTTGATGTCAGATGAACGGTGAAAATAGAAACATTCTTTAAACTGTTCATACCAATAGAAGATGTTAAAATGAAGAAACATTTCTGGATTGAAAACTTCTGTAGAATTCCCTTAAAAAATCATGGACGGCTTTATAAATCCTTGCGGTTTTACACATTGTATTGAGCATAAAGTGACAATGTTTGGAGTATTTCAACATAATTTTTTTTTAATTCATATCTATAAATATGTCCCTCATTGTGAGTTTCTCACAAATTCTGCTAGAATGGCAGAAATCATTTTGTGTTTAGCAGCTATGTAGCATATGCCATGCTTTTTCATTTGACAGCAAGATAAAATGCCCTCCAACAAAATCCTGGAAATGCTCATGCACGTCACTGGAAATGTAAGGTTTTATATGGGATGATCTCCCCCGGCATTTAAAGAAAACATCAAAGAGATAGAAAGATCAAAAAATCATTTGTATTGGAGGAAATGCCTGGCATTTGGTAAAGTAAGCATAACAACAAGTGATCGATCTACAAAAATTCAATGACATGATAATGGGTGTGTTTTTCTGGAGAATTTGTAAGTATTTTTCTTACCCCAACTGTCTGAAAGTGATTTCAAATCATATGCAACTCTGTAATTTAAATGTTTAGAAAAAAAATACAGAAAATAATTGTATAAGGCATTTGAGTCAAAACCAGATATAAAAGTATGTGCTGTTAAAATTTAAACATTTTTATACATTAGATATAGCCTACGCAGTTTGAAGCCGAATTTAGGAAAAAAAAGTTTTTACTTTGTTTTTCTGTTCTACAATGTGACACTGTAAATATGACGTCATTTTATTTCAAATAAAGGCAAATTTTATCTTTATAACAAATGGCTTGTGCTCTTACACTTTGTGACTGCTAAAGAAGAATCCAAATACAAGGTTGAATGATTGAGAGTGTGTCTTGTTTGAGAGTGTGTCCTGTTTGGCTTCATTAGTGGCTGGTTAGAGGCTTCTATGGAATAGAATAACTGCGCATGTAGGTACACAGTCCTGCTAAAGTAATGTGGTAATCTAGCCAAATGATCCATTCTAAAAAAGCATCTTATTTTGGTTTTGTTCTTCTGTGGGCATTGGCTTCTGTGGGAGAAGTGGATTTGCCATACTGTATGGTATAAGTATCTTAGTGTGTGTGTTCCTAAAAAAGAACTCACTGGCTAAGCACACGGGCCTTACTGTATACAGAAACATGTACAGTATGTCTACATTAAAGGGGTACTGTCATGGGAAAAAAAATTTTTCAAAATGAATCAATCAGTTAATAGTGCTGCTCCAGCAGAATTCTGCACTGAAATTCATTTCTCAAAAGAGCAGATTTTTTTATATTCAATTTTGAAATCTGACATGAGACTAGACATATTGTCAAATTCCCAGCTGCCCCAAGTCATGAGACTTGTGCTCTAATAAACTTCAATCACTCTTTACTGCTGTACTGCAAGTTGGAGTGATATCACCCCCCTCCCTTTTTCCTCCCAGCAGCCAAACAAAAGAACAATAGGAAGGTAACCAGATAACAGCTCCCTAACACAAGATAACAGCTGCCTGGTAGATCCAAGAACAACACTCAATAGTAAAAACCCATGTCCCACTGAGACACATTCAGTTACATTGAGAAGGAAAAACAGCAGCCTGCCAGAAAGCATTTCTCTCCTAAAGTGTAGGAGTCACATGACCAGGGGCAGCTGGGAAATTGACAAAATGTCTAGCTCCATGTCAGATTTCAAAATTGAATATAAAAAAATCTGTTTGCTCTTTTGAGAAATGGATTTCAGTACAGAATTCTGCTGGAGCAGCACTATTAACGGATTCATTTTGAAAAAAATGTTTTTTCCCATGACCGCATCCCTTTAAGGGGATGGCAGATATGCTCATATACTAAAGGAACTATAATTTAAATAGATAATATATGGCATTGGTTATTGATGTTTTGCAACAAACATGAACACACTAGAAAGGTTCCTGCACATTAGTGGAGGTATACTCTATCAAGAGATCTAAAAAAAAAAAAGCCAATTTCATAGTTTTACTGTGTTTTTAAAAGCCATTTAATTTGTTATGTAATATTTAAAAGACATTTAATTTGTTATGTAATATTAATTTGGATTAGTCATTCTTAGTTTCCCATATTTAGGGGGTTATTTATAAAAGTCTGAATTTATCTCTATATTTTCTGAAAAATACAGACCAAATCCGCACAGGTTTTTTTTTTAATTTATTATTACACTTTCCCAAAAATTTTGTTTGCGGGGAAAAAAATCCGAATTTTTCACTTAAACTCCAAATTTTGCCCGAAAACTTCGGGGTATTGCCAAAAACCCAGCGCACATCAAAAAATCATTGGCACTTCTCCCATTTACTTATATGCAACCTCGACAGGCCTGAGATGCCGGATTTTCAGATTCTGACTTTTATATCCTCTGGGTCTAATAAATCCCGAAAAATTCATGATTTTTTTTGAAAAGTCAGATTTTATTAAAAAAAAAAAAAAACACAATTTTTTCATGTTTTTTGTATTCGGAGTTTAGTAAATAACCCCCTTAATGTTTGTAAGAAAAGGACACCAGTACTTTAGGACTCATTTGCCAACTCATGGAGTAAGTAGTGTGGGTGTTAATGGCAGAGAATGGCACCTGTCAGCACAGAATACATTTTGGAGGTTGCACTGGTTGAAACTGGTGCAGAGAAACTGCACTCTACAGGGCAGATTTATCAAAATGTGAGTTTAGAGTATTCTATTCATTCCTATGGGATTTTTAGAATTGTATTTATCAATGGGTGAAAGTTAGAACTCACCATTTGATAAATACTATTAAAATTCAATAGGAATGAATAGAACGCAGGTGATTTTTTTTTTTATGTATTAAGCTCTAAACTCACAATTTGATATATCTGCCCCTAAGTCTTTGTGATCCCAGGTGCAAAGGAATTAATCACAAATCCCTTGAGTCTTTGGTCACAAACTTTAATATCCAATTGATAGATCTGAATTTAAATATATATTAGCGGATATTTTTAAATCCCGTTTGTGAACCAAAACCTTTTTTTTTTAATTCTATTTTATAGTAGCAGGTTGCCAGAGGAGCATAATATTCAGTTAGGACATTTGTTTTAGCACCAAAACCAAGACATTAGTAGGCACGCAAGTGCATAAAAGAAATGATAGTTTCCATTCTGAATTCAGGTCTGGAAATGGTAAAGACAGTAAGTAAAATACATTCTTGTTTAAAACAGCATGCACAGCTTGTTAATATTTGAATCATGATTTGCATTTTTTGAGGAAATGCTTTTCATTCTAGAACATGCATTAAATAGGTGCTGCTGGAATTACACTTGCAGGATAAATTGAAAATGCCAGATAACCAGAATTTAATTTTGAAGTTTGTATTACGCAGCGGTTTCTATTAAAGGGTTACTATCTTCATTCAGCATTCTTTTTTTCTTTAAACTTGCAGAAAATGTCACCGAGTCATAGCTTCCTGCTTTGAAATCTCAACTGAAAAATGAAACCATAATTAATAAGATATGTTTCTCCATCACGGAATTCATTTTACAAATATTCAAAGTTTATAGGATTTAATTACATTCAACACTACTGAATCCATAATTTAATAAAGTGTGTGCAAAAATGTATCTTTCCTCCTGTCGTATTAAATTTAATCAACCATTGCAGAATATTTGGCTTACTCAAAAGAAATGTATATATACTCATTAAAAAATGGAAAAGGTTATGTCTTAATGATTTACAAAATTATGTTAAAAACTATTTCCTTTGTAAATTATGAGAATCAATGAAAATTCAAAATCAAGTTTTTATCTGAATTTAAGGTTTTTGCTGCAAAATTCACAAATTCAAATCTCAAACTTGCAAGATGAGTAATAAAGCTCAAACATCAAAATCTTAAATCTAAAAGCTGGCAAGTTCATGTAAGGTCAGTGGAAGTTGTATTACAAAAATTCAAGCTATTTTTAAATTCAAGTTTTCGAGAAGAATTAGAAATTTTCAAATCAGGCTACACTACAGTATTTGGGGAAATATAACATTTTAGAATTTAAAGATAATGACTGTGTACTTAGTACTTCATCCTTCCAATAGTAAAATATATGTGAAACATTTTTTGTTCTCTCTAGAGGATTTTAAAATATATATTTTTTTAAATTAGCAATGTATTAACCACCCACTCAGAAATGTTAATATAAAATATATAGAGGAGGAATGTATGCTCATAGCCCAGATTCAATTTGATGAGAAAAATCTATGTTTTAATTCAGTGCGATCAATAGACTTCTACAGGTACTTAGTGGGCAGATTTATCAAGAGGCAAATTGAAAAATCAAATTTTTAAATTCGAATTTTGAGCTAACTTAAGGGGAATATTTATCAAGGGTCGAATTTCGAAGTAAAAAATACTTCGAAATTCAAACATCGAATTAAAATACTTCGAATATCATATGTCTAAGGATTTCTTACCGAATTTGGCAATCGAACGATCGAAGGAAAATCGTTCTATCGTATGATTAAATCAAATATTGAAATGTAACGTACCATCTCTTTAAAAATTTGACAGACTATTCACCATCTAAAACCTGACGAATTGCTGTTTTAGCCTATGGGGGACCTCCTAGAACCAATTTGAAGTCATTTGGTCGACTTTGAAAAAAGTTTTTTTTATTGAAAATACTTTGAATCGAATTTGATTGAATACGATCCATATTCACTCAAAGTAAAAAATTCAATTTTTTTTAATATATTTCAGTTTTTTTTTATTCGAATTTCGAGTTGACAGGAGTTAGAAAAAAGAAAAAAAAAAACTCCCATCATCTCGAAATTCGACCCTTGATAAGTCTGCCCCTTATTTTTCATGACACAATCCACTGCAGTTGATCTCACGAACAATCTGGAAATTATTCATTTTCTATGAAAAATATATTTTCCAAAATTGGTTCAAATGTTCCCCATAAACTTTAATGACGTTTTCAGGCCAGATTCAATTCAATAAGATAAACTTATATCTTGGTTTATCCTGTGAAAATTCAAAAGAAGTCTAAAGCTTGGAATTGAATTAGGCCCTATGGGCTAGATACTGTTCAAGAAGAACAACTTTGATGCCAGATTTTCTCAAACTTTAGTGTTGGTTTCAGGATCTAAATTATGAGATACGTTTTTCTTAGCTAATTGAATGTGGCCCAATATGTGTATCTGGAAATAGAAATGGGATATAAAGCCTACTAAATATGTTCTTCATTTCCATTGAGTAGAGATTGAACAGCACCATCATTCTTGAGTAGTTTAAAAAGCCTTTATTTGTGCTTTTGTGGGCATCACCGCAACGTTTCAGGCCATGCGGCCTTTTATAAAGCTTGATAAAAGGCCGCATGGCCTGAAACGTTGCGGTGATGCCCACAAAAGCATCCGAGAATCCGTGTGCTGACTACTCTTTTTCTACTTCATTTCCATTGAAACATACACTCTCACTTTTGACCAATGGGTACTCCAATGAAGTTGTTTCCCTATCTATAATGGTCTAAGCTTTTATTTCTAAATGGCGGTTTCATTACTCATCAGTTAAATCATTCTGACTGTCCCAAGGAAAACCGACACATTCTTAATTCAACTTGTAAGGTTGCCATGGCTTATATAGAATGTATATTATAGAATATCTGCATACAATGTGACACTCCTTTTCCTCTAGCTAAATATACTATTTATACTACAGGACTTACAAGTTTTTCTAGACAATACAAAACAACACTGTGCAATATGTTAGCACTCTAATACATATTAATAAAAATAACAATAAAGTGTTTTTAAAGGAAAGACCTCCGTGTCATTCAATTGGATAGCTGCTTGTCAATTTAACACATTTGTATAGAAGATTTGAGTTAAGATTCCTTTGTTTAAAACCTAAAATGTTGATTTTCGAATATATATTCTGATGCCATTTGTTGAAAAATCCTGTCTATTTTGTTACAAATCATTGTGGTTAAAAACTAACTGTACAGTAATTTGTATTGACTCAAACACATGTAAATAATGATGTCTAAAGCAAAGGCAAAATACTTAAGTGGCATACACTGAAAGATGCAGATATGTTGCGATTTATTTTGAATAAATATTTTATACAGTGAAAAAATTAATTTAGGAAATTGAAGGTTTGAAATCATTTTTTTATTTGTACCTGTAGAAATTGTTTTTTTTTAATGCCTATTGCACTACCCCAATGTTTTTTATTTTAACTTAATAAATTGTGCCTTAGTTGTATTTTTGTCTAGGAATGTGTTTTTATGTCTGACATGACAAGGTGTTGGGATAATAGATGTATGGTAAGGAAGTGCTCTCTGTCATACTGTGTTTTCAGATGCAAACTTTCTCTAATAAAAGGATTATAAAAAGTCTTAATACTTTTTATAAAAGATCTGCTTTGGTCTGCGGACACAATCAGGTATACCTTTACATTTGTGTCTATTTACAGGAAAAAGATGCACCATAAAGAAAATCTAAGTAGGGTATTAGAATTTCCTTTCAAGCATGAAGGCAATGTAGCCAAAGCAGGATTGATTACACTTGGCGACATGACAGCTGAAGTACGATGTATTGTAGACCACTTTACTTGTCATGACCTTTCTACCAGCGCTGTTCTGCAAAGGGGTACAGAGAAGACCCATGGGTATCCATTTAGAGAGCAGAAAAGAACATTTCAGATAGGTTTCTGTTAAGTGTAGGTATATGGTTTCTTTACTGTAAAGGTAGCCCTGTGCTTTGAAATCTAATGAAACGGGGAAGCAGATTCAGTTTTATTAAAAAATAATGTAATATCCGGTTTCATTTTCAGGGTAAATGTTACAGGCATTCTAGGCTGGTCTGTACAGAAAGGACATGAATTACTAGAATTGTTTGCATTGTACCTTAATGTACGTCCCACAATAAAGAAACCGGTAATGAAAGTTTGACGGAGCTCACCCTTGCGTGTAGCGTGTTGGCCGCAGCTCTCGCGATAATCCGGCAACTCCAAGCCGGGATCTGCAAGACAGTCTCTGCGTATCGCCGTCCAGCGCTGGCCCATTCTCCACATCAGGAATCGCTACACAAATTCTTTGAAAAAGTGTCTTTATTCATGCTCCATAAGTGATAACAGGCAGTGGGTAAGTGGTACAAACTTGTACAAAGTTGTGGAGAATGGGCCAGTGCTGAACGGCGATACACAGAGACTACCTTAATGTATGGCAGTGGTTTGACTGGTGCACCTTGTTATCTGGTGACAAAGAACATATGCCACTGATTCCAGGTTGGAAACATGCATTACATTTTTACCTTCACTTATACACAGAGAAGCATCTGCTTCTGCAGGAGACTTATTCACTAGTGTCTACCACTTAAAAAGAAAATCGGACATTCAAAAAGCTCTTACAGTTACCAGGGGCAGTTTCATAGCTTTCCTAATGGCTGAAACAGCACATATAGGCTATTTAGATATGGGGCAGATTTATCAAGGGTCGAATTTCAAGTTTATGGGAGTGTAACAACTCACCCTGGTGGTCTAGTGGTTTGCCGCCACAATGGCGCAAAATTCAAGATTTTTTTTAAAGGGACTTGACGTTTGATTCATTGCCTGTTATTGGTTCATCCTAGTGAGTTCCCGGGTGCTATCTTCGTGTATTCTTGTTATCTGAATCCTGTTTGACCCCTGCCTGATTGACCATTCTGACTTCTGTGATCCTGACCCCTGCCTTGTAATTTGACTATTCTGATATCTGTATTCCGACCCTTGCCTGTCTTGACTATTCTGATTGAACTCCCGGCTTTTACCCTTGCCTGTCTGACTTCGCTTAAATCCTGCCCGCACCGACCCGGCCTGTTTGACTACACTTTCTGTTTGCTCCTTGAACTGTGACCTTCTGCCCAAAAGACTTTTGCATAACAATCGAGCCCTTCTGCTCGTCCAGAACCCTTAGCTTGGCTCCTCTCTTTATAAGACCCGGCGGCATCCGATAAGCCGAGGGCTCCTCCCGAGGTGAAAGGCGGCTGTTAAAAGGCAAAAGCAAGAGCCGAGACCAGGGAGCCTAGCATTGGTTCTGGATTTTGGGTGCTGATTCTAAAAACTCCCATCAACTCCCACAAACTCGGGAAAAAAAAAAAACAACCAATCAATTGAATTTGATTTGAGTTTTTTCACCAAAAAAAAACAAAAAAAAACAACTTTTTTTTTCAAAAGTCTACCAAACGACCCCAAATTGATTGTAGGATGTCCCCCATAGGCTAAAACACCAATTCGGCAGGTTTTAGATGGCATATGGTCTAATTAAAATTCTCAAGGAACAGTACATAATACATTTCAAATTTCTTTTAAACTCTAATCGAATTTGGACTATCCCCTAGTTGAATTACACTAAAATAAACTCTAAATTAAAATTTAAAAATTTGAATTTGTAATTCGACCCTTGATAAATCTGCCCCATACAGTACAGAACAGTTCAGACACATTGGTAGCTGCTTTAAATATTCTGCAAAGAGAATTTTTGAGGTATAGGTACAGGCATAAAGGTGGCCATACACGGGCAGATTAAAGCTGTCGATATCGGTCCTTTAGACCAATTTGGCATCTGTCCATGTATGGGGGCTTCCGATGGGTCTTCCCGATATCTGGCCAGGTTTAATTTTTCAGGCGATCGACCCGTCTGAGCCCATTGCTCCTTGTTGCAATCCGATCATTCGGCCCTAGGGCCTGTAGACTTTATGGTATTTAATGTTTCAATTTGTGACATTAGCAGTAAATCTAAGAACAATGAATCGGCTTGCATGGCTGGTGCTTCAATCCAAAGGGACTTCTAATTGATGAATTGCCCTTGGCTTGGTTTATTTACTTGGCAGTCCACCAACAAGACACCATTTGAGGGGGAAAAAAATAGTAATTGTCTTGCATATGTGTGTGTTTATTTACAATGCATTACAAATGTATACCAGTTCAGTGGCATAACTATAGAGGAAGCAGACCCCATGGCCATGGGGGGGGTCTGTTACCGCTATAATTACAAGAAACACCCCTCCCTAGATGCTCTCTTAACTACGCCGGCATTGGGGGGTAGGCAATGCAAGCTGGTGGACGGTTGGAGGAAGGTTCGGGTTGGGACTGCTATGCATGCTGGGCCCCTAAAAGTTTTTTTGCAGGGGGCCCAGGGTGTTCCTGTTTTTTTTGCTGCACCATTTTCAAATAGTGGTGCATGGGCCAGCCCAATATGGGTTTACCCAGGTGCCTCCTCCCCACTGTTCACTCATCCAGCCCTCACCAGCAAACTACTCCAGTCACATGCCACTACTACTCTTAATTTACATACTTGTGCCAGCCCCACCCTCTTTATTGAAGTCAGAGGGGGTTGAGTGAGGCGCAGGTATGTGAAACCAGTCTAAATGGGTTGGGAAAGGGTTGGCACAGGTCACTAATTTGTCAATCATCACTAGTTTCAACCCTGCAACTTAAAAGTATTGGAAGAATATCATAATTCACTAGGTGCAAGTCAGCTACGTATGTTACAATGGAGCCCTCAATGTAGGCGTTTTCCAGGCAGGTGTTAATTCTGGGGGTCTCTTGCATCTATGTTCCCTATACTTTGCACCTTGAACCATCCGTTAATTAGCATTCAATGAATTGGTGTTTGGATTAATTTCCTATGTGCATTGTGTGCAATTCTGCGTGCATCTTTGTGCTTGTGTTCATATACAAATACAATTGTCAATTTGGGACATGCACTAAGCTCTGTCTTTAATGGTGGGCATTGCATTATGGAAAATATGGCCATGTTGAGCTCATAAAGGGAAAATGATTTGTTTGCATATATATTGCTTGATTATATATTGTAACAACAACATCATTCTCTTGGTTTCCAAAACTACATTATCCGTCTCAACATTATTTTTTTTTCAAGCATAATATAGACATTATATGTAACAGATTGCAAATAATTCTGTTCTTTGAAACACTCTAGAGCAGAGGGATGAACAGAGTGAAAGCAACAAGCCAAAGCCTCTGAACTGACCTTAACAATAAAATGAAATCTCGAGGCTGCAACTGCAATTAGTAGTACATCTTCTGAGCCTCATTCTAGCACTAGTTATTAATCTGCATTTGACAACGTACAACTGGTTAACATCTGGCCACGATTAAAATGCATCCTCAGTACATTAATACGGCTACAGAACATCTAAATTATTGCGGAGATGCCGAAAGAGTACCTAAGCAAACCAGGCTAATTCATGTTTAAAGCAAGCGCTCCCATGCTACCTGGAAAATCAAAGCATCTGGCTCCCTTTCAGCTGCAAACCTTCCAATGTCTACAATGAAAGAACATTTATTCAGGAGAGTTGACAGTTACTTGTGACTGCTTCGTCCAAACCTGGAAAAACGATATTCAGATTTTCCATGACCCACTGGAATAGTCCAGTGAATGAGGTTCTTTAACGATAGTATAACTGTGAATATGAATATTTCCACTTTCCCACTACAGACATCTATACAGATAAAATGGAAGCCACTGGTTTCACTGAATATACAGAGTTTGCTTTTTTATTTTAATTGAATGACCTTTTGTAGAAAGATATAAGATGAGTAATAAGATAAAGAGTGAGTAAGAGATAAAGTAATGCTGTTCCATGTGAGTGAAGTGGCTGCTCTTTGCTTACTCATTACTGGTATAAGAGTAAAGCTGGCCATAGATGCAAAGATTCGATCGTTTGAATCCTCAAACAATCGGACTTCCCCATCTTCCGACCTGCCACTAACCTTTTAGATCAAATAAAGTAGTAAAAGAACAGATCTGCCCCTACAGCAATCGTACGAAAGTTATGTCTGACAAAAGCTGGTGACAGTCTTCCACTGAAAATCATCCGATCTTCAATACATGCAGAGATATTATCAGCAGCCGACAGAAATCTTTTAACCTGTCCGATCGTCTGAACGACCGATCTCCATGGGACGAAAAATGTCGGGACTCTCCACACACGGTCCATAAATCGTCTGATCTTTGTGTCTATGGCCAGCTTAAGGAGAGGGCAGTTGCCAACTTTTCACAGACATTTATTCATTTCTGTCTTACTGAATCAACAAATTAAAATGTATATTTCATTAGCTAATGTTTGGATGAAAGCTCAAAGCAGAAACAAAAACATAATTATAATGTATTTTTGTAGGTGGCATGAAAACAGAGCTGGCAGTGTGCATTTTGTAATGTAATGCTCGTTCCATCCCTTATGTCCCATCCTAAGGTTACGTGGTACTTCCAACCTAGTAGCATATCGTATTACATAAATAATATGGAGATAAAAGATTTTATATTGAAATAGGAGTCTGTGTGGTAATACACCTCCCCCCACCTTTTCTCACATAGGGCTGCAGGAGGATCAGGTATTCCTAGGTCAGTCATCCCCAACCAGTGGCTTGTGAGCAACATGTTGTTCACCAACTGATTTGATGTTGCTCCCATGGGCCTCAAGGCAGGAGCTTATTTTTGAATGCCTGGCTTGGTGGCATGTTTTTGGGGCATAAAGGCCATGTGCTCTACCAAGCATAGCCTCCTGCAGGCAGCCAGTCCACATGGTGCTACCAAATAGCCGACCAATGCCCTTATTTGTCACTGCTTATTAGTTTTTTGATGCTTGGGTTGCTCCCAAACTTTTTTTTTTTATCTGAATCTAGCTCACCGGTAAAAAGGTTGGGGATTCCTGCCCCTGGTAATTTCTGCTAGGACTTCCCCATCAGCATTTTTAGCCTCTGCTTCCAACACTGCCCTCCATTGTTTGGCTTCTTTATCACTGTTTTCTTGGTCTGGAGTGGGGACATTACAAAGGATGCATGGGGAAGTCCAGAGCTCTCCAAATTAATACCCTGATCTTCTGTGGGCTTTATTAAAATTCTTTAATGGAGGGCAAGTGTACCTCACCAAGTAGCAGATATTAAAGTTAGGCAAGTCTTCCACAAATCTAGTGATGGAGACAGCCTAAAGAAGTACATTTTAAATTAATTTTGCTAATTTTACTTTTGATACACTCAAGAAATTTGGTGATTATGGGGCTGATTTATCAACATTTGGGTTAGAATTTTTATGGCAACAAAAATTGTGCGCTAAACTTTTACAAATTCAAATTAGAGTTTCTAAAACTTGAAGGTCCGTTATTTCCTAAGCACCAAAAATGTTAAAACCTTAAATGTAAAGCTTTGGCATCTTGCAAGTTAATGTTGAAGCCAGTTTGGAGTTGTCCTATGCAGTTTTTTTGAACATTTGTTAAATTTTAAAAAATGTTTTAGAATTTTGATAAATAGGCCTCCCCATATAAAAAAACAGACAATACTCATAAGTGACATATACTGAATCCTAGACAAAGGTTTATTAATTCAATTAAAATCTAACCAACCCCTATGAGCAATATGGTTTGACCTTAAGTGCCTTGTGAGTTAAAAACAGAAAGCTAAATCCTGAGGTTTAACTGCATTATTGAGAATTAAGGAATTTATTATCGATATCGATACAAGTTATCGATCACAAGAGTGAGAATAAAATAGTTTTATTGGTTGCAAAACTCTAATTTCACAGTGGCATCAATATAGGGAATCTGATATTTTAATTAATAAGAACTCCTGGGTTTATGAGAAGGTTCTTATGAAATGAGGCCGTCCTAGAGAAGTAGAGCAAGGGGGATTTCACCTTGAGTAATGATAACGGTTATTTACAGAAGAGCAGCCAAATGATGGGATTCTCTGTCCATGGAGGTTGTGTTAGCAGATCTATTCAAATCCTTGCAAGTCATACCAGGTCAGAAGAAATATTTTAAACCGAGCAGAAATAGGATATAGTTAGAAATCCAGTTGCTGTCTGGTTAAAATAATGAATAATTTATTTCTAAAGTAACCTGAAATCTATGTTTACTATATCTATCTATATTGGATATAGATTTTTGTTTTTAGAGCCCATGGTTTTATAGTTAATTTAGGTAGCAAAAATCAATTCAGCCCTTACAAATGACCCCCAGTGAATATATATTCGCTCACATATGTAAACTATATATATCAATATCTGTACTAACTAACTGTAGATCTTCAGATCACAATAGCCTTTGATATTATGTCTGTCCAAGAAATCACCCAAGCCACTCGTAAGGCATTAACAGAATCAGCATCACAACATCACCCGGCAGTGCATTCCACAACCTCACTGTCCTGACTGTGAAGAACCCCCTACGTTGCTTCAAATGAAAGTTCTTTTCTTCTAGTCTAAAGGGGTGGCCTCTGGTACATTGATCCCCTGCTATTTGTCTATAATATACTATAATGTTTTGTACAGAGTAAGCATGTCCCAATGCTCCTTTTCTCATAGTTTCAATTGTTCTACCCCATTTGCACTCTCTCCAGCTCATTTATATCCCTCTTAAGGACTGGAGTCCAAAACTGCACTGCATACTCCAGATGAGGCTTCACCAGGGACCTATAAAGAGGTATAATTATGTTTTCATCCCTTGAGTTAATGGCCTTTTTTATGCAAGACTGTATTTGCTTTAGTAGCCACTGAGTGACACTGCCTACAATTACACTAAAAAAGTGGACATATTCACATTTACAAATGGACAGGATATTTGAAGAAAAAAAAAATATAACACTGCGGCTGATTTACCTTCAGTGTATCTGGACTGAGAACTGCTGCTTTAAAGGGCAAGTCAAGCCCAACATAAAACATTGCCTAATAAAAGAAAACATAATTCTAAGCAACTTTCCAATATACATTTATTAAAAAAATTCAGTGCTCTTGATGTTATTTGTAAAAACAATTGCTATTAAAAACAGCATTTACTTAGCTCCTGGTTGTTACTTTTTAAACAATGTTGCTAAAGTCTGAGCCACCAGGATATAGAATAGAGAGGGATAGACAGACACTGCTTTCAATAGCAAATCATAAATATTTGCGGTAAAATGTTGAACATCAAAGGTTTCTATACATGTTCATTGCGGCTGAAAAATGCCCAATGTTGTGTGGCTTGTCCATCCATTATCAAAGAGCTGTTTTTCGTAGTCTTTTTCTTTAAGAAATCTCAGCTATTTGAAGTTTCAGTTAGGGATGTACCGAATCTATTTTTTTGGATTAGACCGAACTCCCGAATCCTTCGTGAAAGATTCTGCCGAATACCGAACCCTAATTTGCCTATGCAAATTAGGGGTGGGAAGTGGAAAAAAATGTTTTACTTCCTTGTTTTCTGACAAAAAGACACGCAATTTCCCTCCCACCCCTAATTTGCATATGCAAATTAGGATTCGGAATCCTACTGAAAAAGGCCAAATCCTGGCCGAATCCCGAACCGACTCCTGGATTTGGTGCATCCCTAGTTTCAGCAAACACCAACGCTTATTTTTCACATCCACCTTTTTCTTGAATCGAGATAAAATCGCAAATCTAATTTTGATAAATCGTCCATATAGTATACTGGCAGCGCTGTTGAAATAAAGTTATAAATGAATGGGGGAATCTGTGTGTGTCAACTGATAACGTGTCCATTGTCTTAAAGGGGTTGTTCATCTTGAGAAAACTTTTAGTATGATGTAGAGAGTGATACGAGACATTTTGCAATCAGTTCTCATTTCATTAGTTAGCGGTTTATTTAGCCACTCTCCTGTCTGCAGTTTCAGCAATGTGGTAGCTAGGGTCCAAGCTACCCTAGCAACCATTTGAACAAGAGACTGCAATATGAATAGGCCTGGGCCCTAGTAATAAAAAGTAGCAATTTGTTTTTTAGATGGAGTCAGTGATCCCCATTTGAAAGCTGGACAGAGTCAGAAGAAGAATGCAAATAATTCAAATATCAATTGATAAAAGTTGATTACAACTGGTCATTCTATAACATACGAAAAGTTAACTTAATGGTGAACTACTCCTATTAATACATTAAGATTGGGGTGGGGATGTGATGTTAAACTCCTGCCTTCCTAAATAGAACATTTTTAAATTAAAGGATCAAGAACATAATCATTGTAAGGGAAACAATGTTTCTTTGCAACCCTCAGTGCTTCTTAAGGCTTACCCCTTATCCCAGGCTGGGGTTTGTATTCTTCATAAAACCCAACATGGAAATGTTTGAGGATCACCATGCTGCAATCCTCTTCCTCCTCTCTGAGCCTACCCTTTAGTTAGCGGGGTGAATGCACAGTACAGAGTTCTGCTCCGCACATGCACACTACAGAATTGCAAAACGGGGCCAGGGAGAAGATGGCGACAATTTGCTCCCCAATCAAACCCTAGGTTAGTGCATTATTTGAAGAGGAGCAGCACCAGCCTAGAACAGCAGTTAAGTAACTACTGTCACTGGTGGGTGACTGCTTGGCACCCCCTATTGATTTAACCTTTCCTCTCCTTTAACGCTGATCCAGAAACTGAATGTGGATATGCATAGGATTTTTACACTAAAAAAAACATTTAAAAAAAAAAAAATATAGGGGGAGGGGGACTTGGCCAACCTGGCATCCAAATGTGGCCTATTTGCTCCTAGGGTGCATAATGCACTAAAAGACCTTTAAATACCTTCTACCTCTAAAAAAGAAGGTTTGTTTCTTATTAGAAACATTCTCCCTTCTTTAAATATAAGGCACTATGCTCAGAGTAAACGCAGCCCATACAAACTAAACAAAAATTGCAGTGACACCCTTATCAGACCGTGACACCCACCTGCATTGGCAAGTTGTCATGGCAGCAGCAACAGAGACCCAGAATAACTGCATTTTGGGAGATTTTATAGTCTTAGAAATGGCATGCGCTGATTGCTGTTTATTCTATGAATTGTGTCCAGCTGACTATAAGTACTAAAAGCCTGCCATGCTTGGTGTTTTATTCTATCATAACATTTGTTATTCAAATCCTCCTCTGGCAATATAGTTATGCTATAATACACAAGAAACCTCTGTGATTTTTGTTTCAACCTCATTAAATAAAGCACCTCTGGACTAAATGTTGCCGTGTCTGTAATAATTCCTGGAGCAGTTTGATCTCAGGCATCAATCTGTCAGCGCAGTTTATGGAAATGCCAACTGGTTGTCTCTGTAGCATCTCAGTGTGTGGCCTGATGCATATTAATTAGAGCAGCTCGGATGGAAATCAAAGGATGTTTGCGCTCTCGTTGCTACAAGGAGTGAATATACTGTCGCTGGTGCATCAGGTCTACTGACGGGCTCAGCAGATATCGTAGTCTGCGACACTGGAGCCTCTAAACTGGGTTGGTTTTAGTGAAGGGCAAAGATGATCGTGGACCCTCTGTGTCAAAGAGTGTTCTTTGAAAAGAAAATGCCATTAAAGGACAAACTACATATGAATACTATGTGTAATAATTGTCAGATTATTAATACAGAGGGGCAACCCTTGCTAAATAACATTCTTCAGTATCCCTAAAGGCAGCCATACACTGACCAATGCTAGACAGTAACTGATTGATCAGCCCAAGGACCAAATGTACAAATACTGTACCATGGGCCATCTTTTTCGCTTCTGTTTATTCCGCTCAACAGAGTAAACGATTGGCACAATAAAAGTGGAGGCACTGCCTATGCACTCGCTGGAGCTGCTTCTGCAGATGAAACCAATTCATGAACCAATGGATATCCACAGTTCATAGATTGGGATCACTGGGCCAGAATACATCAATCCCATGAGGACCACAAGTTCAATATTAGCTATAAGTAAATTTTTCTATGTAGTATGGTTGTTATGTTTTGGGTAGCCGAGGATGAGTAGAGTATAACAGTGCTTTATTAGTAGAATCATGCAGCCATTACACAACAGTAACTTTCTCTTTTAAGCTGTCCAGGAAGTAGGCACAGATAAGTCTGAGCACAGAAACAGCTGCAGGCCATTTGTATAAACACCGCAATGGTGATCTTTCATTTGTGCAGGGACCTCAATAACTCCCATTACTGCTGACAACATTCCTTTTTGATAGAGTAAAGCACTGCGTATCTTGACAGCGCTATATAAATAAATGATGATGATGATGATGAGAGATTTCAGGCACCTGATCTAAAGAATATTTTGTTTGTTTTTAGTTATAAAATATTTCATCTCATCTCCATCAGTCTCTTTGGTAAGACCTAGCCACTTGCTGCAAGTCACTTGAGCTTTGCAACTCTGCATGACAATATGAAACTTAAGGGTTAATTTACATCCACTGACGCAGTTGAATTCTTGCAAATCTCCCCATAGCTAGCTGCGCATTTAACCCGATTATTTAAAAGGTACGTGTGTCAAAATGCACTTTTTTTGTGTAAGGTGCAATGTCGTGATGTGATTGCAACAACTTTTTCAGGGGAAAATGCTGCATTGTAGGGAAAAACACAGCAACTGGTCTTTAAACTGCACTTGTGGTATTAAATGACCCCTTTTGTGTTTAACTAAGAGGCAGCACAAGACCATGGTTAATAAACCAAGTGTGCAGAGGCCACAGATTTGTCAGTATTTCAAACAAACAACAATATTTTCCAATAGTCCCCTGCACATCCAAACAAACCTGCACATTCTGCTCAAATAAACAATTTGTACACATGCCTTTTATATTTTAGTTGTTGCAAAATACACGTACTTTTGGGAAATGAAAATTATATTTTTAGTTATACCATATGACAACATATCTATCAGTCTTATCATGGCAGCATTTATTTGGTAATTACTAACCACTTGCAATATCACAAGCAGCTGCTTTATACAACTCTCTGCTACAGCCTGCATATGGAAATGATACTTTCCTCTTACAGCAGCACAAATATACTCCATAATTAATTGTGTATGGGTGCCAGAAGCACAGTTATTCTCCAAATAAATATACGAGTAAGTGACCCAAACTGGCTCACACTTTGAAATGTGTTTATTTGGAGTGCTTTTCATGTCACAAAATTAATGCATGCCTGTACTTAATTAATAGGAAAAAAAACAAGATTTTTAATACCATGGGGGTCCATTTACTTAGGTCGAGTGAAGGAATAGAATTAAAAAAAACTTTGAATTTCGATTTTTTTTTTGGCTACTTGGACCATCAAATGGGCTACTTTGACCGTCGACTCGAACTAAAAATCGTTCGACTATTCGATAGTCGAAGTACTGTCTCTTTAAAAAAAACAAAAAACTTCAACCCCCTTGTCCGCCATCTTAAACCCACCGAAGTCAATGTTAGCTTATGGGGAAGGTCCCCATAGGCTTTCTAAGCATTTTTTGGATCGAAGAAAAATTGTTAGATCGATGGATTAAAATCCTTTGAATCGAACGTTTCGAAGGATTTAATCGTTCGATCAAACGATTTTTCGTTCGATCGAACTAATTGCGGTAAATCCTTCGACTTCGATATTCGAAGTCGAAGGGTTTCCATTTGGCAGTCGAATATCGAGGGTTAATTAACCCTCGATATTCGACCCTATGTAAATCTGCCCCTATATGTTTATAATGTAGCCAGTCATTAAACTGAACATTTTGTTAAGCAACACATTGTTTTGCTCGCCTTTACTTCATGCAATCCCCAAAAGGGTTAATCCTGAGGCTGGGTCTGTTTTGGGATGTGGGAGAGGTTTCTCTTTCCAGGGCAAAGTGCTAGTTCAGTATTTGGCATGGGATATCACATGTCCCTAATCTTTAAAAACACCATGTGCTGGGTCTCTTTGGACCCACTAACTGGCGCAGGCGTAACTTCACTAGCAAAAGAGACAGACGCTAGCGGTGATTCACACTCTATTGCCAGGCGAATTGTCGTTCTGGCGAATGGACGTTACTCCGCAAATTCACTAAGATGCAGATTTTACTGAGCGTTACCTCTTTCGTCAGACTTGCCTTTGGCAACTCAGACCAGGCAAAGTGCAATGGAGTGCATAGATCTTCCTCATTCTTCTGTTACTTACATCATATTTTTAGTGGAAAAAGTTACTAAGTCCCAAAAAATGCTGGCGTCTTTTCCTTGTTTCAGAGTGATAGCCTGCAAAAGTAAATTTTTTTTGGGTAACCGGGTTCCCCCATACATTTTCTAACATATGGCACATAAACTATACAGTGGGCTCATGTGTAGGGCAATATAACAACTCTATTTTATTTTATTAAGGTTCCCGCCATATGCAAATTAGTCTGAGCAAAGACCTCTAACGAAGTTGAGCTAGGCATAATTGAATGCCAACGCATCTACGCTTTAAATGCCGAAGTAACGCTAGCAAAAATTTGCCAGCGTTCAGCACCCTGGACGCAACTTTGCATTTTAGTAAATTAGCGTTGTCTGAACGAATTTTTGCCTGGCGAAGTGTTGAGATGGCTGTCAAAGCCGTCTCTGGCGCATTTTCGCCGCTTAGTAAACTTACCCCTTAATCTCCTTATTTAAGGGAGGAAGTATTGAACTGGGGACTTCTCCCCACAAAAATACACAGGCACCTGGAGCTGTCTACTAACCGAATTGTGATGAGTTGTGATATGGACAACACTGCTAGAGCAAGGGCACATACAATAGGTTTCCCCCCCCAAGGCTCTAGATGGGGCAGGGAGGTGGCAGAAGAAATGTATTGATATAAAGTAGATCATCAAGTGCACGTGTTTTAAAGCATTGGCTGCAGTTAAGTCAGGTTCAGGCACATCTACAGCAGCTTCTTTTTGCTGCATTTCAGCAAGGAGAAAAAGGTATGGGACAACAGAATTTTGAATAGGGTTGATATTCACCCTTGAATGTGGTTTGCTAACTGACAATACATTTTCCCTCTGTATAAACGTTGCTCATATTTAATTCAGTGCATTTGCATTGGAAAAAAACATTGCACAGTGTACAGTATGCAATAAAAAGGGATTACCAAACAAGGTTTTTCCCACCTTTAATAAGCTCTTAAAAATGTGTTCTAAATAATACCATTTCCCCACGTAGTAACCAATATAATGAAGAATCTTACTTTGTGAAATGTTCATTATTTGCCCTTATTTATTGCAATTTTATTAACAGTTACGACTTTTATGTATTACATTTACCCCATTAGTCTGAGAAGGTAGAGATTAGATTTGATTAAATGTACAACCTGTGTCTAATGGGTTCACTGGGGAAATATGCTTTTAAAGGAACAGTTCAGTATATAAATAAATATGGGGTAAATAGATAGGCTGTGCAAAATAAAAAATGTTTTCTAATATATTTAGTGAAAAATGAAATGTATAAAGACTGGAGTGAGTGGATGTTTAACATAATAGCCGGAACACTACCTGTTCAGCTCTCTTGGTTTCCACTGATTGGTTACCAGGTATTAACCAATCAGAGACTTGAGGGGGGGCGCATGGGTCATAACTGTTGCTTTTGAATCTGAGCTGAATTCTAAGGATCAGTTGCAAACTCACTGAACTGTTTTGTCCCATGTGGCTCCCATTTAAGTCGCTGACTAACTCAGGGTTAGAGAGCTGAAAACAGGAAGTAGAGTTCTGGCTATTATGTTAGACATCCAGTCACTCCAGCCTTTATACATTACATTTTTGGCTAACTTACTATATTAGAAACATTTTTTACACATACTATTTACCGAGTTTTATTTTTACACTTGTTCCTTTAAGTTTTAATGGATTGTCGCTGGAGGCATGAAACACTGTGTTCTGGTGCTGAACATCTACCTATCATCTGATATCTGACTGTGTTGTGATATCCAAAAGCCAAAACTAAACACTAATCTCCCAGTGTTATTGGTCGGATTCTCACTTTTTCTGTAATCAAAGGTGAAGGCAAGTGTCATTCATTGGGGACCTGGACATCCAATGGGAACTTACAGAAGATGGTCAACCAGGGACCAAGTTAAATGAACAACATGACAGATGTATTACGCTGATAATACTACAGTCCCCCCATGATATTCTGTCTAAAATCCGTCAAAATTAATATTACTTTGCAAAGTGTGAATTTGTACTCGTATTAGTGATGAGTGAAATTGTCCCATTTCGCTGCTTCAATGGGTGTGTTTTTTTCACAAATGAATAGACTTTTTTTCATGCATTTCTGGCAAAATGATACACTGAGGGAACTAGATAGATGGAGTTTACTGAACTCACGAGACATAGGCCAAGGTGCACATGCTCCAAACCTTGACCCTACATGAGGTTATAAAGACTACTACACCATAGTTGCATAGGCGGGCATAAACCAGGCCATCCATAACAAAAAGGATGTCGCAGTTGAAAAATGTTAATTTGAAGAAAAAGCATTGCACAATAATAGCCTTAAGCATTTCATGCCAAAAGGGGCCATTTAACTAGTTTAAACAAAACAGATAGTGAGCACAGATTCATAAACATTTTCACTACATGGAAATGTTACTGCAAAAAAAAAAAAAAAAAAAATGTACTTTAACCCTAGTTCCATGTTTTTCTTGTTTTTGATTTTTATGATATATAGATATAGATATATACACACACACACACACACACACACACACATATACATCTTGACACATAGTGCCAAGACCGATAAAAAGCCGCTGGCAAATATAGATAAGAAAGAGCGGACCAGTATTTCCACTCTCTAGACGAGTCTCTAAAAATAACCAGAATTGGCATTCTATTTATAAATGGACTTATCTCATCCTCTGCTTTATATAATAGGTGCACAGATGTAGCTCAAGGACCTTTTTGTCTCGGAAAGAAAGTGAGCATTTCATTGGAGGGGCTCCCAGTACCTGTGGGATTAGAGAGGGACAGCATCTGTATGTACCGGCAGCTGCTTCTCAGCAATGTAATCATATAAAAGCATCTTGTACTTTATTTCTGTATTTATCCCCCCCCCCTTTTATTTATTTATTTATTTTTTAATAGGAACCCAGAGTTTCCCATGAACACATTTTAATATTTGCGTTGTTGTGTATGGAGGATAATATGCAAACATTTAAGCATCTGCCTATAGTAGAACTCACAGTCACATGTAACGACTAAAATCAGATTCTCCCAACTCACTTTAGCAGAAAGAATCACTGTAAATCTGCATATGTTTAACCTCAGGGAGCTACTGTGCCTATTGATTGATTCAAGCTTTGCTGCAAATCTTTATGTATAGTGACTCTTAGCCAGGGAACTGAAGCACCATGAAACACTGGCGGAAGAGATATCACGGTCAACATGTGTAAATATATTCATATGTGTTTACACATGGACATTATTAGCCCAGAAAATGCTTCTTTAAGTACAAGTATGGGGCCTGTTATCCGGAGTTCTCGGGACTTGGGAGTTTTCTGGATAATGGATCTTTCTGTAGTTTAGATCTTCATGTAAACATTAAATAACTCCATTAGGCTGTTTTAATTTCCAATAAGGATTAATTAAATCTTAATATGGGGGGGTTTGTGGATGCACACCTAAGGCCAATTTCAAAAAGTATAATTTCAAAAAGTATAAAGCCCTGTCTAAGTAATTCAAGTAAATATGCCAGTGCATTTAATTTTGAGATGTTTATACAAAGAATTGCTACTACAGAGAGGTAATGTACCTTGTTTACTATGACTAAAGATAAATAAGTTAGGGACCACCATGTGGGGTTTTACCTTGACGTGGTATGGTGGCTTATCAATATTATGATCATAACTTTGTAACAAAAAAAACCCTGTTTCAAAATTAAATGCACTGGCATATTTACTTGAATTACTTAGACAGGGCTTTATACTTTTTGAAATTATACTTTTTGAAATTGGCCTTAGGTGTGCATCCACAAACCCCCCCATATTAATTAAATCTTAGATTGGATCAAGTACAAGGTACTTACCGTACTTACTCGAGTATAAGCCGACCCGAGTATAAGCCGAGGTACCTAATTTTACCTATGAAAACTGGGAAAACTTATTGACTCTAGTATAAGCCTAGACACAACTACAGCCCCGTCTCCCAGCACCGCACATTCTGCCAAAGCGACCCCCCCAGCGATCAACCGGACTTCTTTGCAAAGTTGATGGTGACAGAGAATTGCCAAACGGATTACTGTGTGCATTGTCCCACTGTCCCACTACCATGTGCAGAGGGTGCTGTTTGATATTGCCATCACTGTTAATCTTTCGTATAACCAACAGAGGGCGCTGTGTGATATTGCAGTCACTGTTATTCTTTCATATAACCAACAGAGGGCGCTGTGTGATATTGCAGTCACTGTTATTCTTTCATATAACCAACAGAGGGCGCTGTGTGATATTGCAGTCACTGTTATTCTTTCATATAACAAACAGATGGCTCTGTGTGATATTGCAGTCACTGTTATTCTTTCATATAACAAACAGATGGCGCTGTGTGATATTGCAGTCACTGTTATTCTTTCATATAACCAACAGAGGGCGCACTGTTATTCTTTCATATAACCAACAGAGGGCATTGTGGGATATTGCAGTCTCTCCCCAAGTGTACTGTTGGTATAGGAAGTGACTGTAATCTCAGCTACTCGGGTCGGGTACCCGGGTATAAGCCGAGGTAGACTTTTTCAGCACATTTTGGATGCTGAAAAACTCGGCTTATACTCGGGTTTATACGGTATTTATTATTACAAAGAAAAGGGAAATTGTTTTTCAAAAATTTGGATAAAATGTAGTATATGGGAGACCTCCTTTCCGTAATTCGGAGCCTTCTGGATACTGGATTTTTGGATACCAGATCCCATACCTGTACTTTGGTGCATATAGCTATTTGGGGCAAGCAAAACACTCTTTCATAGCAATAATTCAAAGGCGAGTTAAATGATTCACTGCTGAATTGAGGTTGAGTAAATCTTTGATTGATTTTAAAATGCATTAATCCTCCCAAGTCATGTTTAATTAACTGTAGGGTAAAGGTTAAACCAAACTTTAATTTTTAAGTTTCCCCAGGAGGGTTCTCAGCCAGCTAGATTGGGCTTTTATTAGAGTTGTGAGGAGGAGGAGGAGGAGGAGGAGGAGGAGGAGAAGTTCTCTGGCAGGTGTCTGGTTTCCGCTAGGTTGTAAAAAGGGAAGCACACATGTGCTCGGTCTAGGTGTGCTCCATAGGACGTGGGATGGAGGTGGGTTCCAGAAGAAGAAGTGCCAGGCAAGATTTGTAATAGTTCACTCAAAGAGGCAAGATCAGGGTAGATAGTAGAGCAGTTAGAGGCTCCAAGGAGGAGGCTAGTAAAGGTTAGTAGCCTGCAGTTTCAATGCTGCCAGTTCAGAGACTCAAGCAGTTAGGCTCAGGCATAGAGAGATTCCTGGAGTAATACCCAACTGTGAGCTTCACCTAGCGCTGGGGATTGTTCACCAAGGTAGGCAATACAACCTTTGGGTGTTGTGATCTATAACGGAGTGAGTAACTGTTTGAGAAAGTGTATGAATCATTTACAGATTAGATTGTTGTACTAAATCAGCACCCACTCAGGAAAGTCTGTGCAGTATCCATCAATAAAGATATAAATCTGTTTATAAAACCACTGCCACTCAAGTTATCCATTCCTCCAAAAGCACAGCAAGGGCCTGAGAGAGAAGAGTCACATGTAACACGTTCTCTACCAGGAGTTGATCACAATCTGACTGGGTATGGGGTAATCCAATTGTGATCTTAGCTACTCACCATTCCAAACGCCTGTTACATAATTTTAGCTGCTTTTTCTAACCCTTTCCAACCACTAATTTCTAAGATGCATAAAAAGAAAGGCAAAAAATTAAATGCCTTAACATTTAAAAAAAAAAAAAAAAAAGAGGATGACTTGAAAAAGTTGCTAGTTAAGAATACTTAAGTCTATTACATATTAAAAATGCATTTAAAGGAATGGCTCACCTTTAAGTAAAGATTTGAAACAACTGGCCTTCATTTTATCTTTTTTATAGTTTTTGAATTATATGTCACCTTCTTCTAACTCTTTCCAGCTTTCAAATGGGGGTCATGGACCCCACTAAATAACAAATGCTCTGTAAAGCTACAATTGTTTTGTTATTGCTACTTGTTATTACTCATTTGTATACAGGCCCTCTGCTATTCATAGTCCAATCTTTTATTCAAATCAATGCATGGTTACTAGGGTAATATGGACCCTAGCAATCAGATTGCTGAAATTGCAAACTGGAGAGTACATAAAAAGCTAAATAACTTAAAAACCACAAATAATACAAAATGAAAAGCAATTACAAATTGTAACTCTACATCACACTTAATTTAAAGGTGAACAATCCCTTAAAGGTTTTCTTTTATTTCCAGCGACCCAGGAAGCTATTGTGTACTTCAGCTCAAAAAAAGATTCTCCAGCCATATTGTTACTGATAACTAAAAAAAACAATGTCAGACAGGGGAATCACAGAAGTAATGATGAGCAAAAAAAAAAAAAAAATTCACAAAACCACAGGAAAATTGAGAAATGCGCTGAAATCAATGGAAGTTTTTTTTACGGCAACTTTTTCCATACAACATACATTGGAGGCTTGCAACTTTTTTCCACAGCAACTTTTTCCAAGCGTCTAATGTATTTTTTTTTTTTGCACAGAATAGATTGAAGTCGATGGGCCTTTTGTCGCTACGTTTTTTTCATGGCAAAATTTTGCAAAGGCTTTATGATAGCAAAAAGCAGAGTTGCTCCACAAATCCATACCTGCCAAAAACAAATTTAGTTCCTCACTACTCAGAAGTAAGTGTAGCCCAGTATAGTGTTACGTTCTGTGGGCTGGTACAGTAAAGTAAGGCAGGCTGCTGCTCTCATTACTGACATGACCTATACCCTTTAAAATTGTTGACAATTTTACAGTTTCTTGAAACTCTATCTATGTAAAGCAGATATTATTTCAGCTACCACCCAGCTTACACAACCACCCATGGGCGTCTCCTTATCCATAGAGAACATCAGTTCAATTCAGAGTTCATCCCAAGAACAGACTTGTGATTTATTGTTAAGAGTCTTAATTCATTAATTCTTCTTTGGCATCTTCCAGTTTCAGCAGTGAAGGCATATAGGGAAAAGCTAAGCAACAGTTTATCTTTTCATGCATAGAGATAAAGACAATCTTGAGAAACAGAAGAGACTGCACTAGCTTTTAAAGTGGCCATATGGCTAGTAATTCTTTAAAGAAAACTTTTATACACAATATAATAAGCTAACCAGAAAATAAATGACTGAGGAATTAGAGATTCTAATTCTGAAATCCTAAAGGGAATGCATTTATTAGCATTGCTGCCTGTTTATAAAAACCCGTCTCGCCTTTATTCACTTAAGGGAAAAATCAGCAGATATTTTCAGGCCTTTGTAAAATTATCATATTTAGTCAACATTTTGGTTGGCTGTAGAACAATCTTGGTTCATTAGCATTAATGCAAAATGAAATACTTTCTGCATTGCTGGAATAAAACAAAAACAATATATAAATAATATATATCAAAAACTATTTGTGCAGATTTCATTAAAACAAAGAATAATTAATGGAAATGCAAAATATTTCGGCACTGTTGGGAGTATGTGAAAATATAATTTACATTCTGAAAATATTCACTGGATATTGCAGAAAAGCAGCTTGTTGCTTTGGTAAATAGGATTTTGAGAATCTGACCATGATCTAATCCTGCCCATATATGGAGTAAGTTACAAATGAGTTTCCCATTGGTCAATGAGCTGAGTTGGAGTCCAATATGGCATGGCAAGATGGAAGCACGAGTCCATGTAATAACATTTGCACAATGACCCCAAATGTGTAGCACATTTAATCATTATTTTTTTCCATTTTGGCTGGCAAAATGTAAAGGAATACACTCATCAGCTTTTATCTTTGAGCCCCATGCCCTTGGGCACCAAATGTATTTTTCCACTCAGGACTAGCTCCCACTTATCTGATGTAGAGCACCCTCTGTCTCAGCTGGGCCCTTGCATACATGTGTGGAGGAAGGGAGAGGTGTTGCAGAACTATACCTTTAAGCTGTTCAAACAATAAATGCTTATTTAGCAAAACAGAATCAATATGTATGCAGTACCAAGTAGTAACTGAGGTAAAGTGGTTACAACTTTATATATTGACAGAGCATATCATACACCATCACTCCCTTGGAAACAGACTTGGCAGGGTCCCACCACAGAGGTCTTGGATTACCAGTGGAGCCTCAGAAAAACTTCTAAACTGAATCCCTTTCCATTATGATCCCTGCAGGTAGTAGGAGAGTATCTATAGGAGAGATACTTCCAATCCAACACTGTTCTTCCTTGCTCAACCTGTCTGCCCTAAACACCTAGGGGCACATTTACTAATGGTCGAATATCGAGGGTTAATTAACCCTCGATATTCGACTGTCGAAGTAAAATCCTTCGACTTCGAATATCGAAGTAGAAGGATTTACCAATTTCCTGCGAATATTATTATTATTCGATCGAACGGCTAAATCCTTCGAATCGAACGATTCCATGGATCGAACGATTTTCCTTAGATCACAAATTTGTTAGAAAGCCTATTGGGACCTTCTCCATAGGCTAACATTGATGTTCGGTAGGTTTTAGGTGGCGAAGTAGTTGGTCGAAGTTTTTTTTTTTAAAGAGACAGTACTTCGACTGGTCGACTAGTCGAACGATTTTAAGTTCAAATCGTTCGATTCAAAGTCGTAGTCAAATTAGCCAAAAAAAACATTTGAAATTTGAAGTATTTCTTCTTCTATTCCTTCACTCGGGCTAAGTAAATGTGCCCCCTAGAGTGTACTATAATAGGAGCTCACATTATATACTACCTCATTCACAGGGTCCCTGTTCTAAGGGCTCGTCTCCTTTAACGCCTTTCTTTCCTGGGCCTTGGTCCCAGACTCTCCAGCATCATCCATGCCCTCCTGTAGCAGAATTCCAGAGCGATAGAGCCATGAACTCCCAGTCGTCATATTAAAGGAGAACTTAATTCCCCCAATAAGAAAAGCCCCTAACTACTACCCTAGGTAGTCCCCCTCCCTTCTTCCCCACCTCATAGATCATAAACCCCAGGAAGTGTCCTGAAAACATTGCTCATGCATCAATGCAGAGTAAGCACAGCAGAGCTCATGGGCGCTATCTTCTGGATCTTCGGCCTTCCTCTGTAAGGGAGCACAATATTGGCGAAGGCACAGTTGGGGCAGTTTTACAGTTTGTAGCAAATGTGCATGTGGCAAAAAGTGCTGTGAGATGCCAAAGGGAAGAGCACCTGAAGAAAACCGAAGATCCGGAAGATGGAGCCTATGAGCTCCCCTGCACTGATATGTGAGCAATCTATTCGAGACAGTGTTGGTAATGGTAGTGGTAGGTAGGAGCTTTTCTTCTTGGAGGGGTTAAGTTCTCCTTTAAGCCATCACAGGAAGTAGTCATAACCATCCTGGGCCTATAGGGACTACTGTACCCACCCAGGTATCCAAGTTTCAGGCACCGGGACTTTCAGACAACAGAGGGAAATAATTCCAGTAGGGATGTAACCATATGGGTCCTTACACAAGCCAAAATAATTAATGCAAAAAGCTCTTTCTTCAGATAAAGTTTGCAACATTTCAAACTCATTTAAAGTTTCCATACAACGTAATTTAAACAAAAGGTTTGCTCCCCAGTACAATCTATAGAGCTGACAAGGATTCTAGTGGGTGGGAGTCAGATTTAAGGAAGGTTTACAAGCGATTAAAAGCTTAGCTTACACTGAGCCCCTGAAGTCTGCCTGCAGTGAACTGATGAGCAAGTTGCCTACTAGTGATACAATACTCACTTCTCTATGTCAACAAAAAGACTCCAACATGCAGCTTGCAGGACCATGTGGTCTGTGGCCTTATCGCTAAACAACATATCATGTCTGCCCTGCTCCCTCCAGCTCCTGTTAGATCCTTCCCAATCTAGTCTTCTTCCCTTGTCTAGCCTTTAGGATTTAGCTTTCCCATTCCTAATAGTACAGAAAATATATATATATATATATATATTAAATCTGAAAAAAAAAAGTGCTGGCAGCTAGGACTGAGACGCAACTTTACACAAGATGCAAGTAGCCTCATCTTAGATCTGTAATTTATGTTCCATCTTGTCTGTCCCAACCTTGAAATTATTTACAGTATTTACTCTAAGGTGAATAGCGTACAGGTTTCTCAACTGGCAGGCAAGTAGGTTATGTGGAATGCGACACATAATATACATTGCATTTATTCGGTTGCTTAATAATGCTAAACTTGGTTTATCCTTTTATTTTGAAGTCACGGACAACTGTGAAAAAAAGCGCTTACAAAGATTAAACCTACTCTTTTGGAGAATGCTCTTTCTGACCTACACCAAAAAGAAAAGAAGAAAAAAAACAATAATAACAAAGGATTTCAGAGGAGAAGATAAATCAAAACCTGCCTATTTCAAGGTCAAACAAGATGTGTTTTTATAATTCCCAAAGATTCAAGGCTCTGAACTCATTATACATAAATCCTTAATCCTTTTAATAAAGACTTTGGAACATCCAAAACTGGCCAGTGTTTGCTGAGCAAATCCTATGATATTTTGCAGAAAACCTTAGCAGTGATGATAGGCAGGGATTATTAAATATCACCTCGAGTTTTATGGCTTTTCATATCTTCTTTTATCATATATATATATATATTATATATATATTATATATTATATATTTATATATATATATTTATATATATATATATATATATATATATATATATATATATATATATATATATATATATATATATATATATATATATATATATATATATATATATATATATATATATATATATATATATATATATATATATATATATATATATATATATATATATATTTCCTTGTGAAACTTTCGAAACCTCCGCAGATTCTCATCTTGCACGCGCTTACTGAATTTCTATATCAAATTCTTCTTTATTTCATTTGTTACCTGTGTGGCCCCTAAGGGGAAACATTCTACTAAGAAAGTATTGTGCGCACTGGGGATCAGTGCAATAAAGTCATATTTGTTCTATTGGTTTACTCTGTATAGACTAATATGCTAATCACTTCTAAATTAATCTAGATTTCTATCTGTTAATATCTATACAGGTTTGCATAACAGCAGGTTATCTTACTACATTATGTATGAGAGAAATAGAAGCTACTTGTATTATACCTGAGAATGCCAAGAAATCCCCCCCCCCCCAGAGATAACACATTTGCAAGCAAATACTGGTCTCTAGGGACAGAAAGCTTTTAATGTCTGAGCATTCCCCTACAGCAGTGGTCCCCAACCAGTAGCTCGCGAGCAACATGTTGCTCTCCAACCACTTGGATGTTGCTCTTAGTGGCCTCAAAGCAGGTGCTTATTTTTTAATTCCAGGCTTGGAGGCAACATTTTGCTGCATAACAACCAGGTGTACTGCCAAACAGAGCCTCAATGTAGGTTGACAATACACATATGGGCTACTTAATGGCCAATCACAGCCCTTATTTGGCACCCCAGGAACATATTTCATGCTAGTGTTGCTCCCAAACTCCTTTTACTTCTCAATGTTGCTCACGGGTTCTAAAGGTTGGGGATCCCTGCCCTACAGTATAACCAAGCCTATTGTACTCAGGACATCCCCAGTGACCATAACAGGGTAAGAATGAGCTCTCTCCATCAGGAAACTTTTATATACCTCCCATTCAAAAATGGAAGAATATGAATAGCACGTGTAGAGAACAATCCATACACCGCACAATAAGTCAATGGAGCCCTGGAAATGAGCAGAATACAATAGACAAGAACTTGTCAAACAATGAAGTTCTTTAAAAAAAATTCAGAGTTTGCTTACACCTAAACATAAGTGATAAATTTGCCTGCGAAATTCATGAAACGACTAAAAAATTTGCGCCTGCATCAATTCTGATGCTCACGTCAATTTTGACACCGGCGGTAAAGTAAATGGGCATCCAAATAATGTTTATGTGCTGTGGTTTTGACGTGAGCGACTTTTCTGATGCGGGTCCAAAATCGTTTTACTTCGCCTGCGAATTTTCTAGGCAGTTTTGTGAATTTATTTGCCGCGAAAATTCGCACCTGCCTAATTTATTCGCCCATCATTACTAAACATATTATCGGTATGGGGTCGGGCAATCCTGGTCTCATTATCAACCTGAGGTTGCTTTCATTATCCAACCAACCACCGCCCACAATCCACAATCCACTTGTCACTAGTGCAAAGGACGCAATTGTGGTCTCGGCACTAGAACAGCTGAATTACTGGATGAAAACTGGAAATTCGACTTTAAACATTACCAGGAGGGTTTTTTTCCACAAGTCCTGGTAACTAGTGAGTGAATCTGACCAGTTTCACTTGCCAAAAATTTGCAAAACAGCATTGAAATTAATAGGCGTTTTTTTTGTGCTTACAACAAGTTCTGAAACCGTGCAACATTTTTTATCATCCATTTGTTGGGTCGAAACATTTCGCTCATCCCTTCTGGTAACTTGTTGGGTGGTGCTGCCTGAGGAGTTTTTCTCAAATTGCTTCATTGGTGCAGCGGCCCTCTATGGACTTCATTATCTGGAAACCCATTATCCAGAAAACCCATCTCCCATAGATTCCATTTTAATTCAATAATTCAAGTTTTTAAAAATGTTTTCCTTAATCTCAGTAATAAGACAGTGCCTTCTAATTGATCCTAACTAAAATATAATTCATCTTATTAGGTTTAAGATATCTTTTAGTATATTTTAGCTATGGAGTTCCAAATTGTAAAGACCCCTTTATCCAGAAAGTCCCAGGTCCAGATCATTTTGCATAACAGGTCCCATACCTGTACTAGGGTTTTTTTTAGTAAAGTTACACCCAGCAAAATGGTTGTGTTGTTTGGCTGGTGCTGCCCATTTGCTCAGACATTGTTTTATTTTGTGGTCCTAGTAGAGGCAGTTTCAGCAAACAGTTCTCCAAGAACCTTCTACCCAGACAGAAAATGTCAGCTTTTGATGCTTCACCTGCATGGTGCACATTTTGGGGACACACTACTTATCCTGAAATACCAGGAGCTTTATTTCCAGTCAGTTGTCTATTCACAGCTGTAGGTTATTTGAAAACTGTGGCGTGTGTTGCAGCCGTCATATAGGTTATGAATCACTATAGATTGTTTGAAAGAAAAATGTGCGCAATCGAGGTCAGTGAAATATTCAGATTGGTTGTATGGATTTACAAAGAATATCCTAATATGATAATTAATCTAGATTTATACAGTGTCTGTTTGCATAACAGCAGGTTATCTTACTACATTATGTATGATCCAGAAATAGAAGCAAAGTTACTTGCATTATACCCGAGAATGCTAAGGAACCCCCCCCCCCCCAGAGATAACACATTTGCAAGCAAATAACTGGTCTCCAGGGACAGAAATGCTTTTAATGCCTGAGAATTCCATATATTATAGTATAACAGTATAGCCAAGCCTGTTGTGCTCAAGACATCCCCAGTGACTATAACAGGGTAAGAATGAGCTCTCTCCATCAGGAAACTTTTATTTACCTCCCATTCTGAAATGGAAGAATATGAATAACACGTGTGGAAAACAATCCACATCCTACACAACAAGTTACGGTAGCCCAGGAAATTAACAATACATTTGACAGAAACTTTGGGAAACAATTACAGTAGGTCACCTCACTTATTGAATGGCGAGAATTACCTGTTTAATATAGATTGAGTGTTTGTTTACACCTAAACACACGACAGGTATGGGCTCCATTATCTGGAAACACGTTATCTAGAAAGGAAGGCCATCTCCCATAGACTCCATTTTAATCCAATAATTTAAAGGAGACATAGCATAGCTAAAAACCCTTCCTAATATTGTAGGCTATATTGAATAATGTATGGTGCTGGTTTTGCTTTGGGCTAAAAGTTAATATCTTTAAAAAAAAGCCCCTTTATTGTAGATCCCTATAGATCCTGTCCGTGAAGGGTGAGCATGTCCCAATGGTCGCTGCCAGAAGCACAGTAGGAGGGGGGGACAACCAATCACAGCTCTGCAGTCACACAAATAACCGCAGACTTCAGTTCCCTATCAGGTCGGCCTTGCTGCTGATTGGTTCCTGTCCTACAGTGCCCGATCTGGGAAAGAAGGCGGCAGCAGGAAGTGGAATGGATGGGTTAAATAAGTACTTTTTTTTTTTAAATGTTTAATAAAGTAACCAGAAACACCACTTTGTTTTTAGAACATTCCTTCTATATTTAAAAAAGTATAAGAAACTGGCACTTTGTTTTTACATAATATGCCTCCTTTAAAATGATTTCCTTTTTCTCCGTAAGACAGTATCTTCTACTTGATCCCTACCAAGATATAATTAATCCTTATATGAGGCAGAATACTCCTATTGGGTTTATTTAATGTAAATAATTTTTTAGTAGACAAAGTAATGGTGATCAAATTATGGAAAGATCACTTGTCCAGAAAACCCCGTGTTCCCAAGCATTCTGGATAACAGGTCCCATACCTGTACTAGGGTTTATTTTAGTAAAGTTACACCCAGCAATAAGGTTGTGTTGTTTAGCCGGTACTCCCCATTTGTTCAGATGTCATTGCATTTTGTGGTCCAAAATGGAGTTTCAGCAAATAGTTAACAACTCTGGCCATATTGTATGTTATCTAAAGGCTGGACAGATAATTTAAACATTTTAGTGTGAGTGTTGCAGCCTTCATATTGGTTATGAATCATTGCAGAGCTATAGGCTGTTTGAAAGAAACCGGTGAGCAATAGAGATCAGTAAAATGAAGTCATATTAGCTGTATGGATCTACAATGAAAATCCTAATATGCTAATCACTGCCAAATTAATCTACATTTATATCTGCTAATATCTATACACTTTTTCATAGCAGCAGGTCATCTTACTACATTATGTATGTTCCAGAAATAGAAGCTACTTGCATTATACCCGAGAATGCTAAGAAATCCCCCCAGAGATAACACATTTGCAAGCAAATAACTGGTCTCCGGGGGAAGAAGCTTTTCCTGTCTATAATGGCTGAGAATTCCGTAACAGTAGAGTTGAGGCTATTGTGTTCAGGACGTCCCCAGTGACCATAACAGTGTACAAATGAGCTCTATCCAACAGGATCTACCTCTCATTTCAGAAATGAAAGAATATGAATAGCACGTGTGGCAAACAGTTCCCATCCCGCACAACGAGCCAACACAGGTCTCCAGGAAAAGCAAGCATTATTTATTTTTTTGAAATAATTAGGCTGCTTTCATGGACAGCAGCTGGGACACTTGTGTTTACATCAGAGCAATGGGAATCTGCAGCCCTGGAAATTACCAAAATTTAGGTATGGTAATGTTGAATTATGGCCATCTCCCATAGACTTCATTTTTCACCTTTTTGAATAAAGTTTTAAAGGGGTTGTTCACCTTTAAAAGTAACCTTTAGATGCAAAGTGATATTCTGGGACAATTCGCTATTGGTTTTAATGTTTTATGGCTTTTAGTAACTTAGCTTTTTATTTAGCAGCTCTCTAGTTTGTATTCCAGCAATCTGATTGATAGGGTCCAAATTACCCTAGCAACTGTGCACTGGTTTATATAAGCGACTGGAATAGGAAAGGGCCGAATAGAATGAGGAATAATAAAAAGTAGCAACAGCAATGCATTTGTAGCTTTACAGAGCATTTGTTATTTTAAGATGGGGTCAGTGACCCCTATTTGAAAGCTGGAGAGAGTCAGAAGAAGAAGGCAAATAATTCAAAAACTATAATAAAAAAAAATAAAGACCAGTTGGAAATTTGCTTAGAATTAGTTATTCTATAACATATTAAAAGCTATTTAGATGGTTAGTAACATCCTATAGCCTGTGCAGTCCCAGCTTACTGTATAGCTGAACTTAGGCAGTAGTTACTGTAGGTAGACCACATATTTGATACCGCCTTAAGCTGAAGGCTTATTTTCTATAATCTGCAACAACCAATCACACATTAAATTAATTTATTCTAATAGCTTTAAAGGATAAGTAAACCTTTAAAATAAGTGAATGTAAAATTTATGAGGGGGCTATTCTAAGCATTTTTGCAATGTACTTTATTTATTTTTAATTCCAAGATATGAAGGGATACATGTGCTGTTATTATGAATGAATTTTGTTACAACAGCGCCACCTGTTGGTCAGTTTCCCACCAGTCTGACCACCAAGTAGTCAAGAAGTAGCCAGGAGAAAGAAAGAAAGGCTGCTCTGATGTTCTTCTGCTTAGGAAAATAATTAGAAACCTTTCTCAAATCTTTCCTAAGCAGAAGAACATCCGAGCAGCCTTTCTTTCTTTCTCCTGGCTACTTCTTGACTACTTGGTGGTCAGACTGGTGGGAAACTGACCAGCAGGTGGCGCCGTTGTATCAAAATACGTTCATATTAACAGTACATGTATCCCTTAATATCTTGGAATTAAAAATAAATAATGAATGTACATTGCAAAAGTGCTTAGAAAAACCCCCTCATTAATTTTACACACACTTATTTTAAAGGTTTACTTATCCTTTAAGATGAAGAGTGAATTTCTGACTACATGCTGGCAGTTAATGCATTAGGGCTCTTTCACAGGAGCATTTCTTTAAATGCATGCTGAGCGTGAAAACGCATATTTTGCGTTTAAACTCGTTTTTTTTTTCCATTCCAAACACAACCCTCTGTTCTATTGATAGCTAAATGTGCAAGAGAATGCAACAAACTGCAACTTAAATGATATAAAACGCAAACGGAGTAAAGCGCAACTGCTCAAGAGAACAACCAGGTAGAATATAATAGAAGCAAATAAGCAAATGTGTTTATTTGAACTCAAACCTGCATTTAAAAGTGCATTAAATGCAGAAAAAACAGTGTGTAAGAGCCCTTAGAGTAAATCCGCATTTGTGCATTGTTTTTGTACTACTAAAAGCCAATTTATTAGGAACTTTGAAGAAAATCATGACCACAGAATTTATAATAAATATGGCCCTAAGCAAACTTTGATTCCACTCCACCCTAAATGTAGCAGACACCAATGCTACAGGCATGAAAATAACCCTTTAAGTCTCCTACAGATATATGCCCTAATTATACAGAAACATTTAAATGTAGTCTTAGTAAGTGGTAATAGAGATGCATAATCACAGCATGAAAATAATACATTCTCCTTTTGATAAATAATCTTCTGTTACTGACATCATGCCGTTAAACAGGCTTGTATATTATGAATTACTGATTTCTTTAGCAGAATGTTAGTTTAAACTCCAGTACAAGGTCCCTCTGGTAATTTATAGATATTCTTGGCAACCCAACATAATTGCTTGTAATCTACTTTTACAAAATCTATTAGATTTTACTATACTCTGCATGTCACTTGTTTGACGTTTATAAACCAACAGGGAGTATTTAGCAACATAACTATTTGTGAATGAACTGGGAATGTAAAGTGAATGTACTTGCATAGAAATGGGGGGTCAAAAAAGAATCTAATACACACTAACCTATGTGACTACATATAGCTTGGCTGCTGTCAAGTGTAAATGAACATTGTTATTATTTATTTAGTGCCATCATTCCCTGTAGAGTTTTACAGAGGAAAGGGTTAGACGTATAAGGCCAAACAGCTTACATATAAAGACAGAGCATTTCACCAAAATTGATTCACAGTTACAACTGGATATTGTTAGGAGAGAGTAGATGGAGGGCCTTGCTCACAAGAGCAAGATCCTGTTGGATACTAATGGTGAGTACATAGTGAGAGATGAATACCAGTAGTTAGTGTGTGTGTATGAACAGAGAGTGGGGGGGCTCGGTGGGTGGTCAATTTGCTGAGGCTTAGGCAGGGTCAGACTGGGTCGTCCATGGCCCATTAGGACTGAAATATTAAGGGCTTGGGTTAGCAGAGGAAAAGAAGCACACCATTCTTCGGCTCCTGCCTTTAAAGCATTTTATTGCAGCAGAGATGTGTCACAAGATTTTCCCCTCTGCTGCAATAAAATGCTTTAAAGGCAGGAGCCGAAGTATGGTGTGCTTCTTTTCCCAAGAGATTACTGGGTTGGGCTTGAATGCACCCTATAAAGTCTCAAGTAAGTGGTGTGCCGAAGACAAATTTTTTTGGGTTAGCAGGGCCCATCAGGTTTTTTCCTGGTGTTCCGCCTGCCTATGAGAGTTTCTAATGGGATGGGGCAGAGCAGTCCTAAGGATGGGTGCAGGAAGAGGAGAGAAGGGAGTCATGTGCAGATTGAAGGTTATATCTAGAGCTGTACATATGAGTGATTTGTTAGCAAGTACAGGAATCCTGAATTGAATCCAATATATGATAGTTATCTAGTGCAGGGACTGGCAGAGAGGAGAGGAGTCTGGCAGCAATGATCATGATGGACTGGAGAGGGGTCAGTTTAGAGTCCACGGAGCACCGAGTTACAGTAATCAAAGAGGGATATGACAAAGGCATGAATGAGAATTTTGATAAGTCTTTGGTGTGAGGAAAGATCGAATGTGAGAGATGTTCCCTTGGTGAGAGCAGCATGATTTAGTTAGTGATTGAATGTGGGGAATGAATGAGAGGGGAGAATCTAATGCGACTCCTAGGCAGTGAATTTGTGAAACTGTGGTTACATTGTTTTCTTTTCTACACGGATAATGATGTTAGATTTTCAGATGACCAATTCAGTTTTTAACAATTTGAACTACAAAGAAACAGGTCAAACTTTTACATCTTTGTATTTTACAACATGCGTGGGGATAGAACACCACCAGGCTATATGAAATGAAATGAAATGAGACATATATCCTCAGATTTGAGAAATAAGAAGTGGGGGAATCAGTGTTTTTCCTATCAACTTATTCAGGTGACTATTTGGCAGCCTTGTTTGTAGTTTACTATAAATTGGAGTTCTGTTTCTCCGCTCTGCAGTGAGATGGGCTCATGGGTTACTTCTCATGATGTGGAGGTGTAACATGCAGAAGGCATCACTTTAGTCTCCACTATGCAAAACAATTTAAATGGCTCACTGTAATAACTCATTCACTATCCTGATGTACATATTGGGCAATACAAAACCTATACATTTCAATATCTATTGAACAACCAATGATTCGCGACTGTGCATGTGCCTTGTGGCTGCTCAAGAATCTGCAAAGAGAAACAATAAGCAACTGATGAACATGTTTATTGACTGAAGCTAAAGAGGGAACCAGATGGGAAAGGAATACAGGCTAGAATAGGATCTGGACATCATTAATAATACTCTGCCTGCCTAAATTGTGTATTCTAATAAATAATTGACCCTCTATTGTAGAGGATATTAGTCACCTCAGTGTTCTACGGAGTCATGGAACTCTTCAATGATTTATCATATATAGGAATCACTGTTTATGTAGTTGCAGCAGTTCCTTTCACACAGCTAAGAGACAGGTACACACAGGGTTTCCAACTGAACTTTGCTTGTGTATATACTGTATTTATCACACCATCTGAAATATGAAATGAGAGTTCGTGCATTGAGTTCTCACTGTAAAGCAAAACAGTAACAGTCTTGCTGATAAGAAAACTGCCCTTCCCAAAGGACCCACACTTGGCAAATTAATCCAATATAAGCAAATGAACATTTCACTCACAGTACTCTGAAGATTCCCAGTACATTATCTGAAGCAGTTGCAGCTCACTCTTGAGTCTCTATGGCAGCAGATAATAGCCAGTCCTTGCTACCAGAGAACTTGCCTCTCTGAGAATATATTTCCCCAGTTGTCCAGCAAGTAATTCTTATGCCAAAACAACAAACTGTTGCTTTTCTCTCTCCCAGAACAGAACAACCCAGTCACTCTGGGCCACACCTTTTAACTCCAGGTGAGGTCAATCAGACTGCAGATCTGATCAAACCCTGATTTTCACAGCCCTCTGTGCTGCCTCATAGAGGATTCTGGGGGGTGGGATATATAGTCTGTCTGTGGGGTATATTTATCAAAAAGTCAAGTTAGAGATCACCATAGTGAAAAGTGAAACATCGTCTCTCCATTCATTTCTGTGGGATTATAAAGGTGTATTTATCAAAGGGTGAACTTTTACTTTCGCCCTTAAAAAATTCACTTTTAAAAATCCCATAGAAATGAATGGAGAGACAGTGTTTCACTTTAGTGGACTATGGTGAGCTCTAACTTCACTCTTATAAATATACCCCTATGATTTTTCCAGCCATGCTAATATATATATACTGTATATATATATATATATATATATATATATATATATATATATATATATATATATATATATATATATATATATATATATAATCATTGTATAAGGACCCGCACTCCATGTTTCGTGAAAAAAAGGTTTTTATTTCAACTTGTGCATCCAACGTTTCGGCCCATGCCTGGGCCTTTATCAAGGATAAAATACAAGTGTTAGTAGGTGCATTTTTATACACATGTGTATGTGTGCCATGTGTATAAAAATGCACCTACTAACACTTGTATTTTATCCTTGATAAAGGCCCAGGCATGGGCCGAAACGTTGGATGCACAAGTTTAAATAAAAACTTTTTTTTCACGAAACATTGGAGTGCGGGTCCTTATCCAATGATTGTATGCTGAAGCTTTGACCCAGCACCCACAGTATCTCCAAGACTGGATCAGAATGCGAGCGTTTTTCTATATATATATATATTATATATATATTACTGTATACTCGGGACCTGGGGACTTTCCAGTTGCCCCCCCCCTTAAAGATTAATGAATAACGATATCTTATTTGGGATCAATTACAAGGTACTATTTTACTATTACAGAGAAAAAGGAAATCATATTTAAATTATTTGATTACAATGAAGTCTATGGCAGATGGAGCTTTCTGGATAAAAGACTCCATACCTGTATATGCAGAATAAAGAGAAGTGAATTGTGAACTGACTTCATGTCCGTAGGTTGATAATGATCGATTTGTTGCATTTTTGAGACCTTATGACCTTATTTAATGTACCAGTGAAATTACTTTTTTTTAAAAATCCAGGGCTGGTTAAGTTCACATTTCTGAGAACAACCTATGTTACCCAATCATTTTAACTTACAGAATAAGTATTAAATAAAATATAAATCCTAGTGACCCTGGGCCCTACAAATATTGCAGCATTATAACACTTTTTTTAATGGGAGAGTAGACATTTTACTATGCAGGTGTCATCTAGTTGTACAATATTTGTTCTTTACAATTAGGGGGTTATTTTCATTTTTTATTAGAACAAAGTCGACCAAAAGTCAGGTGTCAATTCAAATTGTACGTTGGGCACGCTTAAACCCCGACTTTATCGGATTACTCAGAGCAAATCACGATGTGACAACTTCAGGGACATCTGACATCTGCATAACGTCGACAGGTTTGAGATGGAGTATTTTCAGATTCAGATATTTAGCAGCAATGGGGTATAAAAAATCTCTAAAATTTTTAGTTTTTTCTTTCCACAAAATACTCAACTTTTCCCCTTTAAAAACCTGACCAGATAAATTTGAGGCTTAATAAATGGGCCCCTTACATTTCCGGGGCAGTAGCTTGGCTTTGGTTCTGACACTTTTACATCAGCCGGATACACTATGATGTAAGTACAGAAAGACTGTAATTGTGTGGTTGAATCTCATGAGAACATAGAACAATGATGTTTGTCTTAAGTTGATCCTCACACAGAACGGAATGTTGTTCCTGTATCTCTACAGTTTGTGAAAGCATCAATCAAGGATATGCTTGCCCTTTAAACTTCCTTCAATATACATTTAGCGTGTGCACTGCAGGGCTATACAGAAAATGCAGAGGGAAAAGGAAAAAAGCATGTTACATTGAATGCCAATTCTTCCTTTTAAAACTATATTTGTTTCACATAATTTAGATATATAGAAATATATATATATATATATATATATATATATATATATATATATATATATATATATATATATATATATATATATATACACACACGCACACACACACACACACACACACACACACACACACACACAGGTATGGGATCCGTTATCCAGAAACCCATTATCCAGAAAGTTCCGAATTACAGAACGGCCGTCTCCCATAGACTCCATTATAATAAAATAATCCATATTTTTAAAAATTATTTTCTTTTTCACTATAGTAATAAAACAGTAGTTTGTACTTGATCCAAACTAAGATATAATTAATCTTTATTGGAATCAAAACCAGCCTATTGGGTTTATTTAATGTTTACATGATTTTCTAGTAGTCTTAAGGTGTGAAGATCCAAATCACGGAAAGACCCATTATCCAGAAAGCCCCAGGTCCCAAGCCTTCTGGATAATGGGTCCCATACCTGTATGTGTGTGTGTATATATATATATATATATATCTTGGACATTTGATTTGTTTCATTTTAATAGTACATTCTGGCACAGGTTATTCTGCAAACACAACCTGATTTATCTAATACTGTACATACATTTGCTTTTTGTCATATGAGCCCTTTGTATATAATGAAAGCTCACATCAGCAAAGAAGCCTACAGCATCATTCATTTTTATCATTTGATAAATATAGAACTGCACAGTGTAGTACTGTAGTTTATTAATAAATTGACCTATTGTACAACAAACACATTGATGTGCAGAAATTGAGTTGAACAATGTTGTATTTACATACATTCCAGGGTCAGGAGACAACACATTCTAGAAATGCATTTGATTATCATTAACAATGTCAAACTTAATGCATTTGTAAAACATAATAAAGTAGGGTTATGCCAAAAGTTGGAAAGCTATAATGATGACATAAAAATATATTTTTAGAAATGCAGTGATGCCTAATTTATCTTTGAATACCACTGAACAACAGATGGTTCAGGGGTGGAATAGAGCACAGAAATAGTGAGCATCATACATCATAAATAAACATACTACCCAGTCCTAAGGGCTATCTCATTTACACTACTATATCCTGTGGGGCAGATCCAGCTCTAGGCTTCCAGGTATAAACACTCTGATGTTCTTTGGTGCTCTCTCTGCTCTTACTGTGCTTCACTGCATTAGAGTATTGGTTCATTTCCATGGAACGAAAGGCACATAGGAATATTCTGAAAAATGGCTGAAAAGCATCATGGGAAATCTGCATTCATGGAGTTAGATTTATCAAAGATTGTGAAAATCTGCATTGTGAAAACTTGTCACAGCTTTTCTCAAGACTTCACTAAATAATACAAGAGTCAGGTTTTTAAAATTCAGTTGAAGGTCATAAAGAAATTTTAACCAGAATTCATGCTAAAAATTTTATTGTAGCTTGAATTTGTCCTATTGACTTCAACATACCTGTTGTCTGCGTGGCAGCAATGGGGGCCCCTGAGGGGGGTGTGGGGGCCCCTGAGATGGACCCCCCAGTCCGACCCTGGTGTATTATTAGTCAAGCATAACACCACTATAAATTCACAGATTCGATTTTTGTAATGGAGTATTCCTTTAGTCATGATTCTGCTTAAACCACAAAATGCTGTGTGTAATGTCAGCACGTAGTTTGCTCTATTGCAAAGTCTGATTGTGTACTTTAGTGTTAATATAAAAAAAGATCTCTTAATCGAATGTACGTAGCAAGAACAGCTAAAAATCCAAGAGAGAAAGTATACTCATTGACCAAGTTTTGGGGTTTTCAGAATAGAGTCCTTTTAAGTAAATAATTTAAAAAAAAAAAATGATTTCCTTTTTCCCTGTAATAATAAAACAATAACTTGTACTTGATGGTACCTAAGATGTGTGAATCCACATTGGTGATAAAACCATTCTGTTGGTTTTAAATTTAAAATGACATATATTGGCATATAAAAACAGCTAGCGTTTGTTTGCACTCTATCACCAGGCAACTTTTCACTCTGGCCAATCGTCTTTACTCTGCAAATTCACTAAAGTGCGAATTTTACTGAACGTTACCTCTTTCGCCAGAGTTTCCTTCGCCACCTCAGACCAGGTGAACTGCTAAAATAAAGCTACATCTTCCTCAGTCTTAACTCATATCCTGTCTGCCGGCAATGCATTAAAGTTGTAAAAACGTTGTAAAAACGCTGGCGACTTGTCCTTTTTTTTAAGTGGGATTGCCTGCAAAAGACCTAACTATTCAAGTTTTTTGTGTTAACATTTTTCCCCAGACATTTTAGATGCATGAAACATTTGTTTTAGGGTGGGCTCTTTTGTCTTTATTCAGGTTTCCTGGACATTTGTAATAAAACGTGGCCACTTCAAGCATTTGCACCAACATCTCCAATAAAGACATCCAGACTTTAATGTACCCGCCCTCCCCTATTCAAATTGACGTAAGCACAAGAGGATTAATGAAGCTTCGCTAGACAGATGCGTCACTGCCGAAATAACGATAGCAAAAAGTCGCCAGTGATGGTGACCTGGACGCAAGTTCGCATTTTAGTGAATTAAAGTAGTGGGAACTAATTTTCACCTGGCGAAGTGGCATGAAGTGTGATAAAGCATTCGCTGGTGAAAATTTGCCCTTTAGTGAATTTGCCCTAATGATGGAAATAGTCCATACCCTGAAAACGCCAGGTCCCAAAAACTCCAGATAATAGATCCCATATGTGTGCAGCTAAGTTACCTGCCTTTCTACCTGTCCCTTCCACTTGATTTTTTTTATCAGTGCAGAAGTGCTCTGAGCATGACCATTGAAGAGCATGCTCTTGTGCCCTTTAGAGCACTTGCCCTTCTGCTCTGGGTCTTGTTAATAATCCCTATTGTGTATTATGTGCAGATTCTCTGTATGTTTTCTTGCTGTGCCTAAGTGTGGCCCTTGCCGTAGGCTGGAAAATAAACAGTTAACTGGATTCCCATTTAGCATGAATTTAAAGTGGCTACCAAATGTGCAACTTGAAAATTGTTTATTGAATGTAAATCTAAATATGAAATGCTTCATTAGATGTGACGGCCAATACAATGGGATGAACTTTCCATAACTAATATGAGAAATGTATAAATACAGTTTAGAAGTTCTGCGGAACGAAGATAAAACCTTCCCCTAACTGTTTTCTGTAAATAAATCAATTAGCTTCCATGAATATCCTCGCTTTACTGTTTGGAAGTGTTTCAGGAAAACAAAGGCACGTTACTTGTCATTGTGTCACAGAATCTAGCTACAAAAAGCAAAACGTTTTTAAACTTTTAACGGAGGTTTGGAAAACACAGCAAATATTTTTTTTTTTAAATGTCCCTATTAATATGATTACTGAGGGACCCTGTTAATACCTTTCTCATCCCTTTGTTATCAAGCCCCAGATGTAACCCAGATGTTAAATTTTGAATTACATTTGAATTTGACACAATTCTCCATGTATCTCTATGTTTAAATATATATTTTACCTTCTCCTTTACTTGATTTCTGAAGCGTAGAGTTTGCCAGATTTCGTAGAAACCTACAGCTCTGTAAAAGGTCTGTTTCACAAACATAAAGGGATGAGTTTCCAGTCTTTTAAATGGATACACAAGAGCTAATTTGCAGAATGCCACCACAGTGAATTCAGACCAAAATGGACACAGTTGTTGCTTCCAAAGCTGCTCCTTATACTTCTGCATAGTTTTGGATCTGTCCCACGTCCTGCTGTGAATTGTGCACAACTGCACCTAGTAACGCATGGGAACCCTGGAGCTACTGCTACATTAAAGGTGCTGTCACATTCTTGCACCTTAAAGGAATAATAACACCAAAAATAATTAAAGCCTTTTAAATAATTAAAATATAATGTACTGTTGCCCTGCATTGATAAAAGTTATGTGGTTGCTTTAGAAAGACTACTATAGTTTATATAAACAAGCTTCTGTGTAGCCATGGGGGCAGCCATTTAAATGAAAAATGGAGAAAAGACACAGGTTACTTAACAGATACCCGATAAGCTCTGTAATAGAATACAATGTATTCTACAGAGTGCATCTGTTATCTGCTATGTTACCTGAGTCTTGAATGGCTGCTCCCATGGCTATATAGCATCTTGTTTATAGAAACTATACTAGGCTTCCTAAATCAAACACACCAGTTTTACAATTGCAGTAAACAGTACATTATATTTTAATCACTTTGGAACACTTTCATTTTTTTGTGTCACCGTTTCTTTAAGAATCACTTTCAGATGTTATTTTCATGGCAAGTGTCAGAAAATATGAAATCCCTACAGTGCTTTCAGTCTCTATTTGCTTCAAAGTGCAATTGTGTTGGGAAATTTGCACATAGGCAGCAAACCCATAGCAACCAATCAGTGATTAGCTTTTTTTCCTGCAGGTTGAACAGTGGATGCAAACATTTCCCCAGGTGCAAATTTGCCCAGTTTTTATAAATGAGCTCCACTGTTATAGACAATGGGGCTCTTTTATAAACAACAGCCAAATTTGCAACTGGGCAGTAGCTTAACTGGAGCACAAGGACCTCTTGACGCGTTTCGAGCCATTGGGTTCTTCATCAGAGGAGGTGTGTCTGTCTTAGGTCACATCTCATATACCTGCACGTTTGTCCCCATACATATTCTGGGTTAAGCTATTCGTAAATTTATATTGATATAACATATTCTAACCATATCCCGGGGAAGCTAAAAGTACTCAGATTATTTGTTACATATAAGGGATGTGATCTAAGACAGCCACGCCTCCTCTGATGAAGCATGGTGATTGCTGCAGTGATTTTGCACTAATAAATGTCTGAAGTGAGTCACTTTGGATATGTTATTGATTATTTGCCGTGTGCTATCGGAGCCTTGCATAGTGCTCACTCTTAGATGGCAGATATCCAAAGTGTAAAGATTATTTATTCTAGAATTGATATGCAAGTAATCACTTTAAAAGGTAACAATATGAGGGGAAATTAGCAAAAGTGGTGATAACGAGACAAAATATGTGGAGATAGAATTGTCTGATTTTCTGCCACAAACTGCTCCACTTCTGTGAATTTGCCTTGTAAAAAGTTTTCAGATTTTGTCTTTCGCATAACATTTTTAATAAAAAGTTTTCTGAATTTGTCTTTACTTCCTCTTAAACCCTAAACCTGTCAGTCAGCCATCAGGTGATTCTTAGGTGTACCTGTGCCTTCTACAAATGATTGTGCCTTTAAGAGAGCCTCTATTAAAGGCCTGAATGTGAGAAGAATGCAGCACCACACGGTGACCTTGTAATTTGTTTTTATTTAGTGATACTAAATTGTGCAAAATTATCATTTCCATGCAAGATACTGCCACATTGCAGAGCGTCTGGACTGAATTGGAAAACCGGGCAGCAAACTGAAAAATGAGGTTCAATGATAATAAATACCAGGGTTTGCAAGTGGGTAACAAATAAAATAAGTACTACGAAATGGTAGTGTGTTAGGGTTCATTAATTTAGCCTGAACACGATTTGAGGATTTTTGTGGATAAAAAGCTGTGTAACTCTAGGATGTGTCATTTGGTGGCTACTAAAGCAAATCAAGTATAGATATGGGACCTGTTATTCAGAACGCTCAGGACCTGGGGTTTTCCAGAAAAGGAATCTTTCCATAATTGGATGTTCATACCTAATCTACTTAAAATAACATATTAATAAGAATACAATGTAGCTTAGTTCGGATGAAGTACAATGCACTGTTTGATTATTACAGAATAAAAGGAAATTTTTTTTTTTTTAAAAAAAAACAAGTTATTTGCATAAATTCCTGTAATTCAGAGCTTTCTGGAAAATGGGTTTCTGGATAACAGATCCCGTACCTGTACTGTCTTGCATAAAAAGGTCATTTACTCAAAGGATGAAAGTATAATTGTGCCTTTTTATAGGTCCTTGGTAAGGCCTCACCCGGAGTATGCAGTGCAGTTTTGGGCTCCATTCCGTAAGAAGGAAATTAATGAGCTGGAGAGAGTGTAGAGGAACTGAAGTATTAAAAGGAATTGAAGTATTAGAGTATCAAGTCTATAAGGTTTGAGTTGTTTTTCTCGAGTAAAAAAAACTTGCAAGGGGAAATGATTACTCTTTACAAGTAAATTAGAGGACATTACAGCTGATAGTGGGGTATCCAATAGAAAAGGCCAAAGAACCAGAGGTAACTCTTTAGACTTAGAAATGATAGTCCTTCACAGTGAGGGAAGTGAGGTTGTGGAATAACCTACCAGGTGATGTTGTGATGGCAGATTCAAACTAAATTAACTGTGTAACTATATGTTTAATAATGCAGGTCCCACCCTGATAGCAACATTGTGTAGTTAATGTTAATCATCACTTTATGTTATAGTTAAAGTGAATAAACATATTCCACAGCATTGTACAATACATGTAGAGGTCTACATTAAATATACAAGAAAACAACAGTGACAAATACAAGCAATAACCAATACAAGAGATAAAGAGGACCCTGCCCAAAAGAGCTTACAATTTAAAAATGAGATTTGTCTATGTGCACAAGATGGGCGATGTCCAGCTTAAAAGACAAACCCTAATTTGTTGCTCTGTATGTTCTTGGAACTGTGGTTGAATGACTGATAAAGCAGTATGGAACCTTGTTATGAGCTAAACAAGTAAGTGGTACCCTGACCAAATTTTGCATCTTAGAGTGGGGCTTTAAATCAGATTTATCTAAGAGACATGGCTATCATAGTAAATGTCAACAGCATCAAAAGCTATCCCAGTCTGTATATCCCCAAGGAACCGAAACCCAAATTCCCAACTTTAACACAAGCACCAAAGTACACACACTCATAGTTAGGCCCTTCTAGTTCCACTCTATTTAACTGCCCACATGACTAGATATTATGCCTTCTGTTTGCTATCAGTTTAAAGGGAAAAATATTAAGATTTAACTGAGTTAAAGTCAAGGCAGCTGTTATGGTACGGATTATATTTTTATTTTATTTCATCCTGTGAGATGTAGGTTTTACCAGGTTGAGAGCTTTCAACAAAGAAAAGAGAGCAATGGAAATTAGCATGTTTATAGCACATGCAAGAAACAGTAATTGCTGCAGAACAGAGGTTTTTATTACTCACTGTCAGTTGAATTATAAACCGTAACTTCTGCACAAAGTAAAAACTATGAGCTGATATAAATATAAATACCCACTACCACTTTTACAGGTACTCTGTGAGTATCTAAAATTACAATAGGAAAATTGCTAGATTGCTAATAAATACAAACCCTTACATCTTATAACAATTCAAAATGCTTATAAATATTTGGAATAATTCATATTTTCACAGTTGGTTAAAACTCAAAACAAAGATGCTTCATTCAGTCTTTGCTTAGGCAGCACACTTATTACAGGTATACAATCCATTATCCTGAAACCTCTTATGCAGAAAGCTCAGAATTATGGGAAGGCCATCTCCCATAGATTTAAGATTTTAAGCAAATAATTCACATTTTTAAAAATCATCTCCTTTTTCTCTGTAATAATAAAACAGTACCTGCACTTAATCCTTAACCCTTATTAGAAAGCAACACAATCCTATTAGGTTTATTTCATGTTTAAATTCTTTTTTTTAGTTGACTTAAAGCATGGAGATCAAGCTTATGGAAAGATCCCTTATCTGGAAAATCCCAGGTCCCAATCATTCTGGAAAACAGGTTCCATTCCTGCGCACAAAAGAAAATAAAAAGGTGCTCTTTTGAGCTATTGCTCAGTAAAATAATATTAATTGTAAACACAGATAATCAGATAAAAGGGAGGAGATGGGGGGAAGAAGGAGAAGTTGTCACAAATCAAAATTGCATTACTGAGGAGTTTCACTGTGCCATTCTGACTAATGCACAAACAGTAGGGGTATGTATTTGGTGACCGATAGGTCAGCAGGTACAATGGGTATGTTTCACTATGATTATACCTGTAGGGAGATTAAGCATTAATCCTATCCCTACTGTGAGTGATTGCCTAGTACAGACAAGCCCTGTTTGAGCTAGGAGATGTCTATTGGCCCAGGGGAGTTACAAGTATTCCTTAGTGCACAATAAATAAGAAAAAGCAATAATATATGTCTTTGGGCTCTTTTTGGAAGATGATAGATGGTACCCGGAAGCCTAAAGCAGATCTTAGTAGGAGTCATGAGTGGAAGGACTCCCTCTCTCATGTCAGTGGTAATATTATGTGACCAGAACCAGAGTGTGTTTGTGAATTCTTGTCATAGCTTTGTGATATCATGATGCCTGGGGTTTTCTTGATGACAAATCTTTCCATAATTTGGATCATACCATAAGTCTACTAGAAGGATTAAATAATTAATAAGGATTAATTATATCTTAGTTTAGACCAAGTACAAGGTACAGAGAAAAAGTAAAACATTTTTAAAAATGTGGACTATTTGGATAAAATGGAGCTTATAGGAGACAGCCTTCCTGTAAATCACAGCTTTCTGGATAACTGGCTTCCAAATAACGGGTTCTCATACCTGTACAATGGAAACTAAAAACATGATGAAGTAGATGTTGTGAAGTTTTAAAGTCCATGTGGGCAGCACTCCACTCTTTTTGTTTCAACTTGGGTGCAAGGTAAGGAAATCAGATATAGGAAAGAATGACCAGCAGCACCGAGATATTTTGTGAATAATCAAAGTGTATTAGAATAATCACATCACAGATTATTCTAATACACTTTGATTATTCAAGAAATATCTCAGTGCTGCTGGTCATTCTTATATAATATTATATATATTATATATATATATATATATATATATATATATATATATATATATATATATATATATATATATATATAGGCAAAAATGGCTGCACTATATATCCTCATTTTGGTTCAAGCATTCAGGCATTTCAGCTGACTGGTGGAGGTGTGCACTGGGGGTTAACACACACAACAACCGTTGTATCTATTGTAACCCCCCCCCCCCCACAAGGCTAAAACAAAGAAAGGGGATACCCATATTGCAAAAGGAAGGGCAAACACTTCCATAAGAATTACCTGTTGATATACTGAGTGATACCCTTGATTTTATAAATATATTACACTATATTGGCTTCTAAATTTCCATTGCCTTAGGCACTGATCTCTATAAAAGAAATTCCTTTTCTTTTTTCTGGGACTTGTATGTGCAGCAGAGAGACTGCGAAGGACACCATCGGGACCAACATTTTTATATCTTTGACATTTGTAACTGTCTGTCATTTCTTTTACACCTTTTTATTGAGTGCACATGGGTAAGGCTGTATATGTATATCAAGCCTTACCCATGGGCACCCAATAAAAAGCGATGAGCGGGATTTCAGTGTATGTATCTATATATATATATATATATATATATATATATATATATATATATATATATATATATATATATATATATATATATATATACATACATACATACATACATACATACATACATACATACATGCATGTATCGGACCAGTTATCTGGAAAGCTCAGAATTACATTGAAGCTGTGTGAACATGTGGCAGTATGCCTAAAGGGCTACCAAGTTGGATATTGTTGTCACTAAAATTAGTACAGGTATGGAAACTTGTTACTTGGAAACCTGTTCAAGAAAGTTCCAAATCATGGAGAGTCCATCTCCCATAGACTCCATCAAATAATTATATTTTTTTAAAATATAATATATATATATATATATATATATATATATATATATATATATATATATACTGATCCTTCGTTTGTTTATATGATAATCCTTGATCTTGCACCTCTGGCAACTCAAAGTATGAGTGTGGGCACTTCTGGACAATTATATATATCTATATATAAAAGGTCAGGCTATGCCTATACCCTTTGCAATTAAACGCTACTAAAACAAAGCTAATCTGGGCATGGTCTTTCTTTGCATTAAACTGACTAATACTTTTTTGCCATGCCATTCTGTTCCCTGAGAGATTCCATTCCCCCTGCTGGAAGAAGTTTCAATATGGCCATAAAGCTAACTAGCATGAATGACCAAGGCAGCAGGGAAATAGACATGGTTGTATGTAAATGTCAGGCTGAGATGTGCTTCTATTAAAACTAAGTGAATTATGCAGATGGAAACTGACCTTATATAATTACTAATACATCTGGAAGTCAGAACCTTCAGCATCATGACTTGCCAATGCTAATGCCTTTCTCTGGCAGGATTAGCAAGCAGCGATAATTATAAAACCATCATTAAAGCGAAATATGTAGTGTGATGTGCTGAATGTTGATAATGTGATGCTATTATAGATATGCTACATTTCAGCTTTTTTTCTGTTCTATAAAAAAAATTAACCTCGTATAACATGACATAAAGGGCTGGATTAAACAAAATCATGACAGCAGGAAAGAAAATTGCCATAGCAAGTCTGTTACAGCTAGCTTGTGTTATAATCCCCCTGTATTCATCAGCATTAAATGGAAATAATTGTTTGGAAAGTGGCCAACAACGAGGTGGGCACTGAAATGACAGTTAATACTGTACATTTTGTCTTGGGGTCAGGTACTTAGATATCTACACAATAACAAAACAATATCATAAAGTCCCCTCTGGGCAGAAGTCCAGTTGTTACTTTATTCTGTAAATATAAAAGGGATCTCCTACATATGAGACTTACATAGTTACATAGTTACATTGTTAAATTGGGATGAAAAAAGAAAAAAAGTCCATCAAGTTCAACCCCTCCAAATGAAAACCCAGCATCCATACACACACCCCTCCCTACTTTTAATTAAAATTCTATATACCCATACCTATACTAACTATAGAGCTTAGTATCACAATAGCCTTTGATATTATGTCTGTCCAAGAAATCATCCAATCCATTCTTAAAGGCATTAACTGAATCAGCCATCACAACATCACCCAGCAGTGCATTCCACAACATCACTGTCCTGACTATGAAGAAACACCTACGTGAAAGTTCTTTTCTTCTAGTCTAAAGGGGTGGCCTCTGGTACGGTGATCCACTTTATGGGTAAAAAGGTCCCCTGCTATTTGACTATAATGTCCTCTAATGTACTTGTAAAGTGTAATCATGTCCCCTTGGCAAGCCCCTTTTTTCCAGAGAAAACAACCCCAACCTTGACAGTCTCCCCTCATAATTCAAGCCTTCCATCCCTCCAATTTAGTTGCACGTCTCTGCACTCTCTCCAGCTCATTTATATCCCTCTTAAGGACTGGAGTCCAAAACTGCACTGTATACTCCAGATGAGGCTTCACCAGGGACCTATAAAGAGGCATAATTATGTTTTCATCCCTTGAGTTAATGCAAGACAGAACTTTATTTGCTTTAGTAGCCACATAATGACACTGCCCAGAATTAGACAACTTTAGACAACTGACTTCTATATATTAATAGTGTAAGGGAGTAACTACAGAGAAATCAGACCCTGAAGTCGCAGGGGGGCCCAGGAGTGTAAATTGCCTAGTAAAGCCCTAATTAATGAACATTTTTTCAATATATCTTGGTAGAATGAGTCAACTTGACAATGTTAAGGGGCCCTAAAATGAATTTGTGGTTGGACCCAGTAATATCTAGTTATGCCACTGCCATAGTGTATATATGTAGGGTACACAACTAGGTCCTGCTAACCAAACAGAGACCCATATAAGTATTAACAGTAGGAGCAGTAGAAATTAATGTATTGGGGTAGTGGAATAGGGCAGCCCCAAACATTTACATTTGACTTACGGCAGAGAGAATATAAGGAAGGGGGTAAAGGAAGGGGGTAACCGAGAGGTCTCTCAGCCTTAGATGCATTAGAGTCTGGGGCAGGTAGGCCACCAGTCTAAATCCGAGATGGAGACCCTGTAGCTAGACCCTATGTTGTGATAAGTCAAGAGCAATAGATAGAAATTGTTTGCAAGCTGAACAACCTTAATATTTATAATAGCTAGCGAGGTTGGTACCGTGGTGGCAGAATCACAAATACAATCTCCTCAGTAGTAGGATTAGGCGTAATGGTATTCTCCATGCTGTGTTTCTTAGGAGCACCCACATATGCAAAGGCCAACAAACTCTTCTTTCATTAAAGGGAACATCATTAAAAATAAAATCATTTTTGTTAATAAATAACAGTTTTTCATTATGGATGACCATTTTTTTAAGTTCTCCTGGCCATAGCCTACAGCAACGTGTTTGTTTGACCTTATCTGTAGAAATCTAACTGCAGCACTTTTGGTTGATTGGACAGTACCAGGGTGACTGGAAATATTCTTTTGCACCCAGTAAAGCAGTTTGGGTATATTCTGCATATGGTCGGTTCCTTAGTCTGTTTAGAACTCTCTTCTGGGTCCTCTCACATTAAGTCCTGGCAGAATCGGAGTAGCGGAAGGCTCCTCCTGAAACCAAAGGCGACTGCTATAGGTACAAGAGTGAGCCGTGTCCGGGTCCTTGAAATTAGTTCTGGATTTATGATACCTTATGTTACACCCAACTCAGATAACATTAATTCTTATTGGAAGCAAAACCAGTCTATTGGGTTTATGTAATGTTTACATGCTTTACTAGTAGACTTAAGGTATGAAGATCCAAATTACAGAAAGATCTGTTATCCAAAAAACCTGAACATTCTGGATAACAGGTCTCTTACCTGTATATGAGTGGCTCGCCTCCAAAATAGCTCCCAGACACTGATACCGTATATACTCGAGTATAAGCCGTTCCGAGTATAAGCCAAGGTACGTAATTTTACCTCCAAAAACTGGGAAAGCTTATTGACTCGAGTATAAGCCGAGTGTGAGAAATGCAGCAGCTTCTGGTAAGCTTCAATCTCGTTTTTGGATGACTATTCTTAGGCGCCGGCTACTATTCTAAGGCGCCGGCGAATATTCTTAGGCGCCGGCTACTATTCTAAGGCGCCGGCGAATATTCTTAGGCGCCGGCTACTATTCTAAGGCGCCGGCTACTATTCTAAGGCGCCGGCGAATATTCTTAGGCGCCGGCTACTATTCTAAGGCGCCGGCGAATATTCTTAGGTGCCGGCGACCGTTTTTGCGCTTGACCCGAGTATAAGCCGAGGTAGAGTTTTTCAGCATATTTTGGGGGCTGAAAAAGTCGGCTTATACTCGAGTATATACGGTATATTATATTTTCAAATAGTGGCTCAATGCTTCAGCCTTGTTAATTTGTTGAAGTTGCTCTGTTGCTTTTCTGCAAAAGAATAATGACAGGAATATGGGGCATGAGGCTGGCCCATTCATTGTTAGAAATGTGCTTTTACTTGTATACAAATGTGAACGCATCACGTGTCTTTTAATATGCAGTATTTGCAGATGAATGTAAAGTATGGAGAATTGCATCAATTCATCAGCAAGTATCTAGGGAAAAGTGCACTTCACAGCTTGATAAATAGACACCTTTTCTGCAGATTAAATGGGTAACTGCAGTTGTGCCCTTTATTAAATAAGCCTGAGTATTCCCAGCCCTGCTACCACTATATAATACTGTCACCAACGGTGGGTTGTTTCTGGCTGGTAATATTTATGTTTTGGTTTGCAATCTATATTGGCTTATAACATTTTCCAGTGTGTTAGCCCTTCAGTAGTATGATTTTGTTTGAAAGCTCAATAACCAGAATATTTCAAAAGAAGTTCTACAGTAGATATTATATTGCTTTTATCAGACCAGAAACAGGACATTACTAAAAGTAAAGGGATCCTCCAACTAAAAACTGTTTTTCAAAAGATACCTGTTGAAACAAATTGTAATTCTAAACTGCTTTGCATATACATTCATTACAGATATCCAGTCATTTTATTTAAGATTTATTAAGGGTTAAAGTGAAAAAAAAATGTTTTTTGGTCAAAACTCTCAAATTCGAATTGTGAATTATCCAAACTCGATTCAAGTTTAATTCAAAATTGAATATCGAATCTACTTTTTTGGATTCGGCCGAACCCCCGAATCCTTCTTGAAAGCTTTGGCCGAATACCGAACCGAATCCTAAACCTAATTTGCATACGCAAATTAGGGGTGGGAAAGGGAAAACATGTTTTACTTCCTTGTTTTGTGACAAAAAGTTATGCGATTTCCCTCCCCGTCCCTAATTTGCTTATGCAAATTAGGATTCGGTTCGGCCAGGCAGCAGGATTCAGCCGAATCCAAATCCTGCTGAAAAAGGCCGAATCCCGAACCGAATCCTGGATTCGGTGCATCCCTATTTATCATACTCTGGTCCTTTAAGAACCTAATTCGACTATTCGCCACCTTTAACCTGCCGAATTGCTGTATATGTCAGTGGGAGAGGTCCAGGGATAATTTTGGTGATGTTTGCAGCCTTCCTGACATTCGAGACACTCAATTTTTTTATTAGAATCAAGTTTTTTTAAATACGAATTCGATTCGAGTTTTCGGGTCGATTCAATTTGTCCGAGCTGAGAAAATTCTATTCTAGTCATAAATTTCAATTAGTCGAATTTGGGGGCACATTTATTTACTAAGGGTTAAAAAACGTCGACATTCGACCATCGAATTTGATACTTCGATAGTCGAAGTATTTTTTCGAAGTATAAAATCGTTCGATTAAATCATTTGAATCGAACGATTCGAACGATTTGAATGATTTTACCAAAAATACTTAGCCAAACACTCAGAAAGGTTATAGGAGGTCCCCCATAGGCTAAACAGCAATTCGCAGGTTTAAGGTGGCGAAGTGTCAAATTCGAAGTTTTTTAAAGAGACAGTACTTCAATTTTCAAATGGTGGAATATACAATTCGAATCGAATTTTGGCCTATTCGATGGTCGAAATACCCAAAAATTACTTTGAAATCTGAAGTTCTTGCATTCGAAAATTCACTTCGACCCTAAACAGTATCTGTGTATTGCTTTATTCTCTTCATGACAATCTGAATACTGAAATCTGGCTCCTAGTTATCATCTTTCTTGTTGGTGGCCAGCTTGTTCTAGTAATAATCTGCACTCTCCTTGTAAGGAGGTGCCTTGGCTCTATCGAAAACATATCAATGTGGATTTTCTTTATTGTAAATGTAATTTCTAAGCACTCTTTTTATTAAATAGATGGTTATAATGAAGTATTTTTTTTGTTCATATTTTATCAGTGTTCAAATACTGAAGAATTTTATTTAGTGGTATAAATGGTTCCACACTGGACTTTTTTGTTTACTGTTCCTTCATTTTATTATCATCATGTGTATCGGTCCAGCATGACTAAAATATAAAGCTGATTAGGGTTGCTTTGATCATCATGTCTTTCAATGTAATAAAAATGTTACATGTGCCTTAACTATTAGGATGCATAGTATAAATCGAATGTGCCCAGTCACCTTTTCTGCGCCTCCTCATTTCCCATTGCTACCTCTGTAAACTCTGTCAACAGACAATGGGGTTTATTTATCAACACTGGGCAAATTTGCCCATGGGCTGTTACCTATAGGAACTAATCAGTGATTAGCTTTTTAAAGCCAGCTGCATGAAGAACAATGAATGCAGCAATCTGATTGGTTGCTATAGCTAACAGCCCATGGGCAAATTTGCCCAGTGTTGATAAATGAGCCCCATCTCTTTAATCATTTATAGGTATATTTTCTTTAAATAGTTAAAGTTGGTCCTATTTAAAAATAAATTATCCTTATGCAATCCCTTAATCTTATTACTAAATGCTTTTCTTATACCAAGATCATAATAGCTTAATTTTAGTAATCTGTTTTATATCTGCTGTTCTCGAATTGTCTTTCCCTGCAAATGCATGAATAGTTTGGGGATTTTGTGGTTAACATGCAGTGCCATTTGGTGGCTACTAAAGCAAATCAAGTTTAGGCATGGGACCTGTTATCCAGAATGCTCAGGAGCTGGGGCTTTCCGAATAATGGGTCTTTCCGTAATTTGGATATTCATACCTTAAATTAATTAAAAAATAATTTAAAAATGAAATTAGATTGTTTTGACTCCAATAAGAATGAATGATATCTTAGTTAGAATCAATTACAAGCACAATATTATTATTATTATTATTATTATTATTATTATTATTATAAATAATAATAATAATAAAGCAAAGGAAATAATTTTAAAAACATTTAATTAAAATGGAGTCTATGGGAGATGGCTTTCCTGTAATTTGGAACTTTCTGGATAACAGCTTTCTGGACAACGGATCCCATACTTGTACTCTACATCTGCAACTCAACAGGTGTTAATTATGCAGTCCCTCTGTATGTTGCACCTATACACAATGCACACACATTCGAAAGAGAATGTCTTAAAGCCAAATGTCCATAGTCGTTATCCGGATATTCTGGGGAATGCCAACGAGGCTCCTAAAATACGGCCATAGACTGACACTTTTAATTGGGACTGTGGGAGAATTTTTGGATTTCAGTGTAGTTTCAGTATTTTGAATTTCCATTTGGTTAGGGCTGGAGTTCTGGGAGAAATATTGTATTACAAAATAGAGATAGTGCCAATGTATTAGCATTTAAAAGTTTCCCAGATTGTTAAGAAGACTCTCTGGCTTTACTTTCTTTTTCTACTATAATTAGATCATTCCAAATTTTATTGGCAGGTGTAGATGTTGAATTCCAAATAAAGCATTGAAATTGGCAGGAGGTGTTATAAAGTGCAGAACAAATTAGGGAATTTAAATTTAGAGGACATAAAAATACTTTGACTTGAATTGTCATTGTTTCACCTTAATTTGTTGCTAAGAGACAGTATGAAATGTTACTCGTTAAGACCATCAAAATCTGCTGGCGGTTTTATAGAATCGATTCCGTTTATAAAAATGCAAATGATGCATGTAGTGAATATTTCTGTATATGTACTGAACATGACAAGGGATTTTGTTTCCTACTTCCAAAAAAAACCCAGACACTTATTAGTTCCCTTTTCAAATGATTTTAATATTAATTGAGAAGTGCTACAGTTCTTCACAACAGTGTCTTTCCTTAAGCAATTAGTACCAGAAGTAATTAATTTAATTATACTGTTGTGTTATATCTAGTGTTGTGCTCACATGATAAAACTAAAGGCAAGTAGGCTTATTTTATTACACCAAATGTTGAAAAAGATGTTCCCAATAACGCAGGCAAAGAGGGTGGGCAATAAATCCAGTGTTTTGTGGTTATTTCCAGCATTAAGAATAATATCGACAAGAAATGGCACAGAGAATCACTGCCATGTTTAAACAGATTTAGACGCAGCATTGCCTTTTTGCAAGCCATGTTGTCTTTTTCTAAAGTATGTTGCCTGGCATCTAATTACTAAACAAGCACTCTGCAGTCCATAAAACTCATTACTAAGGAAGCCAAGAGAATGAGATTGCCAACCGATCACTTTGCCAGCTGAATCAAGGGAAATACAGCCATCCATTAGTTTATATAGCTAGAGTAAACAATTAAGGTTCCAGTAATAAATTGGCAAAAAAAACAGAAAATGGCAAAGATAAAAGAAAAAAAGAAATAAAAAGAACACTGAAATAACACTGAATAAAGGCTTGTATGCCCTGTCCATAACTGTTTTAGGCTCATTTAGCGACACATCAAGTGCCATAGTCCATAGTAACGAATCAGATTTCTACTGTCAGTGCATAACTTGTTGGTTAAAATTAGTAATGAACGAATTTATTTGGCAGGCATGGAATTGAAGTGAAATTCCATACTTCGCAACCTGCAAATTTTTTCGGGGAGCTGCATAAAAAAATTCGCCGAGGAAAAATTTGCTGCAATAAAAAAGTAGTGGGTGTAAAAATTGGCTCACATATAATTTTTTTTTTTACGCCCATTGATTTTAAAGGATAAGGAAAGCTATGGAGGCATTTAATTGCCATTAGATTAACTGCAATAGTGCAAGCTAGAATGCTATATTTATTCTGTAGAATATTTTACCATACCTGAGTAGAAAGCTCTAGAACCTCTCTGTTTGTTTAGGATAGTAGTTGCAGTATTTGCTTGGTGTGACATCACTTCCTGCCTGAGTCTCTCCCTGCTCTGGGCTCAGATTACAGCAGAGAAGGGAGGGGAGCAAACTGAGCATGCTCACGCCCGGGGCAAGGAGGTCTAAACTGACAGCAGGAAGTCTGATACAGAAGCCCATGTGTACACAATAGAAAGAAGAAATGCTGCGTTTCTTTTGACAGAGGACTCTCTGCAGCATTACTTTGAGGGTTTACTGGTATATTTAGGTGGACCTTTCTGATAAGGCTTACTTAGTTTTAACCTTTCCTTCTCCTTTAAAGTTGCAGAGACAAAAAGGTCGCCAACACAAAAAAACACCCGTTGATTTTAAGAGTGAGAAAAATGTTTTGATGCCCATTCACTTCAATGCGTTTCGCTAATTTTTTAAAACAGATTCGCTCATAACTATTTAAAACGAACAATGCAACAACCTGCTTTAGAGTAATGACAAGGGTTTTAATGGAGTGAAAGGTTCTTCACTGGTGAATTAAAGGACAGAATTAAAATGAAAACCTTTCATTATACCTGAAAAATATTACAGGTATATGGAATAGTTACCTCAACACAAGTAATAACAAAGTGTTATTTATGATAGAGAAATTCATTAAGAATTTGAAATATAGATAATTCTCATTTTTTGTTGCTACAGAGATTCATTTGACAAAACAAGCGCACAATTAGGGGAATGCCTTCACTTAGGGAGCATGTCTCCGAACACTGGAGATAAATATCTCAGGAGACTGTTTAAATCTAATTGTTGATTGGTTGCCAAGGTCAACATCTCCGAAGATCTCCTGAGATATTTATCTCCAATATTAGTAATCATGCACCATAGTCAGATAGTTGTAAACTGGGAAAACATTTCAAATCAGAGATTATAACAATTTGACAGCTGATTTGGGCCTCAAGACTCAAGGGGGCAAATTCACTAAGATTCGTAGTTGCGCCAGACGCAACTTCGCCGCGCTTCGCCGCACTTCGCCAGGCGTAGTTTCGCCAGCGCTCCGCAAATTCACTAAAATACGAAGTTGCGCACAGGGGTAGCGTAAGGTTGCGAAGTTGCGCTAGCGTTGATTCGCTAAGTGAAGCAAAGTTACGCTAGCGAAGGTTAATTTCCATACGGCGCCAAATTCAAATTTCAATGGAGGAATACGTAGAATCACTACAAATGCCTGGGAAACCTTCAAAACATCAAATAACATTTTTTTTTTGCCCTACACATGTGCCCACTGTATAGTTAAGTTGCCATGAGTCAGGAAATGAAGGGGGGAAGGAGGGGAGCCCCAAAAAAACTTCTCGATCTTTTTCAGCCTATCACCCATACTATAGAAAACACGCCAGCGTTTTTTGGGACTTAGAAAAAATTTGAACTTTTTTGGAAGCAATCCCTATCTACTCTATTGCGCTTCGCCTGGTCTGAGGTGGCGAAGGAAGTCTAGCGTAAAAGGTAGCGTTCAGTACACTGCACACATTAGTGAATTTGCGTAGTTACAGCCGTAGCGAAAATTCGCCAGGCGTAAGGGTGCGAAGTAACACTAGCGAATCTACGCCAGCGTTTGTTAGTGAATTTGCGAAGTAACGAAAATGCCCAACGCTAGCGAATTGACGCTAGCGTTCGGCGCTTAGTGAATTTGCCCCATGGTGTAGGGCCAGTCTTTGTTACCTTCTAAAACCCAGGCAGTAAATAGTAGATAAAAATGCCTCCAGCATTATGGGGCAAATGCATCATCATTCGTGATTCACAATTCAATTTTTTTGCAGCAATAATTGCAAATTTGAATTTCTTAAATGTTCATGATTTATTATGTCAAAAAAAGATTAAAAACAAAGACTGGCCTCTAAAAGCAGGTGAGGTCATGTAGAAGTCAGTAGGTGCTATATTTGAAATTCCAGCAATTTTTCAATTCAAATTTTTAAAATTTTTTAGAAATTTCATTTTTTTTTTTTTAAAAAAACTTGAATATTCAAAAATTCTCATTTTGATAAATCTGCCTCAATAGGCATGTCCTTTGATGCTTTACTATTTTTAACCCCGCTGATGAATCAATCATGACTGCATTATGGTAGTTCCATGTACTTCTTAAGGTATGATCGAGACAATGATTTATCCACAGATGCCATTATGTTTCTAACCTTTGAATCAAATGCCATTTTTATGCATTCTATTCACAGCCTCTCTCTCTTTCTCTCTCTGGCTGCTTCGGTCAGGTTTGTTATCTCCTACAATTCCCAAATCCTATTCCAAACATTATTAAGATTAATAAAGAAAACATCTCTGGGGATCTCATTATCTACAGAAATGTGCAAAGGTCACCCCTTTAGAGTGAAAGGCGGTTTCACCATCAGCAGTGTAAATGGTTTCATAGTACAACCAGTAAAGTAACAGAATTTCTGCTCTGAGCTTGTTAAGACAGATTTTTGTAACGCCATAAAAAGAAAAATACAAATTAACTTTATCTGGACAAGTGAAATGCCTGTGGACCCAAAAACGAATATGAGAAGGCTCAAAGATTTATTCTTTGTACTGTTAAAGGAGTATTTTTTTCTCAATAAGGTGTCTGGTGTCATTCTGGCATCTGTCTGAATGAATAATACCAAGAGGTACATATAATTGAATACCTTTTTATAAACATTTATTTCTTGTTTCTTCAAAATGTAAAGTTATTGAGATCCCATTGAGAGCATCCGCATGGAAAATTCCCAATACCCCTATAATGTGTGAATTTCACAGCAGAAACATATTTGCCTTTCATGTCAGTAAGATAGTATTTTGTGTTATTAATGTTATTATGAGCTCCTCTGAACTGTATTGGCTACATTATTATTTAATGCTTTGTAGGCTGAGAAATGAATATAGCTTAACAATCTTATGCACATACTGTAGATATATGTTGTGCTGGAACTCATTATTATTTAGTACCGATGTAAAGAAATAACATTTTCAAAATTACATTTTTTGTGTACAATGATCAATTCTGAGATCCATATTGGACTGAAGAAGCTCAGTTACCCATGCTTAAATCCATTTGACAGTAGTGATGGGCGAATTTATTTGCCAGGCGCGACTTTGCAGCAAATTCCTGCGGTCCGCCGCCGGCGAATAAATTCGCAAAACTGCCGCGAAAATTCGCTGGACTCTGTTTTGCAAATTTTGCGGGAAATTCGCAAATTTTTCCCAAATTCGCCCATCACTATTTGACAGCATTTGCCTGCCACTTGATATATATCTATCATCTACTGTATCTATCTACAAAAGTCACCAGCAGCACTCCTTGAATTTGCAAAAGTCCATTTGTATTGAAAACATTAAGGGGCATTCAGCTGTTTTTAAAGCATATGTGTGTTTAGATACAAATAGGCTCTATGAGGAATTACTTAGATAAGAGGATAGTAATCTGTTAGCCTGGTGACTCCTGGGAGGTGCATAATCTGGCTGTTCCAATTCTTGCTGTAAGGTTCTTCGGTATTGGGATGATTTCATGACCAATGGATGGTCTCTCAAAAGTTCCATATCATACCACAATGTATGTCTAAAAGTAAAGATCGTAAGATGTCTGGTCTGTTGTGGAAGTTGTGCTATATATGTTGTCCATGTATTGAAGAATTTTGATGTGTTATGTTCTTTTCTGGTTATTGATTCTAGCAAATCCATTTGGAAAATATAGTGTAGTTTTTTTTTTGTCAAAGTTAACGATGGAGGATCTCTAGTTAACCATTGCTGCAGTATAGTCTTTCTGGCTGCTAGTCTACCCATCAAATTCTATTTAGCTTTTGTTAGTTGTGTAAATGAGATAGTGTTGCTAAATAGAGCCCATTCCATTTGTATTTAAATAGGTTTTCCAGCCATCTGCGCACCTCTTCCCAAAAGGTTTGTATTAGGGGACATGACCAAAGGTTGGGTATCAATTCAGCTTTAGGAGAGCGGCATCTTAAGCAGAGGAGATATTACCCATTTTGTGTCTTTTAGTTGGAGTCAAGTATGAGTTATGAAGAATTTGAAGTGCCATTTCCTGATATCTGCTTGTTGGGAGTAGTTTCCTAATATTTTTATGTTGATTTAAGATATTTGGTATTGTTGTGTTAGGGATCTCAGTGGTCCACTTAAAGTTAGGGTTATCTTCGTTTTCTAACTTTATTAATGGTCTAATGGTTTGATATATGTGTGAGGTTGTGAGTTTTATATTTTTGTTTTTCCAAATTTGATTGAATGGATTTTCTTTGTCTCTGTCAATATGTGTTAATATGTGTTTCACAAAATGGATGATTTGTAGGCTTAAGAATATGTGTGGTGTTGTAAATGGACATTTTTTTTTTGCAAGTTTTGTTTGAGAAAGGACTGAGTATTTGTCATCTATTATATCTTGTATGTTTATTAACCTAAAAATGTTTCAATCTCATGAACGAGCAAAAATGTGTTTTATTTTGTGCCAGCATGATGCCTTCTGACAATGAAACCTTGAATGTAAGAAAGGGCATTTTTTGATAGGTTTCATAAATGATAGAGGTTTTCTATACTGATTAAAAGTGTAAAGATTAAGAATTAGAGAACATTTTTCAAAGAGCTAATGTGGCAAGCAAACTTGCCACAAAGTAGTACAGGTATGGGATCTGTTATGTGGAACCCCATTACCCAGAAAGCTTTAGACACAATTTTATCCAACGAATCCAAATTTTTAATAATGATTTCCTTTTTCTCTGTAATAATAAAACAGTACTTTGTACTTGATCCAAACTAAGATATAATTCATCCTTATTGGAAGCAAACTCAGCCTATTGGGTTTAATTAATATTTACATGACTTTCTAGTAGACTTGAAATATCCCTTATTCTGGAAAACCCCAGGTCCAGAGCATTCTGGAAAACAGGTCCCATTCCTGTACTAAAATCCAGTTTTCACTTTGAATGTTATCTCTCTCATCATTTGCACCATATATTTGAAATTAAAGCTTTGGTCACCCAACTGAACAAGGACTGCATCCATGCATTAACATCCACCAATTATGTTATGCAAATATTTCAATGTATGGCATGTTATATAGCTCTCATTATGAAGTGTTTCCTTCACAATAGAGAACAAACTTAGAGCTATCCAGCTTTTAAAATGACCACATATTTAGTATGTGTATTTATAACCTACAACGCACACACTTTTATTTAGAGATAATCAATTTTTACAATTATTGATCAGACAAATATCTGATGCAAAAAGTATTGGCATCATTCACAGGGAGAGCATTGATTTTTGTGTTGTGCAGGAAGTAATAAATGTTTTGTTCTTTTAAATCTTTAAAGCAAGTCAAAAATTCAATTTTGTTTATCTCTGTGCTATGTTTTTCAAACACAAAACAATATGGAGGAATATACTGTAATTTGCTCAAAAAGCTCACTTTCAACTTACACTAACCCACACATTCATGAAAAAGTCTCTTTTTATATATTCTCATGATGTTGATTTTGAACACAGGAAACTGATGATAAGGGACTAAGTGGTCAATAACATTACTGTGTTAAATGGCCTACTATATAAAATGTCTAAGTTAAGTACAATTCATAATATTACTAGAAAAAATTTAAACACAGAACGGTACTGGATATTTAATTTTGTTTATAATTCCTCACACTAAAAAGTAATTGAGATACAGTAGTTAAGGTAAAGTCATCTCTAATAAGATAATATGCTCAACTACCAAGTCATACTGATAATGAGTTATGGGGATCTTCCAACAGTATTGTCCTGGAACCCACATTCCCACTGGCATCCAGGTTCTATTTTTATCCCCAGGCACTGTGGAAAATTACTTATCTTTACCACTACCGGGGTGAAAAAAACTGCAAAATAAGTTTTGCATTCTGTGGTTACAGAAGAAATACATGTCTTATGCTGTTGGTATAGATAAAAAGGTAATAGCAATATTTCTATTAGTGTTGTAAATGGTCTACATCAGTTTTATACAGGTATGGGATCCATTATCTGGAAACCCATTATCCAGAATGCTCTGAATTCCACAAAGGCCATCTTCTATTTCCCATTGTATCCAAATAATCCAAATGTTGAAAAATTATTACATCTATCTCTATAATAATTAAATAATACATTGTATTTGGTCCAAACAAAGATATAATTCATCCTTATTGGAAGCAAACCCAGCCTATATGTTTTTCTTAATATTTAGATGATTTTCTAACAGTCTTAAGGTATAAAGATTCAAATTACAGAAAGATCCCTTATCCGGAAAACCCCAAGTCCTGAGCATTCTGGGTAACAAGTCCCATATAGTGATGGGCGAATTTATTCGCCAGGTGCAAATTCGCAGCGAATTTGCGCGATTCGCCGCCAGCAAATAAATTCGCTAGACGCCCGCAAAAATTCGCCGGCGTCAAAAAAAATTTTTCAGGAAAAAACGGACGCCGGCGTCAAAAACGGGTGCCGGCGTAAAAAAACTGGCCCCGGCGTCAAAAACGAGACACCGGTGCCGTTTCGCGAATTTTTCGGCGAAGCGAAACTGCGCAAATTCGCCCATCACTAGTCCCATACCTGTACTAGTCAAATAAACTTTATGGGCAAGTATGTGGACACCCCTTGTTATAATGGGAACTAGACATTTAAGCCACATAGTCATTGTTGATACAAATGCCACTACATGTTATAATGAAATGCTTGACATTTCTTGTTTTATCCTGTGGCAACAAGTTTAAGAAGGCTCTTTCTTGTTCAGCAGTATAATAACCATGTGCACAAAGTAAAGTCCATACAGAATTGTATTTGCTGAGAATGTAGTATTAGAACTTGACTGGCCTATAAAGAACTCAACCCAAAGAGTGCAACCCAACTGAACACCTGTGACATGATCAACCAACATCAATGCCAAACCTCTTATGTATAAATGGTAGAAATGCCATCAACAATGTTTCCTACTAGTATAAAAGCTTCCACAGGGGTAGAGAGTAAAAGCTGATTTAGCAGCAAAGAGATGACCAACTTCATATGAATCCACTTGGCTTTGGAATGAAATGTTTAACAGGTAGGTGTCCATATGATTTTTGTAGTGTAGTTATGATCCTGAGCAGGACTTGTATACAAGAATGAGGCATTCTATTAGTAAATGCACTTAAACAAGTATAAGAGGGCGAAGCAGAAAGTACAGTGATGTAACTTACCATGAATATAAAGCAAACAAGGCCACAGTTACTTATAGGTACTTGTAAAGTGCTCCAGTAGCAAAGTGCACAGGAAATAGTGTATAGTACATTAATATTTCATGAGTTTAATAAATGTTTTTGGTGCTGTATTATATAACTAATGTTTATTTCAATTGTAACGCAGGTCACAAACAGCCATCAGTTTGCAAAATTTGGTCAAATAGTTCTGGGATAATGGTCCTCATTTTAAGCTGTTGATTTCTGATGCAATTACATCATCGTTGATCGCTCACAATGGAACTCTTAGATTAATGATGAACTGAACTGGCGCAGACTGGGAGTCGGTGACTGGTTTGCAGTTATGGAGCAGCACCTTTCAATCTATCTGATTTTTATTTGTCCTGACTGATTGAAAGTTTGATGTGACTGGGGGCCAAGAGATCAGCCTTTGTAGTCAGATTTACTGACAGAAAGTGAAATGTACTGCTTTGAGAAAACTTCATTATAGAATGACAAGTTAATGGGGTATTTATATGCCCCTCCATCTTGGATCTACTTTATTGACAATATAATAGTACAGAGCACTAACACCAAATAAATATTATAACATTGGACTTTGTCTGATTGCTCTTTACCAAAGGACTTTAGTCTTATTTTATTTTGTTCTGACATTAGATTTAAATTGCATTTGAGAGCTTGTGGCTCAAGCCTAACTAGGTTTAAGAAAAAGCAGGCTACCTCCACATACAAGTGAAATCCTGTGTGGATAATTATCTTCTATTTCTGGTAGCTGGCTTTCATTTAGAAGTTAACAGAATCAATACAGAAAACATCATTGCCTTGATAACTGCTTTTATTCTCTAGGTAGATGGTAGAGTAAAGAGTTGTCCATAGTAACTGCTCATTGACTTGACAGACAAGCCACGGTACCTTGGTTCCTATATAAAATGACCAACAGAAACAGACAAATCTTGCTTTTTGCTGTCGCCATCATAATTGATTACTTTAAAATAATTTTTGCTCTTAGATCTTTTAATAGATATATTTAGGCTTTTTTTTTAGTTTCTGCTTAGTACAAAGTAAATTAATGAGGAACTAATAAAAAATGGATTGATTGGACAAGCTCAGTTAAACTTGGGTAACCTTGGCATCTATTTGCAAGTGAAAGTTATTAAAAGCAGGAAATTAAAACTGAAATCTGTTGAGATTTTAGTCTAAAATTGGTAGTCTTGATAAATAAGTGTGTAGTACTTACATGCACCTGTCTATGCCTGAGACCAAAGGGGCGTATTAATAAAGGATATGTGAAACTGGTGTAGTTATCAAGCTCCATATTCATCCCCTGTCCAATAAATATATGTATGTGTGTTTAGTTTAAAGGTAATGTATAGTAACTATATCTGGGAATTAAACTTAGATTTATTTCAAAAGTTTTAAGCTTTACAATTGCACGACAACATATTAAGTGTACTAACAAGAATATTAAACTATTGCGGAATTATCTGCGATTTTACAGTATACTCTGCTCATTTAGGGAAAGTAACCCAAGAGTGACTAGGAAGATTTTCATTTATCCAGGTCATGGTATATCTAGTTTAGTGGTCCTCATTTAAGCTGTTGATTTCTGATACAATTCTGATACAATTACATCATTGTTGATTGCTCAAAATGGAACTCTCAGATTAATGATGAACCTCACTGGCACAAGTTATCTATACTAGATAAGAGTATGTCTTGAACACTGAGGGTCCAATTTCGAATTTAAATAACTTCAAAATTTGAATTCAAAAAGACCAACCGAAAATGAAATCAAAGGGTTTTTTTGGCCGAAAAGGTCTGTTTTCAATTGAATAGGTCCATTTTTGATTGAATTCGAATCATACAATTCGAAGTTTCCCCCCCCCCCCAAAAAAAGTTTGATTTTTCAAAGTCCACCAATTAACTCCAAATTAGTTCTAGGAGGTCCCCCATAGGTAAAACAGCAATTTGGCAGGGTTTAGATAACAAATGTTCAAACTTGAATTTTTAAAGAGACAGTACATGTTAAATTTCAAAATTCAAATTTTCAATTTTTTTAAAATTAAATGAAATTTGGACTATAAATCAAAACAATGTCTTGTGATACCAGTTGGACTAAACAAATGCAGAATAAAGAATGAATGAATGATGAATAAATAATAACAAATACCCCAAATCTCTGCCATACACCGATGTGCAATATTAAAAAAAAACTTTATTTTTTTATGGAAATAATACCAGTTTTATGTATTTTTGCTGCATGATTAACTATATGCAAAGGACTATAATACAATTTTTTAAGACGCAATGCTGCAGAAATGTTCCCCAAGAAAACAGTTAACCAATGTTTGTAGTAATAAATATCTTTCTGCCAGATATTTCTTATATAAATGGGTTATTGGCTATGTTGCATTGTATGTATTGTGCTTATGTCGACTAGTTTTTTCCAAAATGTATGGCAATAATAATACTAATTTTATCTAATTATACAATTCCTATTTTATTTAACTATAACATATATGGGGGAATGTAAAAAATTAGCAGATAAAATTTGCAATGCAACAACAGTTTAAGGAAGAATTTTACATTGGGAGATGTGAATTTTTATTCTTATTGGTGCAAATAGTTTTTTTCCAACAATATATTTTTATTGAGGTTTTTTGATGTTTTTGAGAAAATAACATGTTCAAGAAAACACAAAAAGAAAAAACAGATTACAAAAATAATAGAATACTACGTTCCCATCTTTCAAGTACAGTTATATTGCTGGTATAGTTTCCCTACTATAGATTGATGGGTAAATCAGATTGGTATTGCTTACAATAATATTGAGCTTGGATCTATAGAAGTTGTGCATTAGTGGAGTTGATCAAGCATGATCTTGTCGAAACCCAGAGGCTCTTTTTGGGTTCTTCATAATGAACATAAAGAACCTGTTCTGTATAAGTTGGATCTGTATAAGTTGTGTATTAATGGAGAATGAGCTTGTTGAACCCCAGAGGCTCTTTTCAGGTTGTTCATAATGAAAGTAAAGAACCCATTGGCAAACCAATTGCCCTTTTTGGCTGCCACATTTTAAAAAACATTTTATGGGTATTGTTTAACATACTGGATAACTTTCAATTTGTCATAATCCAGTCTATCTGTTGCTTAAAAGCAGTAAAATGTATCAAATATTGCTTTTAAATGGTCTGAGACTGGGTGGTCTATGTTATCATTAAACTTAATTTGTTACTTCCCTGTTGCAAGATTTTTTAATTGAGATTGGTTCACTAATGAAAATATGGGCAATAAGTAGTTCACAAAAAAATGTCAGTTCTGATGTCAGCCTGAATCTAAATGAGCTTCATGTGACTATATGGCAAGCAACCTACACACGAGAAATATGATGATTATAAAGCTTAGGCTAAAGTCACACTAGGGGTATAGTTATCAAAAAGAGAAGTTAGAGATCACCACAGTCCTCCATTCATTTCTATGGGATTTTTAAAAGAGTATTTATCAATGGGTGAAAGTGAATGTTCATCCTTTAATAAATACGCCTTTCAAAATCCCACAGAAATGAATGGAGAGTGGCGATCTCTAACTTCACTTTTTGATAAATATACCCCTAGGTATCAACAGCCCTGACATCCATTCCAGATTTTGATAGGTGTGAAATATTATGTATGAACCCACTGATGTTCTTTAATGTATACTTCGGATAACTTAATTCTGCTGTAATTCTTGTTTAATATATTTAAATCTAATGTATTTTTGTATATTTCTTACAGTAATATAATTAGATTGGGGGGTGGAGGAGCATATTTAAATTATTGATTGGCAGAGAAAAACTGAATTTTGGAAAATCTCTTCTACGCTATTGACTTACTATCCCAATATTTTGCCACCCAGATGTAATTGAAGCTGCACCGTAAACAGTAAAAAATAGAAAAATCACGCTGGAAAATGTACTGCACTATGCTGGATATACAGAAGATTTTATGCATTTCTAGGATAACTATATATCATAATTATTTTACTTTGTTTAATGAAATACAATAATTAAATGATTTAATTACATAATAAAAATCGAATCTATATATATATATATATATATATATATATATATATATAATTATATATATATATATATATATATATATATATATATATATATATATATATATATATATATATATATATATATATATAGTCCTCCAAAGCAGAGACCGCACTCTCAGGGCTTATGAGAATATAAATTATTTTATTAAAAAAAATCGAATATATATATATATATATATATATATACACACACACACAATAGGTAAACAGATGAAGATTTTTTTATTGTATTATAGTAAAATTATACACTTTTTCATGGAGGACATGCTTACAGTTCTCCTGTGCAGGGTACCGTGTCCTTGTTTTCACCTTTGGATGAATGATTGCATTTCTAGCACCAAAGCTCAAACTGTATGTGACATAAAGAAAACAGGAGGGCTCCTTATGGGACTGCTTGACTTAAATTAAATGTATGCCCTATGCTAAACTAACCAAAACAATATATTTTGCCCCCTTCAGATACACAAAAACCTTGAAATAATAGCAAAACTTTTAACTCATTCATTTCAGCTTCCTGTTTATAGATTACTATATATATATATATATATATATATATATATATATATATATATACACAAATATTAAGATCTCTTTTTTTGAACTGGATATAATGGTCAAGAAAAGACTATACATTGTTTTTGCCTAAATATGTTTGCATTCATCTATATTGAACTTTATTTGCTGCTTACTAGATAACATGTTTTAGTCAAATCTAAGTACCTAAGTAAGTCTTCCTTCTTGTAAAAGCTAGACAGTGTCTGTGACCACATTAGCAAATTACAGTTTATTAGTGCCATGTCAGATATCAAAGAAACACATCAGGTTTTTGCACTTTGCACACTGCCTTGATCGATTGCAGACTTACTACAGGCCTCTGCTCTCCAAAATGGAGCTGCTACACCCGAATACAATAGTGTCTGCATTTGGCAGCACGTTTTAAGATGGGATGGAGGGGGTGGCATGTATGCATCACCCTCTGGCTCCCTACTCATCTCCTAACATGCACATTATTCAGACGTGTAAGTTAGTTAGTGTCAAAGACCTCAGGCCCCAATATGGCTCTGTCCTTACCACGGCTCTATCACAAGGACAGGACTTGTCTGTGTCCCATCTGGTGTGAGTTACAGACCACAACCAGAGTGGGAGAAGAACTGTTTGGTGAATGAGCACTAAAGAAACCTCCTTAAGCCCCTAAATGCTCTTGTACTTCTTCCCCTGGTGTCAGTAAATGAACAATAAAAAGTTTTTACTTTGCAAAGTCACAAAGCTGTTTGTTTTGATCTGATCACTCCATTACTTTAGGCAACATCCATCCATCATACAGCATAGTAATAATTGCAACATGAACTATTTGTGAATCCTTGGCATTAGTAACTGGGCCTCTTCCTTCACACTTATACTGGACAATTTGTAGCATATTTAATTGATAGTCTTATCTCTGCCCATAAGGCCCCCAACCCAGAACCACCATTGCCGCTACTCCCCGACCTCCCTCCTGGCCCAGTCGGGGCCGAGAGATGGAAAAAAGGTACACGCAGGTGGGGCTGGAAGGGGCTTTGCAGCTGTGGCAGGGGTGGTGTGGGGGCCCATGAAGCAGCAGCCCTCGGTGACTCTCTGTTTACAAGGAGTCCCATTTGGCCTTGCAAACTCTGTGTAAGTGAAAGCAGATTATTATTGTTTTCTAAGTATTTAAACAAATTTGCTTCAATGAAAGTGCCTCTGAACCAAAATGTACATTAAAAACTCCTGCTACTAATCCCTTTATCCCCAGTATATCCTCACTATAACAAAGTATAGAATGATATCCATATTAAAATGCTATGATATAATAATGGAAGAAAGAGAGAATACAAATACCATGCTCTTTACCCTCCCACAAAAAAAACAAATAATCGCACTTATATAATTGCATTTCTTAAATGTGTCCCTTTACATATATATACCACTTGACCGTTCCAGTGAGATAACTAACATTATATCTAGGAATGAACATAAGAAAAACATGACAGCTGTGGTAATGACTGTACTTATAAATCTGTGCTAATCACAAAAGCAAGAAATAATGGCTCTTATCATGGTTGAAGAAAGAACCCAATCTTCTGTGTATGGCTAATCTCTCTTTCCAGTGCTGCTTTATTATCCAGAATACTGTACCAGGCACAGCAAATATTTTCCTAGAACAGGTAGCAGTCTTAATTTGTCTTCATTAAAATTACAGAGAAGCCTGCAGATGACAGATTTCTAACAATATACATGATTGTCTTCGGTGAGAATCCAACTTTTATATTAATATATGTGACAATACATTTTAATATTTCAACTGTGTTTCAATTACATCATCCCCAGGAGCTCGAGTACCAGTCTTTTGTAAATTACTGTAAATAATGTTGTTTATGAACTAAGGCAGAACACAAGAGGAATATGGCAGTATGCTTTGCTCTAAGAGTTCCCTTATTAATGCTCTGAGCACTTAAGGTGGCAGCAGCACAGAGCAACAAAGCTTTATGGGGTAGATTGAATAAAACCTTGGTGCGCATAATTAAATATTACTAGTAGCACAGCTGTATGCTTAGATCTATATATTATGATAAGACAGGATAGGCCCAAATCCAGAATATATCCATTACTAGAAACATACAGCATAGGTATAAATGAGCACAATAATAGATAAGGTAGGAAGCAGAACAGAAGAGGGATCCATTTATTAAATGCAAGTACATTTTGCTACAACAGTTGCTAGATATTTGTAGGCTGATAATATATATTTGGTTAAATATATCTTATTATACCAGAGCCATTTAGTAATTTAATTTTTTTTCTTCTTTTCCCCTGATAATGGAATGTACTTACATTTTTGCAAAACAATAAAGCTGGGGCTGATAACTGGAAATGTGCCATAATAATACAGAGCAATGTAATATAAGGCACAAGGGCCATTTGTTAACGGCATGCAATATTTATTCGCATAAGGTTGTTTTGTGTATGATTTCCCTTAAACGCTTATAAATATTGCATGCCCATCGTTCTTTGTTTTACGAATCAAGGTGAGATAAGTATTGAGGGTTGGCACCTTTTGCCGGCAGGGGGTGGGCAAGGTGGTGTCAGGGGATGGGGTAGTTGCCGATCTGGGGACATGCCTGTGACATCGGGGGCAGGTTAATGACATGACAATCACCAATTAGATGATCGGCACACCATTCATTTAAAAGACCTGTCCGGATTTCCTAATCTGGAAATCCAGACAGGTACTTTTCACTCAGACGGTTCTCCCGAAAACCCGGCTGTCCAGGTGAAAACCGGACAGGTGATTACCCTTTGTGCATTGGGTACAAATATTTGCAAATGGCTAGCAAATGAGACCTGCTCCTCAAAGCTCACATTTTTGTACGTTACACATGCAATGGTAGCCTGTAGCCCAACACACTGCAGTGGATTAGGTTCCCACAGGTCACTTGTGCAGTTGGCACATGAAGTATAATCTGGCCAAGTCCCGATCACATTGCGGGTATTTACCGGGTACCAACCTAATGCAGGACTGTCACATATATTGCTACTTTTCTATCTATCACATCAAGAAGCTCCAATTTCTATCTATCACATCAAGAAGCTCCAATTACAAAGCTCTAAGTTACCTTGTTTACTCAGTTGTACCATACTTACCTTTAATTGGTTGAACACTTACTTAAATAAGCATTGGGAAGTGTGAATATCTTGCCTATGATTAAGTATCCGAGAGATATGAAACGCGTAAGGCAGTGAGGTTGGATCCTTGAATTCTACAATAAATTACTTTTATATTTTGACAAACCTGTCTTGAAGACTGTTTCCTGTGAGCGCCTACCCTTCTTTTTATGAAAGGAGTAGTTGGGTTAGGGGGGAGTGGGAGTGTTGGCATAATGTCGCAGTGGAAGGAACTCCCCTAAAGGGGGAGCTGGTGAGAATGGTAAGTATAGGGCTTAACAGGGGTTAGGCCTGGGGCCAAAGTGATGGAGAGGGCCTGGTGGAAGGGGCATGAGTTACAGTGGAAAGCCACTAGGAAGGACACCAGGCGAGCCTTTGCAGCCTTCAGCGGCTAATTAAGTTAATTAAGTCAACCGTTAAATATTTGATAAATAAGATGGTGTATTGCCCTACACTCAATGCTTTAGTTTTAAGTTGGTCTTTATTTATGTGTTTTAATAAACAGGCTGTGCCCTTTTTCACCCAAGATATCCGGTGTGGTTGGTTTGTTATTTATGGAAAGCGGGGGACAATATTTGGTGTTGTTGGGAGGGGCCCAACCGATTGACGCTGCCCCTGTCAAGAATTTAGCAGTCTTAGAGCAAACTATATCCTTTATGCAAAACAGATTTCACTCACTTACAGAATTAACAGAGGACATTTTAAATTAAAAAAATGTAAGCATGGACCAATGTTGTGATAATCACAATTTTCTTAATATGGAGTCACTGGGGCGCAATATAAAATTAAATCAATATGCAAATTAAATGAAAACTATACCCCCCAAACAATGTAGGTCTCTATTAAAAGATACTGAGTAAAACAACTCATGTGTAAAACCCTGCTTCATGTAAATGAACCATTATCATAATAATATACTTTTTTAGTAGTATGTGCCATTGGGTAATCATAAATAGAAAATTGCCATTTTAAAAAATAAGGGCCGCCCCCTGAGATCGTAAGATTCACTGTGTACACATACAAACCACATGTAAGGTCACATGAGCCAATTAACAGACAGAGTTCTGCCTTTTGCTTCCTCACTTCTTCCTGTTACAGTTAGGGGCAGATTCATTAAGGGTCGAATTTCGAAGTTAAAAATACTTCGAAATTCGACCCTCGAATTGAAATCCTTCGACTTCGAATATCGAAGTCGAAGGATTTAGCGCTAATCCTTCGATCGATCGATCGAAGGATTTTTCGTTCGATCGAACGATTAAATCCTTCGAATCGAACGATTCGAAGGATTTTAATCCAACGATCGAAGGAAAATCCTTCGATCAAAAAAAGGTTAGCAAACCTATGGGGACCTTCCCCATAGGCTAACATTGACTTTGGTAGGTTTTACCTGCCGAAGTAGGGGGTCGAAGTTTTTTTTAAAGGGAAAGTACTTCGACTATCGAATGGTCGAATAGTCGAACGATTTTTCGTTCGATTCGTTCGATTTCGTTCGAATTCGAACAAATTTAACCAATTCGATGGTCGAAGTACCAAAAAAATACTTCGAAATTCGAATTTTTTTCATTCGAATCCTTCACTCGAGTTTAGTGAATCGGCCCTTTAGTGTTGTAGTATTTCTGGTCAGGTGATCTCTGAGGCAGCACAGATAGAGTCACGAAATGGTGGTTCAAGGCAAGAGATGTAAAAGGGCAATATTTATGTAAATATACATTCCAGTTTGGTAAGATTCTTTAATATTTCATTCAATTTGATATAAACTATCTGTTGCTTAAGTATTCATTTTGGGGGTATAGTTTTCCTTTAAGGGTAAACTATACCCCCAGAATGAATACTCAACCAACAGATTTTATATCTTAATAAGCGGCCTATTAACACCTTTTTACCAATCTTGGAATAGAGATATCAGTTAATATTTCCTTTTTATTTCCTTTTTACATCTTTTGCCTTGAGCCACCATTTTATGATATTCTCTGTGCTGCCTCAGAGATCACCTGACAGGAAATACTGCAGCTGTAACAGGAAGAAGTGTGGGAGTAAAAGACAGAACTTTGTCCATTATTTGGCTCACGTAACCTAACATGTATGTGCATCCATGGTTTTTTTTGTGTGCACTGTAAATCGTATGGTCAATAAGGTCAAATATGGTCAAATATGGGCAATTTTCTATTTAAAATGAACCAAATGGCACATACTACTAAACAATGTTTTTAAGAATATGGTTGATTTGGCTGATGCAGGGTTTTAGATATGAGCTGTTTTATGCCATATATTTTCATAAAGACCTACATTGTTCAGGGGATCTTAGATTTCCTTTAATAGGTCCCACATAACCCATTTATTTGCAATTATTACCTCTCTATTTAAACGTATAACTGTAAATGTGTCACATAATGTAATGCAGCCTGTCAATGCAAATGCACAATCTCTCAGATAACCTACATTCGATTTCCTAGCTCACACCAAGAAGCACCTTAATATAAGGAGGAAAAGGGAAAAGAAATCCCTGCTGCATAATGCATCCTGAATTGTGCCTTCTAATTTTCGAGTACTTAATAAAAATAAAAAGTCTGCAGATCAGGAACAAAAGCAGGAAGATGTATTAAAAGAACAGTATGAAATATCAAATTATATGGCATAGAACAGTGCCTTTGTGTAAATTAAAATGGCACAACTCCTATACATGTTACAGCCTGACAGATATTCCTTTTGTCACTATTTCATAGCCCTTCAAAACTCATGAGTAGCATCTAATGGCTGTGTTCCAATTTGGTGCTATAATAAACAGACATTCCCTATGAAAAACGTTTTTGTTATTTGAACATGAATGCCGTGACATGAATAGATACATCGGTGTTGCCATGCCTAAATAAAAGTTGTACTGTACTGCAGTTACCAAGGATAGTGTAATAAGTGCAATTCAAAGTGCAGAACATGTTAGCATGAGAAAGGCTAGAGTGCTAGCCGAAACGTTAGCCGTTTTTTGCTGAATAAACACCGTTATCATTTTCCACATAAGACCTGTGAGTGCTTGCCTCACACCCACACACACACACACACACATATATATATATATATATATATATATATATATATATATATATATATATATAGATAGATAGATAGATAGATAGATATATGAGGCATTATCAAGATTGTTGTGTTTGGGGAGCAAGGTTGAACTGGAGACAGGTCTTGCAGATGAGTAAATGCTCCTGGTTCATACTATAAAAATATTACAGACAGATTAGGCCCCAACTATAAATTCTTCTTCTCTACCCTCTACAACAAGGGTCCCTAACCCTTTTTACCCATGAGTAAAATGTAAAAAGAGTTAAGGAGAAACACAAGCATGAAAAAAGTTCCTGATTATATCAAATAAGGGCTATGATTGTCTATTTGGTACGTCTTTTGACGTACGCCGGATGCCGGCATCAAAAACAAGACAAACGTGCCGTGTCGAAAATTTTTCGCTGTTTCGTGAATTTCGCTGGAAATTCACGAATTTTTCAGCGAAATGCCCCAAATTCGCCCATCACTACTAAGGACAAATGCAGAGAGAGTTATGCCAAAAGTCAGAATATGTGTATACCTAGGAATGAATCCAACTATGGACTATTAATGTTAGGTTACTTTTGCTCCCTCTGCATTTGCTATCTTAAAAGCGAATCACTTATAAAGAACATCCAGAATGTTCTTTAGTGTTTCAAAATAGCAGCAATTACACATTCCCAGACAAATAGTAACAATGTCATCAAATAGGCAGAGAAATGTACTGAAGTAAAGGGCCCTTATTGAATCATAGGAGATAGCAAGTACTGGCTTAAATGACTTTGCTGTTGGCTACTGATTACTTCTTGCAAGAACTAGCGCCATCATCAAATCACCCAACAAGAGTAAAGATTCATGTTGCACAAAGAGAGCTGCATAGGAAACTATAAGGCAGAATGAGAAATGCTTGAAAGCACCAATTATTTAGGGATGCAATCAAGAAAGCTTTCAACATCTCAACACAACAAGCTAAAACCTCACAAAATAACTTTTTTTGTGGGGGTAAATAAAAGGTTTACGAATGTGTCTTTTCTCACAGAAAAACCTGAACAAACAAAAAATTTAAATAGAAAAAATGACTGCTATATATTTATAGATTGTCTGTGTACTCTACAAATAAAATATTACTGGACAGTAACAGTCCAGTTTTGCATAAGAAACGTTTGATTCCTGTAGGTGCTAGAGAGCAAAGAATAGTGACTGGCCCTTGTCTATATTAAAAGGGAGCATAAACATAACGTTCATTACTAATTAAATGCATTTCAATAAAAATATATTTGTTATTTTAGGGTAGTCTGCAAATCTGATACCTTAAAGAACCTTCTCACAAACTGACCCTCAGTGCCTTAATTCAGACTCAGACTGGCCTGCTTGGAAACCAGGAGAAAACCCGGTGGGCCAAGGTCTTGTTGGGTCCCACAGTCTGGGCACATGAACATGCAATTTAGTTCAGTGGATGAGCACAGGGGGCCTGAATGCTACGAGAGATATTTTGTGCCAAAAACCATCAGCACTGGAGGGTAGGTGGTGTTGGGTGGTGTGCCAGAGAGGGCCCTTAGTTGGGGGGTGGGCCATTATCTTGGGTTTTATGGTGGGCCCTGTAGATATCAGGGTTTTAGATGTAAGCTATATAAATGGTTATGCATAAATTACAATAATTATAGAACAGGACACTGACACAGAAAATTTGCGTTAGACTCTAAGCAGTTCTACTACTTAGGGTAGTAGAATGTTTACACAGAACAGGGAATGCATCTATTGTCTCATGTGAAAGGCTAATTAAGACACATCTAGCCTCAAAAAACACACCCTCTGCACAGTTACCATTCTGGACACTGTGCGGCAAGGCAGATGTACTTTTTTTGGCTATTATATTAAGGTTAGAAGTGGTTTTACTTAAGATGGACAGAGCTCAAATAAAGCTGTCTGGTTAATATCCTTAGTGAATCTGAATGTTTCATGTCAGGCCCAGGGGGAACTCGATTTGAGTAAGTATTTATTCAAATCCAAGAAAGACTTACTCATTGTTGGAGAGAATCTTATATTCTTGGAGGACTATAGGAGAATACATACTGTATGACATGCCCCGCCTCCCCCAGTCTGACACTACCTTTATCACTCATATGGACCCAATACAAGTGTATAAATAAAGGCAGATGGCCAGAAGGAGGAATACAAGCAGGATTAGGATAGGGTCAGGAGTGCTTCGCCAATGAGGCAAGTTGAGGCTGTCGCCTTACGCGGCAGCACCCCACTAGGTACCAGGGGCAGAAAAAATGCTGCTCCTGGTACTTTAAGAGCGAATTTCCGGGGGAGGGGGGGCAGCAGCAATTGCGGAGGGGCCAGGATCGCCCCTGGATAGGGTGACTTGCTAGTGCAACCCATTCACTTAGTTGAAGTCTAACTTGATATTATGAGCCAATTTGATGAGAATTGCCTATTCTATGGTTTATAAAGACAAAGACACCCATTATCAATATATTAATATTAAATTAATTAATTTTGTGTATTAAGCTACTAAAAATGCAATATACTCAAGCTGGCCAACTACACTCCCTTTCACTTGATTTATTAAGAATTCAACTTCTTCATTATACATTTTACCCTGCACCTTGCTTGCTTTTGTGGTTTATTAGGTGACAACTCCTTTGTATTCTATGCGAAATCTGAATTAAATTAGGAGATGCACGTCGTATTGAATCTGGCCCCATATGTAGAATTTTCTCAACTACTACTACTATTGGCCCAGCTTATCAGTTCTGCCTTACTGTAAATATGTCCATCGAAATGCATTCTAACTATTGGTCTTTCTGCTTATAAATAAGTCTGTATGTGGATATCTGCGAGAATAGCCATTAAGTCATATTAGCATGAGTAACCATGACAACTAGAACATCAAAAAACCCTTTTAATCATTACATACCTATAGAGCTGTCAATAAAGCACCATTTTTCTATTCATAAACTTAAGGTAAATTTTGATTTATTTTATTTACAATAAACTTGTCATGAATAACAGTTCCACTTTTTACATTGCCGTCGCATCCGTTTCATAAACATGATCATTTGTAATAAGCTTGTACCCCACCACTTTTTCTCTTATACTCTCTTTCACACTGCCACACTGTCCATTGTTTTGGGATGTTGTGGCCACCATTCCCCAAATGTATAAATATTAATGTAACTAGTGTCCTGTCTACCTCCACTTCCAGACCAAGCAATAGCTACAGGGTTCCGTAAGTGTGAATAGGCGGAGCTCATCTCCATCTAAAGAATGAGGTCCACTTGTCACTCTTGCGCCGAACACTGGAATTCCTGTTAACCGGACTTGGAAATTTTCAGAGCAATTTAAATTGCCTCCAATTTACAGCAAAGTGTGAGCACAGTTGCATTAAAGTGGACCCGTCACCCAAAAAAATTATTCAAAATCCTATTTTATCACATAAGTCAAGCAAAATGAACTTTAATTACACTATATAAATTATTTGAATCTTGTTTCCTTCAGAGTGGAAACTCATAATTATAGCAAGCAGGCAGGAGCCATTTTGTGGACACTGTTATTAAGACAAGTCTTGTATCATCTCAGAATCTTGTTTGTGCACCAGAATGGGGGACCTGAAGTCCATTCCCATGCCCTGGTTACACAATTAAATGGTGAAGAGAACGGGGGAATGTGGGGAAAGCAGTGACATCTAGGAAGTGCTGAATGGAAAGTGAAAGCAATTGTCTGCCCCGCAGACAATATTTGATTGACAGCTGAGATTTTTAAATGAGTTTACAGCTATGAATGCTTTAAGAAAAAATAGAAATTGGATTTCATGTTTAATTTGAAAAGGACTTTTATTATACAGATTTTTGTGTCTGGGTGACGGGTCCACTTTAATATTGATGCATTGACCAAAACTGCATCAGAAGCAAAGATCCTGAGTTTTGTGCCTATAATTCTGTGCAAAACATTGCATTATGGGAAAAAACATGACAACTGTGCTCAAAATTGCACTTTGCTCACTGTCCTTATAAAATCACCCCCTGTAAAGTGCTACCTGCTCTTCAATTAAGGATGGACTAGAACTTTGTAAGCTTAATAATGAAGGAAGCAACATCTAACACTTTTTTTCTCTTAATGCTTCAAATAAGTCTAACCAGAAAATACATAAATGCCTCCAACATCACGTACATCTAATATAAGTAATCCAAAAAAAAAACCCATCATGTACAGTACTAAAGTATTTTTTCCATGAAACTGTTATTATATTCCAAGAAAATGCATTCCAATTAATTTCAAAGATTTGGAATGAATATCAAAAAGCAAAGATTTTCTCTATACTACGTTAATTGAATACACAGAGGAGCCCAAATGATTATATTTACACTGGAATGTCAAATATTTCGGTAGTTTTATGTCATATCTTACATGAAAATTAAGGGGGTTATTTAATAATAATCTGTCATAAAAAATGTTTTGGTTTTTTTCAGTATCGCTAATTTCGAGTGTTCACAGCAGCCTACTATATTTTTGGGACTTTTTTACGATTTGTGCGAGTTTTCAGAGGGTGTCCCTGGGAAAAAAACTCACCAAATGCATTGAAGTCAATTGGCGTTAAATCTTTTTTAGATGCTTGACAATTTCTTTCACTCGTTGGAGTCTATGGGCAAAAATCTGGCAAAAAATTACATCATCACTAGTGCCAAAGACTATCGTCAGTTACTAATATTTTTGAATGATCTCAAACGGAGTGCATAGGTCTGCACCTATAGGCACAATGTCCCACGCAGTGGTCAGATTAAATAAAATGCCCACTTGTTGCCTTATTCTAAATGCTGCACACTACATTTGCATTGGTAAGAAGCCCTTATTGTCTCCTCACACCCTTCCCTTTCCCCCATTAAAGTGTGTGACCACAGCTGTGCTCAGTGCTGTAACACCCACCTGGTGTAGGCACACAACTCTTCTAAGCACTCATACTTAAAACCAGGGCCAGAACTAGGGGTAGGTAGAGTAGGCACGTGCCGAGGGCACAAAGGTGGGGGACACCAGGCGTGTGTCAGATTGACTAGGGAGCCTGGCCAGTCTGGTCCGGCTCTGCTTAAAACATAAGGGATCATATTAAATGTAATTGTTTAAATTTGTGCCTGGGGGGGCAGCACAGGGTACAGTACATGACCAAGGACTGGTGGTGGGGCCCAGCTTGTTCTTCTGAAAAATATAAACAGGACATAGATATAAGAATACTTCAGAGGAAAATGCAAAATTAATTTCATGGTTACATAACAATATTAATAATATTTACCTCTTGCACATGTGCCCCACTGGCATCCTGGGGCTCCTCTTTTGCATAGGCCTGCGCTGTTGCCGTTCTCCTCTCCATGGGGCAGATTTACTAAGCTCGAGTGAATTTTCTAAGTCCAAAATGTTCGAATTTCAAAGTAATTTTTTGGATACTTTGACCATCAAATAGGATACTACGACTTCGAATTTACTTCGACTTCGATTCGAAGTAAAAATCGTTTGAATATTCAACTATTCGATAGTCGAAGTACTGTCTGTTTAAAAATCCTTCGATTTCAATACTTCGCCAAATTAAAGCTACCGAATTGCTATATTAGTCTATGGGTACCTTCCAGTGAATATTTTAAAGTTTTGGCATTTAATCGTTCAATCGAATGATTTTTATTTGATCAATCAAATGCTATTTTAGCGCTAAATCCTTCGAATTTGATATTCAAAGGATTTCAATTCTATGGTCGAATCTCGAGGGTTTTAACCCCTCGAAATTCGACCCTTGATGAATCTGCCACCATATGTGTGGGCCCTTGTCGTGGTGGCGCTGGTGTTTGAGCTGCAAGTTAACAAAAGGAAAATGAATGCTTAACAAGGTTTTTAATAATGTACAGAACCAAACGTATGCAACATTCAAGATTACACATTGATTGCAGAAAAAGAATAAGGTACAGAAATTAATATTGATTCACATGTTCTGACAACCACAAATGCTGATTAACAACTGTAGATTCTCTGATACAGTTGAATGGCATGTTGGTGGGGGGAAACAACTACTAGAAAGAGTAATATTTTTACACAAGATGAAAGACAGTCACTATTGGATTTAAGTTATAAATATTTATAACTAGTAATAAGAACTATATTGTGGTACAATATTAAATACAGATTTATAAATAAATATTTATAGTGTTATTGCACCCAAAGGATCAAGCAAGATAAATAGGTCCCTTCAGGAAAAGAAACAAGTATAGACTGTGATTAATATATTAAAAAGATTGTTCTCAGAAATGTAAACTTGCGTATCCTATCTGAGTCCAGATGTTCACCTTCCAACCCGCATAACTCTTCACCAATGGTGTCCAGAAGTTGGCACTTAAACAGCTTGAGCCGAGGGGTGGTGGACTCCCCCTGCCAGCCTTCTGGATCTTTGCCTTCCGGGCCACAAACTTGCTTCTGTTATACCTCTTCATATCTCTGAAGTGCTTGCATGCCGCTCGTCCGTCACGGCACACAGCACTTACACAATCCTGCGAAGGCTTCATCAGGCGCAAATTCACTACCACTACATTAATTCAGTAAAATGTGAAGTTGCGTCTCAGCAGTCGAACAATGGCGAAGTTTTGCTACCATTAATTAGTCAGCAGGAGCATTTCATAGCAAACTTTTGCTAACGTTCGTTTCTGCCTAGCAAAACTTTGTTAGTACTCTCAGGCTTAGGTCAGCTTGAATAAGGCAGGTACATATAGGTCGCATATAGACGTCTTTATTAGAGATGTTGGTGCAAATGCATTAAGTAGCCACTTATTATTACAAATATCCAAGGAAGCATAATAAAGACAAACTAGATCCTCTAATGTCCGAGACATGAGCCCTTCCTAAATCAAATGTGGCATGCCCCTCAAATGGTTGAAAACATTTTTTAAACATTTCTAATAGTTAGGACTTCTGGCATTAAAATATGAAAAAAGCCAGCGTTTTTTTTAGAACTTTTACGACTTTTCGGCAAACAGGATATGATGTCACTGACATAAGATTGAGGAGGATGTAGCTTCATCTTTCAGTACCCCAGGTCTAAGGTGGCCAGGTAAACTCTGGCGAATGTAAGATCCTGCACTTTAGTGAATTTGCGGAATTTTGATAGTTTGCCTGAGTGAAAATTTGCCTGGTGATAGGGCATGAAACTACATTAGCGACGGTCTATTTCACTAGCGAATTGTCCTCTATGTCTGTTAATACATTGCCAATGTATCGGCGGATGGGAATTCTGGTGAATTTTTGCTAGGGATGGCCACTTCGCACTTTAGTAAATAGGCCCCATCATCTTCCTCCTCCCCATTTCTGCCCACCTTCCTCACCCCACTTTTCTCCCCTTGTGGGACATTTGTATAATTTTTACAATTTTTTGGCAGCTTGCCAGATATGTCTCCTTCTCCATTGCTTCCAAATAGAAAGTGTGCAAAATGTCAGTCTACACTCCTAAAATGACTGATGGAGGACTGCTTGTTTGTTGAAAAAAAAAACAGGAAATGAACATCTGTTTAAATTGAAATTCACAAATTTTTTTCGTAGAAACTGTGCACAATGCTCGATATTTCAGTGGAAATTTTTCTGATTTATTTGTATGAATCATCTCAACAAATTCAAAATACGAAAAAATTGTACAAAGATACAGATGTTTTCATGAATTATAATAAATAGACCAAATATCATGGACTTTTACGAACACAAAAAAAAGTTAATTCGGATGTGAAAATTAGAAAAAACAAGTTTTAGTAAATAACCCCCCCATTTGTATTCTCAATGTCAATTGTAGATTGCATAGCTTGTTTATGAACTCAGAGAAGTAGCAAAAAAGGAATAAAATATGTGGAAATTCTTATTAAATGTTGGGCTTACTGGAAGTTTCAACTAAATCCATTAAGATGGATAGGAGCAGTGATCCAGAAATCTTTAACTATCCACTTATTGATAACAACAGAATTCTGTGCATTGTAAAATGACAAGTAGAACAATAAAGTCCAAGTATTCCATTAGAAAGAGACCATAAACCAGAGATGAAACCCTCAAGGTAGAGCGACCTTATACTGCAGGATATTTAAAAAGAAAAAGGTGATCTAAAGTGAAGTATAGTATCTGAAAAGAAAGACAGAAGACATTTAAAAAAAAATAAAGAAATATACTCCCCTCCCCACAACCACATATTAACCTTACATAATCGAAGGTACTTAATATATATTAACAATGAATTCCAAAACCCCAGATAAAAATTCATGATTTTTTTTTATAAAATCTGACTTTTAAAAAATCACAAACTTTTCGGAATTTATTAAACTGTGAGGATGTAAAAGTCTGAATCAGAAAATCCTGCATCTCAGACCTGTCGAGGTTGCATATAAGTCAATGGGAGAAGCTCCAATGATTTTTTGATGTGTGCTGGGTTTTGGACAAAAAGCATAAGAAATTAGAATCCCAAAATTCGTGAAAATCTGATTTTTTTGCTCCTGCAAAGCAAATCTTCGGGAAAATTTCATATTTAATAAGCGTAAAAAACCTGAGCGGATTTGATCGGAGTTTGTAGCAGAAAATGTTGAAATAAAATCAGACTTTGATAAATAACCCCATAAATTTGCAGTAGCTGAATTCGATTTTATTGGAGGTTTTCTTAAATGTCCATCAAGCATATTTTGAATAAATACAAATGCACAAGGGTTGCAAGAACAGGGCCTGTACTTGGTCCTTTGCTTGTTTTAGTTTAATAATGATGGTGAGATGGCCAGCAAAAGTGCTGCAAATTATCAAATGAGGTTCAACGTTAATAAAGTCAAGGTTATATCCGTGGGTAATAATAGCAAAAATGGCAGTTATACAGTAATGGCAGTTTGGGATTTATTATGTAACAAAACTGCAAAAATACTCCAAATAAAACCTCTCAAAAACATGTCAAAGTCAATGGCAGATGTCCCTTTTATAACTGGAAGATCTTTCTTTGATTCATTCTAGAGGTTTTCGGGTGTTTTTGACTTTTGTGCAACAATATGAAACAGTCGTAGTTATTGTTTTTTTTACAACTTTTCTGTGACTTTTACCCGTTTGGGATTTTCAGTTCAGATTTGATGGCATTCGTGGTTTTAGAGTTTAATCATGGTTTCAAATGCCTCTAAAACCACAAAATGAGACTGTTGATAAATAGGCCTCTACATGGTAGTGTATTGGGAGACCTCATTTGAAAAGGGGAATTTATTGGATAACAACCTGTAACTCTAGGCAGTGTCACTCAGTGGCTACTAAATCAAATAAAGTGTTGTCTTGCATAAAAGGGTACAAACTTGAGGGATAAAGGCATCACTTTACCTTTTTATTTAAATGCTACTGATTTTACATAGCACCATATTCGTTCCATTTTAGTTTTGTTTTTTTTAAATACTAAAAAATTACATAGGTGTGAGAGTATTAAAGGGTACATCTACATTTTAAGAGAATGGATGGGGGGGTTGACCCCATTAAGTAATGATAATATATACACCAATACCATTTTTCCATTTTACCATAATCTTTTTAATGTATTTTATGATGTCTATAGAAGTATTTCAGGTTTTAGACAATCCTTAACAAATATACTTCACTTCTCTCAGTTTCCAGAATTGCTCTGTGTTAATTAATTCATCTGCTGTGCAGGTAACACACTTTATTTAGTCTAACACTGTCTCCATGCTTCTTCATCATCAGTGATAAACACGTGACCAATTTGAACTTGACATGAAACATGCTGACTATAAGGGGCACATTTACTTAGTTCGAGTGAAGGAATAGAATAAAAAAAACTTCTAATTTCGAATGTTTTTTTGGCTACTTCGACCATCGAATTGGCTACTTTCGACCTTCGACTATGACTTTGAATCGAACGATTCGAACTAAAAATAGTTTGACTATTCGACCATTCGATAGTCGAAGTACTGTCTCTTTATAAAAAACTTTGACCCCCTACTTCGCCATCTAAAACCTACCGAACCTCAATGTTAGCCTATGGGCTTGCATAGGCCTTGCAAGCTTTTTTTGGTTGAAGAAAAATCGTTCGATCGATGGATTAAAATCCTTCGAATCGAACCATTCGAAGGATTTAACCATTCGATCGAACGATTTTTCGTTCGAATTGCAGTAAATCCTTCGACTTCGATATTTGAAGTCGAAGAATTTACCTTCGGCAGTCGAATATCGAGGGTTAATTAACCCTCGATATTGGACCATATGTAAATCTGCCCCTTAGAGTGCCAACATTTTTCCTAGTATAACCTCTTTAGAAAAGTGATGACTTCTCTGTGTGATGTCTTTTACTGCGGATGAGCCATTTTACTAATGTTATTAGTTTAATAATTTAAGTAGAACTTCTGAAGTGGTGTTAACATATTCACTTATTCCTTGTTGGCTTCTGACAGAGCAATTACCCATCGAGAAAAGCTGCGCTACCTTCAAAAGTGGGCTGAATTTAGAGGACGCAGTACATGAACTGTGTTTTCTTTATTCCATATATAAAACTGGAGCATTTCATAATGTATTCTCCCTTTACCGCAAAGAGCAACAATTAGGTGCAGTTCAATTCAGGTTCCTCATTAAATTACGGACACAACAGTTTTAAGCATCAGTTGAATCTCAAGTCATATAGCTCTTCTTTGGGATGGCTTCATTGTGCACTGCAGAAACTATGTCATGTGACATGTAGTGAATAAAATGCACATTTATTCAAGTCTGGTATATTCTTGGGCAAGGCATATGAATGAAGTTACCATGTTGTGTGAAAACAGCACATTCTACATAAACACGTAACATATATAAGAGATCAATTTTAGGCTCCATTTTTGCTTATGAAATAAATATTTTATGTGTATTATTACTACACTTATTATAAGTAGGGTTCCTATCATTCTGAAGGACAAAACCAGGACACCAATGTCTTATTAAGTTTGGTCAGGATATAAAATGTTCTGCTAGTTCCCATTGCCTGTTCAACTTTGAAAAACAATAATATGGAGTATTCTGATTAGCTTATACTGTTTTTTTGTCAGCCGTGTATTTGCAGCAAAATTTTGCATTTCACAAAACCACTGCAAAATTTCACGTGTTTCTCAATAGAGGCACATAGGAATCCAAATTTTTTCATGAGAGAGAAAGCAATGAACTTACTTCTGTTTACATGATCTAGCATCTATGATCATATATGTACAGTTCTGGGCTTGTCTTGTTAGTATACACACTTTGTTTTTGAAAGTGAGAAATAAAATTCTTGTTATCACTGCAAAGTAAAACAGAACAAGACAAACAACCAGTATGTACAAAAAGATCACCCACAAATTAAATGGATTTTTAGAAAATGTGTTAAGCAACTCTACTTTTAGATAGTAAGCTCTAATGAGCATGACCCTCTTATGCCCCTGTAATAATCACTATTGTATGTAATTTATATGTTTAGTGTATAAGCCCTTCTGCTGTACAGTGCTGCAAAATTAGTTGGTGCTTTTTAAATGTCATAATATTGTATAAAATACTACTAAGCAATGGCCTAAAAGGACTATAGTGGTTCCCAAATTGTGGGGAGTAGTAGCAGGGGTTTGGACCTGAAAGACAATTAGGATGGGATTTAAGAAGAATGTGTAACTGCTCTCTAAAATACCCCTGAAAGTCTGACAGATAATTAGGGTAAAATTGGGGTGGAAACATATTGGCTGTCCTAGATATTCTTTTAACTGTGTCAGAATAACTCAAACAACAATATTTCAACAATATTTCCTATATCTGTAACCTTTTATGAGCTAAAGGAAGTTCTGGTCTGACTTCCATGTTAGCTTGAATTAAAAAAGTCTGGGAACCAATATACAGCTACAGTACAGCAGTGTTCTCTGATTGCCATTAAACCATACAGTAGGGGGCAGATTCATTAAGGGTCGAATTTCGAAGTTAAAAATACTTCGAAATTCGACCCTCGAATTGAAATCCTTCGACTTCGAATATCGAAGTCGAAGGATTTAGCGCTAAACGTTCGATCGAACGATCGAAGGATTTTTCGTTCGATCGAACGATTAAATCCTTCGAATCGAACGATTCGAAGGATTTTAATCCAACGATCGAAGGAAAATCCTTCGATCAAAAAAAGGTTAGCAAACCTATGGGGACCTTCCCCATAGGCTAACATTGACTTCGGTAGGTTTTATCTGCCGAAGTAGGGGGTCCAAGTTTTTTTTAAAGGGAAAGTACTTCGACTATCGAATGGTCGAATAGTCGAACGATTTTTCGTTCGATTCGTTCGATTTCGTTCGAATTCGAACGAATTTAACCAATTCGACGGTCGAAGTACCCAAAAAATACTTCGAAATTCGAATTTTTTTCATTCGAATCCTTCACTCGAGCTTAGTGAATCGGCCCCTTACTGTTACAGAAACTTTATGGGGCAGATTCACTAACTTCGAGTGAAGGATTCGAATGAAAAAAAAATCGAATTTCGAAGTATTTTTTGGGTACTTCAACCATCGAATTGGTTAAATTCGTTCGAATTCGATCGAATTCGAACGTTTCGAACGATTCGAAGTAAAAATCGTTCGACTATTCGACCATTCGATAGTCTAAGTACTTTCCCTTTAAAAAAAACTTCGACCCCCTAGTTCGGCAGCTAAAAGCTACCGAACTCAATGTTAGCCTATGGGGAAGGTCCCCATAGGCTTGCCTGTGATTTTTTGATCGAAGGATTTTCCTTCGATCGTTGGATTAAAATCCTTCGAATCGTTCGATTCGAAGGATTTAATCGTTCGATCGAACGAAAAATCCTTCGATCGTTCGATCGCAGGATTTGCGCAAAATCGTTCGACTTCGATATTCGAAGTCGAACGATTTTAGTTCACAGTCGAATTTCGAGGGTTAATTAACCCTCGATATTCGACTCTTGATGAATCGGCCCCATAGTATGAGTCAGGAATATGGCAAGTTTGGGAAACAGCAACAAAGCACAACACAAACCTAACATGTCCCAGACTTCCTATAGAATGATTCAGGCAGTTGAATATTGTCCATGACATTCAATTAAGTTTATGTATTTATTCACTAAATAAACTAGGGGATCTTTTAATCTACACAAGGCTCTTATTAAATCCTTCAAAGCTACAAATACTACTCTTTTGGGTCATATTTGATTTAATGGATTATAAAATCTAAGATTAAACCCTCGATATTCGACCCTTAATGAATCAGCCCCTGCGTGTCATAAAGTAGCTTTTGATGCAAATAATAATGAAAGGTTATAAGATATTGCTAGAACAGCTTACTATAAAATTAAAGGAGAACCAAACCCTTGCTACTAAAATCCCCTACCCCCCTACCCTACATAGACCCCCCTCCCTGCTTCCCCCCAGCCTAGGTGGTACCTTTTTTAAATGCCCCAAACTCTTTACTTATCCCTCAGTGCAGATTCTGTCCAGCAGAGTTCACGGCAGCCATCTTCAGCCGATTTGGTAATCTTCAGGTCTTCCTCCGGCGATTTGGTAATTTCCGTGACTTTCGGCGCATGCTCAGTTGTCGCGAAACAGAAAAATGCTCCAACTGTGCATGCACAGATACAGCACTTACTTAACGAAGATTACAGAAGAGAAGAAGATGGCGCCCATGAACTTGATGCCCTAAATCTGCACCGAGGAGTAAATAAAGAGTTAGGGGTATTTAGCAAAGGTACCACCTAGGCTGGGGGAGGAGCAGGGAGGGGGGTCTTTGTAGGGTAGGGGGTAGGGGATTTAAGTAGGAAACCTTTATTGTAAGGTTTAGCACACGAAAACCTATGGGTGAGGTTTCATATGAGGAGGAAAAACTTTTCTCCTAATTCAGTTCCAGCTTTTACCTATTGACTTTAATTAGTTTTCATGTGATAAACAGTGAGATAAGTTTTTCTCATTAAATTGCTGAATTGAACTGAATTAGGAGATGAGCTTTTCTCATCTAATAGAATCTGACCCAATAAGTGAGCAATGGTACATATTCTACAGACTAACTCTATGGTCAGTTTCATCAGAACACAAAGCAATGTTTTTGAACGTAATTTATTTATGTTTGCATTTAATATGTTTGGTGTTCCTATATGCATTCAAAATATTAAAAATATGTGAATAAAGGAGGTAAAAGCACTGCATATTTGGCTGGAAGGAGGTTCAAACCTTCCTCTGAAATGCTAACGTAATGGGGCTAGCTCATGTTCCTTTTTTTTTTTTTTAAAACTTTTTTACAGCTGCTTGACTTTTCTAGTTTCTTTCCTCTTATTCCACCTTCATCATTTTATGTGCCTATAATAAACCAATGCTGTAGCACCTACACCAAAAGCCTTGGTAAATCAGCCCCTAATTGTGAAACATAATCAAAAAGCATCCACTCCTTACCCCCCTTTAAGATGATTTTTACTCATTGATTTAATTCAAACAGTTATCACTTTAGCATGTATTTTATATGAAGCAGTGGACATAATTGTATTTTATAGTTGCTATCAGAATTTGATTGTTTGCTTTTCGATTTTGCCTCTGTAATAATGAACCAGATTCAATTCAGTGAGAAATGCGGATATTTTTATTCAATTACAAATGTGAGTTGTCACATGATAAGCCATGAGATAAATTACTCTCATCTAACTGAGCCTATGGCCCAATACATACTGGGGCACATTCAGTTCAATGAGAAAGGCTTTCTCAAGGTCTATCAAGTGAATATCATTTTAAGACTAGAGGAAAGTATAGAACTGAATAAGGAAATATGTTTTTACAGGTATGATAAGTGTTATCCAGAAAGTTTGGTTTCCCCGATGAAGGATCTCTCTGTAATTCGGATCACCATACCTTATGTCTGCAAAAAAAATAATTTCAACTTGAAATAAATCCAATAGGCTGGTTTTGCCTCCAATAAGGATTAATTATAACTTCCTTGGGATCAAGTGCAAGTTTAATTATTACAGAGAAAGCCCGAACATAGCGGGTGAAACTCACGCCAGGCACAGTTTATTTAAGAACGATTAGGCCGGGCTGTCTGAACTTTTCTTAAATGGATGGGGGTGTGATGGTTGGTGTGGATAACATGGGTATTATACTTAATCACTCACAATAGAAACTGTCAGATTATGCCTTTAGGCTGTAGTTTGGACTACATTTAATTGGTTAGGTAGGTGCAATACCCACTCCCACAACAGCTTATACATATGCTATCAGCCTACTGCCTCTAGTTTATTCCGTCCCCACCCTAGGGGCAGATTTGCTAAGCTCGAGTGAATAGTTTGAATGCAAAAATTTTCGAATTTCGAAGTAATTTTTTGGGTACTTCGACCATCGAATTGGTCAAATTAGTTTGAATTTGATCAAATCGAATGAATCAAAGGATTGGAAGTAAAAATCGTTCGACCATTCGACCATTCGACCATTCGATAATCGAAGTACTGTCTCTTTTAAAAAAACTTCGACTTCATACTTCGCCTACTGAAGTGCAATGTTAGCCTATGGGGACCTTCCAGAGCACTTTTCTAGTTTTTTTTGATCGAATAAAAATTTGATATTATTGTTCGATCAAACGATTTTTATTACATTTTTATAACATTTTGCGCTAAAATCCTTCAAATCCGACATTCGAATTCGAAGGATTTTACTTCGAGGGTTTTTTAACCCTCGAAATTCGACCCTTGATAAATCTGCCCCCTGAACTCAATTTGATTATTATTTTGGACATTCTTTTTAATATATTTATTAAAAGTTATGTTTTAATTTACCCATATGAGTTTCTCGGACTAAGCAGGTGGGAAGGTGCAGTTATATAGGTCAGTTCTTTTCTTTCTCTCCTATATGTGATTATTTAATTTGACCTTAATCATCTCTGTTTCTCTAATAGATGGATAGTGCTCCCGTTTTTCTTATTTTACGCATTACAGAGAAACAGGAAATCATTTTTAAACATTCGAATTATCTGATTCAAATTGGGTCTATGGGAGATGGCCTTCCCCTAATTCTGAGCTTTCTGGATAATGGATTTCCTCATAATTGATCCCATACCTGTAAAGTATTCAATAATTTTATGATTTATTCTGGTATAAAGTGATGGTCGCATCTGTCCCATTTCGCCGAAAAATTTGCGAAACTGATAAAAATGCATGAAACGCATTGAAGTTAATAGGCGTCCAATTTTTTTTGTTGCAGCGAATTTTCCACAGTGAATTGTCGCCACAGTATCGTGAAAACATTCGTGGGCGACGAAATATGGAAATTCGCAGTGATTTCAAGTCTGGCAAATAAATTCGCCCATCACTTCTGGTATACATTGCTATAAACGAAACATGCTTATATTCCAGCACAATACTGCAATATACATGGACACACAGCCGATACCTAACATTTAGACAAGCTGTTATTATTGTTCTATCATTACAAAAACCACATTGTTAGACTTCAGAATGTAAATATATTGATTCCATTTATTCAAGAATAACGAAACATTTCTCCTCTGACTGCAGGTGTTTCCTTTAGTGGAATAAGGCTGGCAGGAACCTTTGCAATCATTGTTTTTTTTTTCTTACATATTTATCCAACATTCTAATTATACTTTAGAAAAATAAGAAACCCCAGTATCCTCTTTGTTTCTAAATTCTTACCATTGTTGAAGTTTTACCATAAGGATATTAATATTTAATTAAACAAATGAAGATACTGAATATCGTATTTGTTGGCATGAGGCTACAATGAAGCAATTATTATATTTAAATAGGCAGTTAAAACATGCAGAACATCGGAGGCTGACAAATCATAATGGATATCCTAAAATATTTCATACAGCTGTATGCATAAATGTATGCATGTGTAATGTATTATCCCACAGTCTTCAATGAGACCAACAGTTCCTACTCATAAACACAATATTACCCTGATGAAGCAGGGTAATATACCTGAACTGCTTATATTTTATTAACAGACCTTTTATCAAGTTGCCTTTGCTCTACTAAAGAGAATCTGTTTTAAAGGGGTCTCAATTGCCTCGATGGCGGGTCTTGTATAGGGACACAGATTTCTACCTTGGGAAAAAGTTTTTTTTTTAAGCAGATTTTTTTAGCTGATCGTTCAGTGTTTTTTTTATTTTTGTACTTTTTATATTTGGATCTATTGATAAATTACAAGGCATTCCTGGTTTTAGGGGAATGTAATAAAAGTCGGTAACGAAAAAAACTATTCGCAATGCGAAAAATGATGCCTTTGCATGAACAAATTTTGCTCTGCGTGAATTTGATATAGCTTTTGCAAACCCGGAAACTGTTTAGCGACAACTTCCGACAGTGGAAGACCGTTTGTAAATTTTATCGTTTGTGCCAATGCGCATTAAGGGGCCGATTCACTAACTTCGAGTGAAGGATTCGAAGTAAAAAAACTTCGAATTTCAAAGTTTTTTTTGGGCTACTTCGACCATCGAATGGGCTACTTCGACCTTCGACTACGACTTCGAATCGAAGGATTCAAACTAAAAATCGTTCGACTATTCGACCATTTGATAGTCGAAGTACTGTCTCTTTAAAAAAAACTTCGACCCCCTAGTTCGCCATCTAAAAGCTACCGAAGTCAATGTTAGCCTATGGGAAGGTCCCCATAGGCTTGCCTAACTTTTTTTGATCGAAGGATATTCCTTCGATCGTTGGATTTAAATCCTTCGAATCGAACGATATTCGAAGTCGAAGGATTTCAATTCCCAGTCGAATATCGAGGGTTAATTAACCCTCGATATTTGACCATTAGTGAATCGGCCCCCAAGAGTACTAAGAATGCCGATCTTTCCTTTTGCTGTAGGACACACATTTAATTCTATAATATACGTAATCAGAAATGACTTAGTTGATATTACCCTTTGTGGGGAAGATGATAATTTGCAAAACATATATCAACAGCCATTTCTTTTTGGTATTAAGATTATAAAAATAATATTCACTGAAAATCATAGCCTGTATTTGCAATGGGCTTTATCTCTAGTTCAGAGTCACTGGACAAGGATTTTTTCTATAAATCTTCAATAAAATATAGAATATTTGGGGGAAAAAAGAGCCTTATCTGATAACATTCTTATTAATATAGGAGAGTGTTTCCATGCTGCTTTGCTGAGGTCAAATAAAATATCAGTAGCTAAAATATTACCCTAAACATTAAAACAATGCTTTCTGGGATGTCTCTCTTATTGTTGGCCTTCTAGAAATGAGATCCCTGGAACCCATTACAGTTATGCAGATGTGTCTTGACTACAAATATATTAAGTGGGAAAAAAATCTTGCTTTTGCTATATATTTAATCCTGTAGTGTAGCCTATCATAATACTATGCATACACAGTGTTTGCTTATGTCTAACTTATCTGATATTACACCTGTGTCCTATTCCATTTCTGCCCCTGATGAACAATAAAAATCCTTCCTGAAATTGAAAAAAGGCCCAATTTCTTTTTTAATCAATATTCGGCTTCTATTTATGCATTTGAATTGATTTTTTTTTGTATTACTGGTACTGTGCTTCCTACAATAAAATGCAGTTTTTATGTTTGTTGTTTTTTTCAATTTTAAAGATACTAATTTGATCACAAAAAATATATTTCCGGAGAATTCCATTACAGCCAGGATATTTTCTTTTCAGAAGGACATGGTAATAGCAATGTAAATTTCAAGAGAGTGTACAATTATTATAATTCTTGGGTTTGCTGGACAATAAGAAAAATGTTTTTCACATTAAGATTATATTTGTTTTCCTGAATACATCTTTTTTAACATACTTACAATTAGCAAGTTATATTAGAATAGCTGAGTCCTGTAAAATTAAAACTGCATCTGCTCAACAATCGAATATAATTTTATCAACACGAGCCGCAACAAAAATATCCCAATATTATGCCACTTTAAATTATATAGTCCAAGACCATGTAAAATGTAAAATGTAAAATTAAAATTTTAATTTAAAAAAAAAAAGATTATGTTTGTTTTGTTTAGGCGTCATCATTTTTTTTCCGTAGTTTTAGAAATATTTACATTATTTTGCTCAGGCTTTAGAGGGCCTGAGATAAACGGCTGAACTCAAACCAAAAAAAAAAAAAAACACCAAAATTTTATGCCAAAAGGTTACAGTATATACTCGGGTATAAGCCGACCCGAGTATGAGCAGAGGTACCTAATTTTACCTAGGAGGAAAACTGGGAACTGTATTGACTCTAGTATAAGCCTATACTATATACTTGCTATATAAGTTATCTGACCTCTGCATTATGAGATTCCTTTTCCTCTTTATAGCTGTGCTGTGGACTTGTGCTGTTGACAAAGGTACCTTGTCTCCTGTTGTGCACTATTAAAAAACTGACGTTGCAAAAAGTTCTGAGACTATTGTGAGCCTTTAGAATTGTTCCCAGCTCTGTGTGGCTTATTCCATTCACTGTGCTGCGTGTCTATCTCTCGATGAAGTCAGACGCCTGCCACACGCTAAGTAACGTTACCGCATTCGGCCCTCGAGTTGTGATGTCAGACACCCAATGCTTCGTTCTTCGTGCCACTAAGTTAAATGTGCGCCGAGGAATGGGGCCAATGTCTGGGATCAATAGAGAAAGGGAGGGAGGCTGTGTTAGCGCTCCCTTCCTATACTGTGGCATTACTTATTGTAGCCTGTGTAAGGTCACATTGAGGGTTTCCGAAAAGGGTGCTGTAATAGCCACCATGCCTGAGGTAACATATACCGAATGTAATGTTGCCCATAACTTGCTGACTCGAGTATAAGCCAAAGTAGACTTTTTCAGGACATTTTGGGTGCTGAAAAACTCGGCTTATACTCGAGTATATACGGTACTGAAAAGTTCAAAGAAGGTACCGGAAATATAGACCCTGGACTACACATAGTCTAGACTAGAGAATTATTACACAGTAGGGTGAACCTCATTTAAGTGCCTGCATGCTTCTGAAAGCTAAGGTGAAAGGAATCATCTGCACTTGAAGGGGGTTATTTACTAAACTCCGAATGCCAAAAACCTGAAAAAGTCATGGTTTTTTTTTTTTGTATAAAATCCAAATTTTTTTAAAAAAAACCCCAAAAAATGTTTGGGATTTATTATAACCTAAGGATGGAGAGTCAATGGGAGAAGTCTCAAAGATGTTTTGATCTTGACTGGATTTCCTGCAATAATAAAAAATCTGATTTTTTGGGTTATGATTAGTTTTTTTGGGATTTTTTCAGGTTTTTCCCTGCAAACAAAATTTTCGGAGAAATGTATTAATAAATAAAGAGGAAAAAAACCTGTGTGGATTTTGTTATTTTTTTCAGAAAATATTGAAATAATTCAGACTTTGATAAATGGGCCTCGAAATGCGTAAAAGAAAGAAAGAACACAGGCCCAAAATAGACTTTCTCAGCATGAGTGAAATCAACTGGACTGTAAATGGCTACTTTCATTTAGGTATTTTTATGGTGGACCATTCTGGAAATAATAACCTCAAAAGGCTGGAGTAAACAGTAATGCTACAAAATACACAAAAGCTTCCAGAATAGTAAACAGAATAATAATGGTGCAGTTCTGTGCAAAATCTCATAACACATACAGATGCAGCCACTTTGGTTTGTCTGTTTGACACAGAATAACTAAACACAGATATCCCATTTATCTCATTTAACACAGAAAACTGCGTCACAACATCCCATCTAATTAAGGCATTCACCATTGTTCACAATGGTGCTTTGGTATGCTAATGGAAAGGTTAAATGCATTAAATGAGTTAAGATGACTTTAGATAACGCAGTTTCTTCAATTAACCATGAGTCATGACGCATTTATCTCACAAATCCAAGTGGCTTCATCTGTAAAAGTGCTTAAAGGGGACCTGTCACCTAAAAAAAATCAGATTTTATTATGTAAGTCAAGTAAAATGAACTTCAATTACACTGTAAAAAATATTTGAATCTTGTTTTCTTCCATCTCGGAATCCATAATTATAGCAAGCAGGCAGGAGCCATTTTGTGAATAATGTTATTAAGACAAGCCTTGCATCATCTCAGAATCTTGTTTGTGCACCAGAATGGGGGACTTGATGCCCATCCCCATGCCCTGGCTACACAATTAAATGGTTAAGAGAACGGGGGAAGTGGGGAGAGCAGGGGCATCTATTAAGTGCTGAATGGAAAGAGAAAGTAGTTGCCTGCCCCACCTATATGCCTGTCAGGGAGCCGGGAGCTCCCTCCAGGGAGGTAGTCAGGATCAAGGAGGAAGCCCTCTTGATGGAGCAAGGTCGCGGTATCCGAAGGGTTAAGCAGAAACTGTAGTAGTGGTCACAGGCGGGAGTTAACGAGGGCAGGCAGATCAGAATCAAATATCAAGAGTTCAGGCAGGGGGTCAGAACCAAGGCAGGAGCAGGAACAGGCTGGGAGCTAGAAATAGACTGGAAGCAGGAAGCAGGCTGGGAGCTGGAAACAGGCTGGAATCAGGCTGGGAGCAGGAATCAGGAAACACAAACAGGAACCAGGATCAATGGCAGCAAATCCTAATCTTGGGCGCCGTCACAGTGTTTTGGACGCCCTTTTATGATGAGATCCCGGCACCAGTGATGACATCATCATGCAGCGACGCTGCAGCCATGTGTTCAGCATGGGCGTCGCCATCTTGGATCTACACTGTGACCGCCGGGAATGTGAACAGCGCAGTCGGGTACTTCTGGGTTGGGTACTTCTGGCAGTCCTGACAATGCCTAAGGCATAGAAAAGGTACAGGCAATATTTGATTGACAGCTGAGATTTTTAAATGAGTTTACATCAGCTATGAATGCTTTAATAAAAAAAGAATTTGGATTTCATGTTTGATTTGAATAGGACTTTTATTATACAAATTTTTATGTCTGGGTGACAAGTCCACTTTAACTCTCCCTTGTGCAGATTGAGACTCAACATCTATTTGTAGTCTGGTTCAAATAGGAATTCAGGAACACCAAAAAGAGTATAACACCTTGGAAGTATGACATTTCATCTCTGTAAAAACACAGATTAACTATGAACATGTGAAACATCAATCAATATAACAGCACAGAAACTTGTCCCATACAAATAACCTAAAGTGAATAGTTTCCCGGAAAAAAAATACCCAAACTGCTGAACAAAGAAAAAATAGAAAGTCACCAGAAACAGAGATGAAGCAATGCAGATAAAATTGGGTGAAGTTTCTCTTTATTCAACTCTTTATTCCTTTTCCAAGGACTTTTATACCATCTTGCCTGACAGATGCCTATGTAACTGCTTGGTAAATCCAAACAGTCATTTCTTCTGTCCCAAGAGAGGGCATTGGAGTTTTATTAAATGTGACCACAAATAAGTTGTAGGATGCCAATGCCTTATTAGTAAATACAGATATTAAGATTAATAAGTCTCTCTAAGTAGAATGACCTTTTCCCAGATGTTTCATTAAGTATTTGGAGGAACCTTAATTAAAACTAAACCCTATTGAGCCACATTTGCATTTGTTTTAGCTATGCATTAACATTCTTAGTCACCAAAAGACCTTGGCAAAGCAAGTTCAAAAGCAGCCTTTCATAAATGATCCAGATTCCTCAGTTTAGATGAAAAAATATACCAGTTTTAGAGATTGTGACATTTGTCATCAAAATAAAACAAGGCCACTGCCACAAGAATTCTACAGATTCTGTATCCCCTACTGTTTAAATTTAAGGACATTAGGGGGCAGATTTATCAAGGGTCGAATTTTGAAGTAAAAAATACTTCGAAATTTGACCATCGAATTAAAATACTTCGACTTAGAATATCAATGTCGAAGGATTTTTCACTGAATTTGGCAATTGAACGATCAAAGTAAAATCGTTTGATCGAACGGTTTTAGCTTACGATCGAACGATTTCACTTCGATGTGTAAAGACTCCCCATAGGCTAACATAGCACTTCGGCAGGTTTAATTTGGCAAACTATTGAAGTTGAAGTTTTTTTAAAGAGACAGTACTTCGATTATTGAATATTCGAATATTCAAACTATTTTACCTCAAAACGAATTCAAAGTAAATTCGAAGTCATAGTATCCTATTCGATGGTCAAAGTATCCAAAAAATTACTTCAAATTTTGAATTTTTTTACTTTGAAAATTCCCTCTAATTCTATTCGACCCTTGATAAATCTGCCCCTAGAAGTCACAGAGGAGATAATGGCCATATAAAGGCAGAAGGTCACAGGTTAAGTGCTTTTATTTGCATCAGAGTTGTCACGTATGGTATCCCAAAACCCAAAACAGACAAGGTTCCGGTCACGGCTCATGCTTCTGCCTATAACAGCCGCCTTACTCTTTGGGAGAAGTCCTCTGTGATTCGGATGCCGCCAGGTCTTAAAGTGAAAATGCCAAGCCGAGAGTTCTGGGCAGACAGAGGAACTGTAACATGCAACAGGAGGAACAGGGTTAGAGCAAAGCATAGTCGCAGAACAGGCCACTGTCAAAACTACTTGGAGGTGTTTGCACTGCTTCATCATGCACCACTCCTGTACTATATCTAATGGGATAAGGCCAACTGCCTGGGTCAGATATTAATCTTCTAGAACCACCCAGATCCAGCCTGTGATAAACATAAGTATGGGTGGTGCTGCAATGTAGCAAAGCTTTTGGTCATGTCATTTCTTGATATATTTTCTGCTGTTAGCACACCAGATGTAATACATTCTTTACTCTCTGTGTAAGCAAGGGCAGAGAGTGTGATATAATCTTCAATCCCATTTCATCTTTAAGGTCCACATTGAGCAAAATGAATAGTAGAAGGAATGGGTTTAACCAAAACTTTTTTTTTGCTTAAAAGAAAATGATACCCCAGAACTACGTAGATTGATTTAAAAATGATGTGAAACCCTGCTTCACCTTAATAAACCATTTTTATAAAAAATATGTTTTTCAGTAATATGCTCCATTGAATAATCCGAAATAGAAAATTACAATTCAAGTACTAAGGGCCATCCCTTGGACTCACTTGGATACAATTCTAGGTGCACACTAACAAATCAACTGCACATATACATGCTGGGCTACATCAGCCAATAAATGGATAAAGTTCTTTTACTCTCACAGTACTTCCTGTTATAGTTATAACTGCATTATTTCCTGTCATGTGATCTCTGAGGAAGCACACAGACCATCACAAAATGATGGCTCAAGGGAAATTAGCTCATATTAACAGATATATATATATTTTAGCTTGGTAAGTTTCTTTTATAGGCCACTTAATATGATTTTTGGGGTTTAACTTTTTTTAGCAGAGTTTTTAATAGGAGCCTGTATGGGAGTAATATAGGCATGCCAGAAGATTACATTTGTAGATTAGTATATCATATGGGCTCTTGTATATTAGAAATAAATTGAAATCAGCCTCCGTGACAGAACAAGGTTTGAGTAACATGGCAGATAAAAAAAACTACCACAGGTCAGCCCAGGATTGATCAGCCAATTATAAAGCAAAGTAGAATTTTACATCTCATAGGAAGTATACTCAGACCGGTACATTGGTTATCATATAAGAGATACCAGTTACCATATTGTTAGTCAATGCAGGCATCATTAGATACCATCGTTTATGAAAAAATACAGTTAATACTGGTTAATACATATTATCAACAATGGTGTCAAAAATCATGCAAAATAAAGTAAGATACTATTTTCCAACATGGTAATTTGCTGTTCAGATGGAATTAAGAATAAAGATGGCAAAATATCATGTCCTTTAACAAGCCTACCCAATGCTGAGATTTTTCATTTGATCTAAAGCATTGCTCCGTTATGGCCGACTGGCATTATGTTTTTTTTTTTATATAACCTTTCGTTTTTTTTCATTTTTAACTATAAATCTCTGCAAATGTTCTAGAGTATATCTCCATCATCTGTCTTGCTTCTTGTGAGTAGGTAGTACCCAACATTTCTTGCTGGCTTCATTATAAAAATGTGAATCATAGCTATGAATGGTTCACCCATATTATAGTTTGCAAGCGATTTCAAAGAAATATGAAAGCTATTTCCAAATCCCATTTTTCTTAAAACATGCATAATTTATGTTTGATTCATTCTTTATTTTTCATTTGGTTGAAGGAATTTTCAGCAGAACAGATATGATGTCTCTGAAATGAGCTTAGTAGAGATTTCCTAAAAGATTGGAGTGTACGGTTTTTTATTCTATATTGTGTGCCACTTCCATAAAATATTGTAGTCATTTTCTCAATTCGTAAAAAAAAATGATTTCCTCCTTATACCATACTAGAAAATTGTAATCTTCTCCTAACTTCAAGTCCATTTCCTTTGGTTAAGACATTTTAAAGTAAATAACTATCATTTGGCCACTCAAAACAGATTTTGTTTATGGTTTAACGGATTACAAGGGCAGATGATAAATTGCACTAGTGCCATTGTCCACAGAAACCAACAGACATTCATATACTAATTTCTGTTTGGTTGCTATGGGCAAAACCATCTACAGTTTGTTACTAAAAAATCAATTTTCATTTGCAGCACTACAAATAGGGGTTATTTATCAAAGTCCGAATTTATCTCAATATTTTCTGAAAAAACTCCGACCAAATCCGCACAGGTTTTTTGGGCTTATTTATTAATACACTTTCCCGAAACTTTTGTTTGCGAGAAAAAACCGTGACAAATCTGATTTTCACGTTTTTTTCGGATCTTTCGCCCGATTTTCAAGATTTTTTTTCACCTGAAAACTCAGAGAATTTTTTCCCGAAAACTTAGGGGTATTGCCAAAAACCCAGCACACATCAAAAAATCATTGGGACTTCTCCCATTGACTTATATGCAACGTCGACAGGTCTGAGATGCCGGATTTCAGATTCTGACTTTTCCCTTCCTCTGGGTTTAATAAATTCTGAGAAATTTGTGATTTTTTTAAAAGTCCAATTTTATAAAAAAAAAATGTGAATTTTTTGTGATTTTTGCATTCGGATTTTAGTAAATACCCCCCATAGTGTCTGCTATGTGAAACACAGACCAAACCTGGTTTTGTAAAGAGTAATATTATAAAGGGGTGAGATAAAGCAGCAGCAGTTTGATGGACCTTTACTTAGCGGAAAATGAGGGTGGCCTTATAAAAGGGAGGTATAAAGAGAGAACATTGCATTAAATTGTAAGTGACCCCTTCTTTATTTTGTCTGCAGTAGGAACATGCATCTTGAAGTGGACTGTGCATAATTTTTTCTGATGTAGCAGAGAACATATCTTGGTACAGAGTCACCACATTTAGGGGCTGATTCACTAAGCTCGAGTGAAGGATTCGAATGAAAAATACTTCGAATTTCGAAGTATTTTTTGGGTACTTCGACCATCGAATTGGTTAAATTCGTTCGAATTCGAACGAAATCGAACGAATCGAACGAAAAATCGTTCGACTATTCGACCATTCGATAGTCGAAGTACTTCCCCTTTAAAAAAAACTTCGACCCCCTACTTCGGCAGCTAAAAGCTACCGAAGTCAATGTTAGCCTATGGGGAAGGTCCCCATAGGCTTGCCTGTGATTTTTTGATCGAAGGATTTTCCTTCGATCGTTGGATTAAAATCCTTCGAATCGAACGATTCGAAGGATTTAATCGTTCGATCGAACGGAAAATCCTTCGATCGATCGATCGCAGGATTAGCGCTAAATCCTTCGACTTCGATATTCGAAGTCGAAGGATTTCAATCCGAGGGTCGAATTTCGAAGTATTTTTAACTTCGAAATTCGACCCTTAGTGAATCGGCCCCTTACAGTCAATTTTTTTTAATAAACATTTGACTTGTGTAAAAGTTTGAGTATTCAAATTGAAAAAAATCTCTAAAATTCACAAATTCAAATTTTGATAAATAAATGAGTAACCCAAATCCAACGCAAAGGCCCATATACTCCAAACGCCTGCTCTATTTCAGCTCTGCTACCATGCTGACAAAGATTTACAATGAAAATGTTACATGTAAACTGGACTCCCATGTTGGTGTATGGCATTGATGATTCATTTGGTGAGCTCATTGAACACCCATGACAATATTTTCAATATTTTTTTTGAAGCACAATCCTGTGTTTGGTGTTGCATAGGCTATTCGGGATGCAATGGGGTTTCAACCATTTCGGTTGTAATAGAAGCAACAGGCTGCTGTTGTTTTGGTGTAGATGCCCTGGGTGGTAGTGGGAATGTGAGTCAGAGCCGCACCTGAAACACTTCTTAGTTCTATGTTGCAGCTCCAAGATGGTATCCCTTTGGGTGATTGGGCTGTGAAGTTCACTTGTGAGTGTTGGGTAGGTAACGTTGGTGTATGGGCTGAGGTAGATGAGCCTGGAAGAACTGGACTGCCCTGCAGTAACTGTACATGACTTTCCAAATAATTATGAGCAATCTAGTGGTTTCTTCTACAATGCTAGGGGATTGGTCCTAAAGCCGCTAATACACTTCAGGGGAACATGGATCCAAAAACTGCTCCATAAAACAGGTCCAAGAGACTGCACTCCACAAGATTGCAGCCAATGGTCAAAGGTGGGCTGTAAGCAGTTAATCAAAGACACAGTAAGTGTCTGTTGGGTACTTGGTTAGAGCTCTGAAGGTCTTGTGGTAGGTCTGGCAAGATGGCATAGTTGTTCAAAGTACCCGTTTAAATGCATCATAGTTAGTTTGTTGTGGGTAGGGCATTCCCTGGAAAACAGCACTTGCCTTATTCATACGTTTGCCCACCAGAATTTTTGTCCACTCAGCTTTAGAGCCCTCATAATCCTCACATATGATTTCAAAGGTCCTTAAAGAGAAACAAACCCTTTATATTAAAATCACCTACCCTACATAGACCCCCCCTCCCTGCTCCCTTGGTTATCCTCGGTAAATGCCCCTAACTCATTGCAGATTCAGCACATCAGGGTTCTCATGCACCATCTTCTTCTTTTCGGTAATCTTCGGGTCTTCTTCGGCGCTTCTGCAATTTCCGTGACTTTCATTGCATGCACAGGTGTTAAAAAACCGTCAGACTGCTCTAACTGCGCAATCGCCAAAACGACGCTCCTTCACTCAGGCGGAAGGAGACGTATTGGAGTTTGGGTGACTGGATTATCTCCCCCTGCTGGCTTTGCCTATTGTTCCTATTTAGGCAAATGCAGACTTGATGGATCCTCTGGAGATATCGCAGTCATGAGCAAAATTTTTCGCCAAGTTTCGCGCAAAAATGACGCTCATAGACTTCAAACGGTGAAAATAATTGTTGCATGTCAAAATAATTTTGTCACCCATAGAATTCATTGCATTTTGGCAAATTTCTGCAGTTTATCGAACAGGTCAGATTCACCCATCACTATCAGTACTTATCCAATTCTGATTATCTATACAGACACACCTTCAACATGTTCTTAATCCTTTGGACTAAGGTTTAGAAAATCAGATCAATTTCTTCAATGACAGATCCATCACTTGTGTTCTTCATTCAGGTATCACATTAACTCTACTGTTGTTCTGAACAATTCTGTACTGCATTTCAAGGATGACCTTCATCAAAATAATTATGCAAAATAATGTTTTATCTGGAAAATATTTATTGACTGATCACCAACTCTTCATGTTAGCTCATTATGATTAAAAGAAGTGATTTATTTGTTGATGTCATAAGCATTTATCTCAATTCAGGAATATTCTAATACCCATATAAAGTTGAGAAAATAGTTCAGGGCTACAATAGTCCTTTATTATACTGAATGTAATATTTAGCCAATGTTTTGCTGGAATTTTACTTATTTTGGAACAATCTTGGGAGATTCCAGTGATATAAATATGCAGAATGAAAAATGCTAATAAATAGGATTGACTGTCACCTATGCCAATATGTTTTACTCAACATCTATAGAAAAATTAAAGCAATGACTGCTAATAAAGAGTGATAGTCACTGGTTTGTAACACAGGCTATGTAACACAAGTTAAACATCCTATCTTCGTTATTACTTTTTCTATAAGATGGATGCACACTCAACAAAACAAAAAGGCAGAGTCTTTATTCTATCACATGATGCACCGAAACCTCATAATTTCATGAACTATATAACTAAGGCCTTGTGCTTTTATAAGTGATGGAACTCCTCTGTGAATGCTAATATATATTATTCCTGATAGACAGATGATAAATAGACAATAGACAGATGATAGACAGACAGATAGAAACCAGAGGCTGAACTTTCTAGAGAGCAGTGGTCAGTTAGAGATACGTGGAAAGATCAGCAAATACAAAATTTTCTGTTAAATTTTCTTAAGCTCAGAGGAACAAGAGTCAGGGAATTAACAGAATTTATACAATAGAAGGTAATATGAGACATTCTTTATCTTGAATATATAAAATAAATGTGGCTATAAAATACCCGAACCGCCCTACCTATACCGCAATAAGGGAAAGTGAGTTAAATATTACTTTAAAAGACCAAGACTGGCAGAGAATATATAAATACACTAATAAATGTTCAATAAGCAACAGACTACAAGAGTCTTCATACAAACTATTATCCAGATGGTATTTAAAAAAATGGGTTTGATGGATAATGACTTATGTTGGAGATGTGAGCAAGATCAAGGTTCATAATTATGGCTTACTTGTCCATTATTAAAATCATATTGGATGGAGGTATTACATGCTCGGATATTATAGGTGAAAGAGTGAGAACAGACTCTCCAGCTATTTTATTATTCCATGACTTTGAACCAGAGAACTTCACTAAAACAGAATTATTATTACAACGTATTATTGCTGTTAAGGCTCAGATTCCCATGTTGTGGAGACAGAGAACCCCTCTAAATAAAGAGAAATGGTTTCAAATGATAAATGACATATGTCTAATGGAGGCATTGACTGCCTCCATAAATAATAAATATGTGAACTATACAGCCATTTGGTTGCCATGGAAGGAATATTTAGCAAAGTTACTACCCCACTGAACCTGAATCAGACTACCAGTATACGTTAAAGTTACTCTCAGCCTGGTAAACCCAGACTTATGTAAATACTTACCTGATTGTTAATTGTTAACTACTTGACCCTCTCCCAAGAATGACCTGAATGACCTGTAAAGAAATCAGAAAAAGAAATTATACCACAAAAACGAATAGCAATGTCTAAAATAACTTAATGTTTAATCTTAAAGACTTTTCAGTTACTGTTGCTACAAGCTTTAAAATATATGTATGAACAACATATGCTTGAAATTATGTTTACTATGTCGTTTATTGTACAATAATGCTTATGCAGTATAGTTGTAAACTGATATAAACATGTTCAATAAAAATAATACAAAAAAAAAGATAGACAGACAGCTAGATAGACAGACAGACAGACAGACAGAGACAGATAATAGATAGATAGATAGATAGATGATAGATAGATAGATAGATAGATAGAGAGAGAGAGAGAGAGATAGATAGATAGATAGATAGATAGATAGATAGATAGATAGATAGATAGATAGATAGATAGATAGATAGATAGATAGATAATAAAAAAAACTTTTCTAAATTCATTTTAGAAATTCAAACCTGTTGCCCTGATACAAGGAGGGTTCTTGATATTAGCAGTGTAAAACTGTTAAAATAATTAAAACCAAAATAAAAAAGATACAGTGTGCATATATTTTGAGATGGATCAGATAGACAGACAGTCTATGCCATGTCCATTTCCAATTGTGAAACCTTTGTTTAATTCAAGCTATTAAAGATTTTTGGGGGTTTCTTTCATTTGTATTTGTACAAAAAAATTGAGGATTTAGAGGTTTTTGTATTTGTATCAGTTCCATGTTTTAATGCATTTTATATTTAGTTGTTTTAATATATTACTTGGCATTCGTGGATTTAGAAAAAGTCAGTTTATTGTGGTTTCTAAAACCACTAAAATCAGAATGTTGAAAAATGGGCCTCCTCATGTCTCCAATAACTCATTTGTATCAAGTGTTCTATGTTGCATCAGTTGGGATTTGAGGCAGAGGTCACAGCACATTGGCCACCAGATAAACCATCTTGAAGCACGATGCCTTTGCTCCCCTTTAGTGCATGTATGTATGCTTTCCTGTTTCATTCGCTCATAGTAAATATGCCTTAAAAAACAAAAATGTGCAGCAGTTATAATCAGGATAGTAAGCTAGTTGTATTGCAGGACTAAAAAAAATCCAGATGCTCCTTGTTGTGGCCCTGAGGAAATTTCAATTCCCATTACTTGACTTCCGCCTCACAGATGTGGAGTAGGACAATTCTTAAATAATAGCACAAAGACAGCTTTAAACAATTGACAGGATGTGAGTATGATTTGCTGAGACCAAAACCTTTCCAGCATTCAACAAATTATAAATATTAGGAAATGTACAGTACAAGTAACAGCTAACAGATGTATCACTGCTTGAAAACATCCCTTTCTTTCTTTTTTCTTGTTTTACTTCTAGAATAACAGCGATGATGCACAGGGTGTATGAGAGTTTAGTAGGGTGTGGTTTACCATATACATTCCAACAGCAAACAAGCAATTTGCCTTTTTTATTTTTACAATTAAACTTTTTTTTTTTAAAGAAAAATACAGATTTTTTTTTTTCTGCTGTTACCAGATCTTCATTGGCTGAATGATGCAGGAGTTCTATATACTCCAAATTGTAAACTTTCTACCTGCATCTGTTTCTGCCAACAGCTCAATTTCAACAGCTAGAATTGTAAAATGCAACTGATGGATTATTATGGAGTGTGCAGAATCTTGCATATTTCTTTTTCAGAAGTATACAGATTGTGTAGAGTTAATATACAATTAATAGCAGTTACTGATGTAAATTCCCTGCACCTGAAAAATCTGTTTGTATAGCAGAGAATTATTGGGTTATACATTTTAAGCCTGCTTTTTGGTCCAGCATTAAACACCCACATACCTAATAACAGAGATGCATAAAATATATATATATATAAGTATATTAATCTGGGCCACCCATTCCCTTCTTTTATTTAAAATTCTATTCCATGTCCTCCAAACTCTTCCAAAATAATTTCAGTCTGAACTTGTACCATGTGCCCACCCCACCTGTGACCTTATAATGCCCCTCTTCCACATATCATGAAGGAGCAGATTTGGGCTGTGTGCAGGTCCATTTTTTTCTTGACCCGCACATCACTACTACATACTGTACATAAGTGTATGGCCTTCTGTAGACCTTTATATTCTCATGGCAACCTTGGATCTTTTACCTACAACATAAATGAAATGAATCAAGTCAAACTAAGGTGGTTATTTATCAATGTTTGTATTTTTTTTTAATCATTTCAATATTTTTGTATTAAAAACCATGAATTTGAATATTTTAAAAGCACACATTTTTTATATATATTGAGCAAAAACAAATTGAAAAAAAGCTCTAATATAAAACTTTGACATCTGAAAGCTTGCAAGATTATGTAGAAATCAAAGTGAACTGTCCTAAGCAAACTGTAAATTATTTATTCAAATCGGGTTTTTTCCGGTTTTTAAAAACAGTTTTGAGCTTGCTCACTCTTTAAAAACGATAAATCAAAATTCTGAAATTGAGGTATTCATATTTTTTCAAAATGTTATTCAATTGTGCTTTTTTATTAAAAAATTTAAACAAATAAGGTACCATTTTTTCAAATTTTGAGGTTATTCAAAGAAGAACAAAAAAAAAAATACTCAAATATCAATTTTAATAAATCTCCCTGTGTTTAAACCTGGTTTTATATATTCCCCAAACCATTACAAATCTGTAAATACATATACATACTTACACATACAAAAAAAATGTCTAGGCCTTAACCACTTATTACACTAAAGGGGTTATTTACTAAACTCCGAAAATCACGAAAAATGCATGATTTTTTTTTATAAAATCGGACCTTAAAAAAAAAATCACAAATTTTTCGGAATTTATTAAACCCCAAGGATGGGGGAAACTCCGAATCTGAAAATCCGGCATCTCAGACCTGTCGAGGTTGCATATAAGTCAATGGGAAAAGTCCCAATGATTTTTTGCTGTGCACTGGGTTTTTGGCAATACCCCGAAGTTTTCTGAGTTTTTGGGCAAAATTCTGGGTGAAAAATCTGAAAAAATCATGAAAATTGGATGTAGGATCCAAAACAATCGTGAAAATCTGAAAACGATATTAATAAATAAGCCCAAAAAACCTGTGCGGATTTGGTCTGAGTTTTTTTCAGAAATTGTTGAGATAAATTCAGACTTTGATAAATAACCCCCTTACTTACACATTATCTTAATGAAATAAGAAGAAACACCATATCCATGCCTAACATTGTGTAAAACCATGTAACATGTATAATAAATATGCACAAATGCAGAAACTAATTGAGCATGACAAATGTAAAATAACATGGTACCAGTACCAAATCAAAAATGGTTTCAAATCAAAGTATTTATCTTGACTACTAGTTTATTGATAAAAAAAACCCAAGCCTTGAAAATTTGATCTTTTAAAAATTTTTTACCACATTAAAAACACATAATACTCTTCATTTTTAATGAATCAGCAAAATCTCAAAAACACAAGAATTAAAATAGCTTGAGTTGTAAAAATACACCTCCCACTGACTTCTACAGAAACTCACACGTTTTTAGATGCCTTTTTTTTATTCATGTTTTTGACTTTTTTTGTTTAATGAAGCTTGACAATTCAGTTCAGAAAGCACACATTTGAAAATAATTGCTACAATCAGTTTTTTTTTGCAGTGAAAAAGAAATCATGGTAAAAACTTGATCTTGAATGTTGATAAATCTGCCCCTTACTGTTCCTTGCATACATTCATGTTAATACTTCAGAAAAGAGCATTGAATAATGAACTCTATCTTACATGCTGGTCTCATTTAAAAAGGACCATCTGTTTTATGGAAAGGGTTAAATGAATAAAGGGAACTGATCGATTCCATGTGCTGTTAAAGAAACTATGGTAGAATACAAACTGTTCCTAAAAGTATATGAAAGAGCATTTTGTACCATACGGAAATATCACAAAGCTTTTGTAATATAAAACTTATGATATCTGAAATTGCTCTATTTAATGAGAGAAAGCAATGATGTATGATCCCATTTAGCAAAACAGAACACTGCTCTTTGTTTCCTCTGCTTTCGAAAGTCACCAGTCCCCTAAAAGATGATCTGATATCTGATATTTTCCTTTAGTGAATGTTAAAGGGATTCTATCATGGAAAAACATGTTTTTTCCAAAATGCATCAGGAACTAGTGATGTTCCGACAGAAGTCTGCACTGAAATCCATTTTTCAAAAGAGCAAATCATTTTGTAAATTTAATTTTGAAATCTAATATGGGGCTAGACATGTTCTTAGTTTTCCAGGTGCCTTTAATCATGTGACTTGTGCTCTGATAAACTTCCATCACTATTTACTGCTGCACTGCAAATTGGAGTAGGAGAAACCATAGCTTATCTAAAAGCAGTTCCATTGTGAAGTGCTGGCTTTTTCTAAGTACAAGAACAGGTACAATGATCTGAGATGGCTGCCAACACACCAATATATTGCTTATCTATTGACATTAAAAAGTCTCCATAGCTTTCTTTCTCCTTTAAGTCTACTAGAAAATCATGTAAATATTAAATAAACACAGTAGGCTGGTTTTGCCTCCAATATGGATTCATTATTTCTTAATTTGGATCAAGTACAAGGTACTATGGGAAGACATATGGGAAGACAGTCTTTCTGTAATTCAGACCTTTCTGTATAACAAATACAAAAAGGGGGTTGTGGCTGCACTCCTAATGCTAAAGCCACAGACGCAAAGATCAGTTTGTACGAATCAACGTACGATCGGACTTTCCCATCTCTCGACCTGTCACTAACCCTAAAGATCAAAGTCTTACCATTCAGAAGTAGTAAGAACAGATCAGCCGATGTTCTGCCCCTGACAGCAATCGTACGATAGACAAAGCTAGTGACAGTCTCCCACTGAAAATCGTACGATCGGCAATACATGCAGAGATATTATCGGCAGCCGACAGAAATTTTCTAACCTGTCTGATCGACCAAACGACAGATCTCCGCAAGACGAAAAATGTCGGGACTCTCCACACAAGTTCCAAAAATCGTACGAATCCTCGATTCGTACGATGAGATCTTTGCGTCTATTGCCAGCTTAAGTTAAAATATGTTTAAGTAAAATGGAAGTGCTACTGACTTGGCCAATTAATCAATGCACATTCCTTAGTCCCCTGTCTAAGTAATTCAGTATATATGCAAGTGTGTGTGTTTACAAAAACAGGGTTTTTTAGTTACAAAGCTATGATCATAAAATTTGTAAGCCATCATACCATGCCTAGGTAAACCCCATACGGTGGTCTCTAACTTGTTTACCTCTGGTCATAGTATAAAAGGTCTTATGCCTCTCTGCATAGTAGCATTACTTGAGATCAGTGCCTCCTGAACCCTGGTTTCAGCCTAAGCGCAAGATCCTCCCCCGCCACTAGCTTTTGCGGCTTTTAAGAGAGAGAGAGATTGCCAAAACCAACCATTTTTTTTAAAAAACAAAGTAACAGAAAAACAATAGTGAAGGCAAAGTAAAGTTGTGTGTATAGGTGCACACTTGGAAAGTGTGTATGTATAAAAGTATAATATGTCTTTTTAGGCTTTAGTACAAAACAGTTCCTTCTTGCTTAAATTCAGACATAAACTGGCAGGGGAAATCACTCACTCTGTTGACCAACGATGGGAGAGTCCACTTGTATTAAAAAATTAATCAACTTTATTAAGCATTGTTAAAAAACAATTAAACAGTGGGACAGGCAACCGACCTGCTCCCTCATGTTCATAACTGAGATCCTTCTTATTTCTCTCTTCTTATGTGTAGGGACCCTGAGATTTGGGTTAAATTACTCAGGCAGTTCCCCTTTAGTATTTGGACACCTAAGGGTCCTTTAGTTAACTCAGGCAGCTATGTCCCTTGCTGGGTCAACATTAGTTCAGGCAGTTTGTACACTAGGTGGCAGCAGTATAAAGTATAAAGGGGTTTAGCACCATGGGGTCGGGATCTGTCCTGGGACTTTGCCTCACTGAGAGGTACTACAGGTCCAGGTCTGCCAGTGAAGTTAGTTAAGTGTGATTTAGTGATAGTGAATACTGTAATAGTCACTCTAGGGGGTAAATTTATCAGAGAGTGAAGTTCCGCCACTAGAGTGAAATTCCGCAGCTCTCCATTCATTTCTATGGGATTTTGAAAGGCGTATTTATCAATAGGTGAAAGTGAAATTTCACCCTTTGATAAATACGCCTTTAAAAACCCCATAGAAATGAATGGGAAGTGGCGGAATTTCAATCTAGTGGTGGAACTTCACTATTAACTTCACTCTTTGATAAATATACCCCTAGGAGTGAGATTCAGCACAGGGTAGCTAGTGAGCAGATGTGGCTCCAATGAGGAGAAAGAGGGGTTAGGACTCTGTGGTATGTGAACCACTAGAGCAGGGACTACAGTGGGTGAGGTGAGGACCAAGTCGGGTGCCAAAATACAAGACCCCAGGCTGAGTGTTCATCCAGAGGGATAGTGCCCAGGGATAGTGCCCAGTGATAGTGGTAACTATCTCCCAAGTCTCTTGTTGCTGTAACTTTGATATATATTGAATATTAGCTCACCTGCTGTACCTTGTACCCCCTGGAGGGAATAATGCTGTTTGAAGCTATCCTATTATTCCTGTGAACATCTAAGTACTGGTGAACTATTCCATTGCAAAAGTTCTCTGTTAATAAACAAGTTTATGTTACTGCAAAGAAACTTGTCTGGCTGATTATCCTGCTGCATAGATCTACACCAGGTACCGGGAGTTGCACAGGTACACTGGGGGTCCGGGGTACACTACAAGCAGATTTAGCCCGGTTACACAAAGACTTAATACACAGCAAAAGTACACTCAAGGGTGTGCTACATATGTCTTCTGCAAAATTTAGCCTACTCAAAAAGAAATGTCTAATAAAGCAAAATTATATATATTTTTTTATATAGTGCCTGCCTCAGTGGAGCTGACAATGAAATATACGTATTACACCAGTACTTGTGTCTTATGTATTCCATCCAAACTACAAAAAAGCAATACTAACCCCTGTGCTATTCTGCTACACTCAGCAAAAAGGAAATCCTGCTGCATTTTTATATGATGTGCGATCAAGTTTTGTTTGATCTGTTGTGTAGGGACCTACTTGGCATCTAAATGAATTTTCTCTGTTCTGTAGTGATTGTATTAATTTCCAGTAGGCAGCATGCGCTCAGTGATAAAGGGTGCATATTAAAGTAATGCATGGGAAAGTCAACTCTTTTTTTATATAGGAAACAATGTACCACCTGCTGTAAAACATATGGATATTAGAATCCACCAACCACTCAAAAACATTTGTGACATTGCTAAGCATTATTAACTAATGATATCGCTGAATGCTACTTTGAATAAACTCACATTATAAAATAACTTAAATGTTTGCTTGTTTATTAAAAAATCCAAGTATTAAAAAATATAGTAAGATTGTTGGAAAAAAACGTTTACAACTCAAATGTGTGAGTTTATAAGCTCAAAAAAATGTGAAAAACTTGAAATGAAAAAATTGCTAAATTTTTACCTAGGACAACTCCTATTGACTTCCACATGAACTGTTTAAATTCAAGTTCTGCACTTTTTGTGCTTAAAGGGATACTGTCAAAGAAAAAAATGTTTTTTTCCAAACGCTTGTTATGTTTTGGTAGCCGAGGATGAGTAGAGTATAACAGTGCTTTATTAGCAAAGACTCATGCAGCCATTACACAACAGTAAGCTTGTGTAAGCTGTCAGGAAGTATGCACAGTTTAAGTCTGAGCACAGTGACGTCAGTGACAGGCCATTTGTATAAACACCACATATTCCCCCTATAGTAGGAAAGCATTTGGGCAAATGTAATAAACAACAACAATGCATCTTAAAGCAATAATATACATTATTCACATCACATAGTCCTGGGTCCATGCAGGTAGTTTTCTGATTCTCTCAGTACGCCTTATAGGTTCACTTTCTTCAGGCCTATTGCAGTTGACATCAGGAGTAGGAAAATGTCCTTCATCAAATGGAGCTTCTCCAAAGTCATATCTAACAGGAGCAAGACGACTTGCATTCCATATGCGTCCATCAGACAGTTCATATGTGTATGGTCCTCGCTGGCGTCTCACTTCAAGTGGTGTAGTAAATTTGGATAGTCCTTGTTTCAGTATTTCTGGTTTCTTAATTCTGACTAAAGATCCAGGCTGAAAGTGCACTTCTCTGGCACCACGTTTTCTGTCAGTATAAGCCTTACACTTGGTTTGTTGACGTTTCACAACTTCAGCCGTAGACGATTTTGTAGGAACAGTATTTTGTTGAAGTTTCATGTCTGCAACATGTAACTTAGTGCGCATCTGTCTGCCATGTAATAATTCGGCTGGAGATGATTGGGATGTTGCATCGTGTGTTGCTCTGTAGTTATCTAGGAACTCTGTTGTAAATACTTTCCAAGATATCCTAGTTAGATTTGCTGTCTGTAGTGCTTCTTTCAGACTTCTGTTGAATTGCTCGATTTCTCCATTTGCTTGTGGGTAATACACTATGCACAATATTCCTCTCTCTCAGAAAGGATTCAAACTCATATGAGACAAACTGTGGTCCGTTGTTTGATATTAACTCCTTTGGATTACCTTCTCTGCTGAAGACTGTAGACAGAAATGTTATTACTGTAGCTGATGTTATATGAGAAACAAATGCAATTTTAGGCCATTTACTGTAATAGTCAAGGTTCAAGGTTATAGCAAATCTACAGTCTATAGGAACATCTGCAAAAGGACCCACAATATCAATAGCAAGTTTTTCCCATGCTGAATCAGGAAATTGTACTGATTTTACATTTGGTCTCAACTTAACTTTGTGTACAAAGTTATTTACACAACCCAGTGAAGTGCTGCTTTGTGGTGACATTTTAGACACTGGCTGTTTGGCAGGCACTGGTGCCACTGAGACCATCCACTAATTGTAGGTTTAATGCAGCAAAGAGATCCCTTCCAAGTATAGCAGTACCCTTATTCATAATGTAAAAGTCACATTTTGCAGTATTTGATTCAAATTGTACAGTCACTGGCAAGCAACCAAGCACAGGGATTGGAGCCTTTAAGTAACTGGCCAGTTTCAGGGCAGGTGCAACAAGCAGATCTTTTGCAAAGTATTTCAGGAAAATATTCCTTGGTAGTATAGAAACAGCTGAACCTGTATCAAGCATTAGGTAAATGGAGTGTCCCTTGTCAGCAGAAGCAGTATTGACACTGACAGTGCATATAAACTTGTCCGGAATAAATGTACCAGCTTTATCCACACTTAATACTTGTAACATTTGTAGTAGTGACTTCATGAACATCTTTAGCAGAAGTATGGCAGATCTAAGCAAAATGTCCTACGTTTTTGCATTTGCAGCACCGTATAGCTTTTGCAGGACATGTAACATTATTTGCAGTGTGTTGTGTTGAACCACAGCGAAAGCAGTATTTTCTATTTGTATTTGTTGCATGGTTTTGCAGTGTAGGTGAATCCCTTTCCTTATCACTGTATTTTGCCTGTGACTGTGCATTATTAGGCCACAGTGCTGAATTCACAATCTGTACATTCCCAGCAGTTCCCTGAGTTTTAGCCTCTGCTACTGCTGTTTCAATTTGGCTAGCAACTATAGTAGCCTTTGCAAGGGTTAAATCTTGCTCTAAGAGCAGTCTTTCTCTAATGTGAGGTGAGTATGTTTTTTCCACTATTTGGTCTCTTAGCATTTGATCTGTTATATTCCCAAACTCACAGGTAACAACCAGCTCTCTTAAAGCTGCTACAAATTGTTCTGTGGATTCACCATTATGTTATTCACGTTGGTGGAATTTATATCTTTCAGCAACCACATTTACTCGAAAATTTGCCAGGACAACTCTAATTCACTAAAATGAGAAGTTGAGTCCAGGGCGCCGAATGATGGCAAAGTCTCGCTAGCGTTAATTCGGCAAGCAAAGTGAAGTTGTGCTAGCGTTGGCTAATTTGCATACGGCGGGAAGTGGCAAAGTCAAGTCTGGCGCAAGAGGTAATGTTCATTAAAAAACGTATCTTAGTGAATTTGCATAGTTACGTCCATTCGCCATAGCTGGAGTGCAAAGTAGCATTACAGTCTTTTCGCTAGCAAATTTTCTCCAGCGTTATTCACTTTGCCCTGTAGTGTCTTGTAAGAATCTTTTAATTTCCTACAGTACTCATTTTATTAGCTTTAAACAAAATTACCTTTCTGCAACTCTGCGAGAATGTAAAATAAATGAATTTATGATGGGAAATAAGCCTTTTAACGTGACTGTTTTATGGAAGAATTTGATTAACCAGACAGTCCAACAATGCAATGGTCAATTAAAAGGACTTGTTCTCTGTTTCTTGCTACATTTTCTTAAGGTATATATATATTGCCTTGTTTTTTTATATCTGGGGCACAAATACACATTACACCAATCAATCAAATGGTGTCTAAACATGTGTAACCTTTGTCATGCATAACTGCCATAAAAAATGAATTTTCTGATGTCTTTGGTGGCGTTTTTCCTCCTTTGATGTATTTTAGGGTCAAAAGAAAAGAAATATTTCAAGACTGAATTCCTTGCCAATTTTGTCACCATATTAATATTGTGCTGAATGGCACAATGACACATTCAGATAAGTTCAAGGACTATCCAAGAGTAAAGAGGTGGATTAGAAGAGGCATTTGTGTTGTACTCTTATTTGTGAATCCAGTTTGTAATTCACAATGAGTAGAAGGCATAATGCTTCCAATATGTTTTAATCAACCTTTTTAACTTCAAACACTTATAAATATTTGAATCATAAATAGACCAAAATTGGGACTTAAACCCCAAAGACTCCTGCTGCTGGGTAATACAATATGACAAAATATATATCAATATAGTATTAAAAGGCAATATTTATTCACAACCATACCATGAAAATATGTATAAAATCATGTTAAAAACAAGCAGTATTGCATCTGAAAGGAGGGATCCCCCCTTTTTTGAGGTTCCTAGACTACACCACCTAACGAATAAAACCAGATGTAAGAAAAAGTGAATGGTGTGGACTTGAACTTAACGCTGTATTGGTAGCTTGATAAAGTTCATGCTACAGTGTGTTATAAATATTTATTTGCCAGAAAGAACCATTTGCCCAAGATATTTAACAAGGTTATAGTTTGTACAAGCTTATGTAGTTACAATCCATTCTATCAAAAATTAAAAACATAACTTTTTTTATTGTATTATTTGTATCTTATATATACAAGGACATTTCACATAAATAACCTACTTTATATCAAAATACAGGTAAGATGGAGGGTTGTGTGTTTTCACTACAGAGCAAGTCTTGTTGACTTGAGGCTGCCTTGCAAATATATTTAGTCTAGAGTTATCATCTAGAGCTGATTGTGAGATTTTTTTGGATTTAACATAACCCAGCTCAGAGAACATGCAAAACACTGTCCAATTGCCACCACTATAATGGAATATTCCGTTCTCCAAGGCCCTTCATATATTATGTTGAATGAAATCAGGATCTACCTACCCTCCTTGTTATGCATGCTCAGACACACTGATTTGCAGAAGGACCCGGGGACCATTGTGAAGAGAGGCAAGAGATCACACAGGTTCCCAGGTCCTTCTGCGTATGCCTCAGTGCACATCCTTATGTGTGCCAGTAAAGAGGACTTTAGTGTGCTTGCACAATGAAGGTTGCTGGGAGCTGTGTCGTGAGGAGTAATTGTTGTGCTCACACTGCAGATGGTGTTGGGAGCTGTACTCTTAAGATTTAAAGCAAGCTTCATGTGCTTGGCTGAAGGATTTCATCGCTGTGGATGCCTGTTCCAGCTCTGTGTGAGCCTGCCCATCTGTGAGTCCCTGGGTGAGTTGTGCCTGCGGGAGTTGTGCCTGAAAGGATCCAGCATGTGTCCTCTGTTTGAGAAATAGGCTTTGTTTGTGTGCCTGCCACGTGGGAGTAACTACCTCTGTCTAGCAGGAGAGGTATTTGGGCAGGTAGGGCTGCCTGGGAAAAGTTAAGAGCTCTTGGAAAAAAGCGACAGTGACTCTCTTTGTCCACCCGGAGTGGAGTGTGGGACTTTGCTTGGCAAGGAGGTGCCAGGATGTGACTGCAAAGGGTTCCCCAGGGTAGTGGACCATTAATATGTGAATTGCATATTTAATTTGCTCTTTTACACTTATGATAGAAAGTTTTTTGTTATACAGCACTTGGGGGCAAATTCACTAAGCGCCTAACGCAGTGTTACTTCGCACCCTTCGTCTGGCGAATTTGCACAACGGACGTAACTATGCAAATTCACTAACGCGCGCATTGTTCTGAATGCTACCTTTTACGCCAGACTTCCTTCGCCACCTCAGACCAGGCAAAGCGCAATAGAGTAGATAAGGATTGCTTCAAAAAAAGTTAAACATTTTTCTAAGTTATGGGTGATAGGCTGTAAAAGATTGAACATTTTTTTGGGGCTCCCCTCCTTCCCCCCTACATTTCCTAACTCATGGCAACTTAACTATACAGTGGGCACATGTGTAGGGCAAAATTTAAATTTTATTTGATGTTTTGAAGGTTTCCCAGGCTTGTGTAGTGCTGCTACGAATACTTCCATTGAAATTTAAATTTGGTGCCGTATGCAAATTAACAATCGCTAGCGTAACTTCGCTTTGCTTGGCGAATCAACGCTAGCGCAACTTTGCAACCTTATGCTACCCCTGAGCGCAACTTCGGATATTAGTGAATTTGCAGAGCACTGGCGAAAATACACCTGCCGCAACTACGATCCTTAGTGAATGTCCCACTTGGTGTGTTTAATTATTGTTTTTCCTAATGGAGCCACCCACAGGTATATTCTTGGATCCCATTAGGTGGAGGCACTGCCATGGTAAATTCCCAATACCCTTTCCCTTTCCCTTTCAAAGGGAATTCAGGACCTGTACATGGTAAGGAAGTAATGGTGTATAACCTATGTCGCAGGGAGATGGGGTTACATGTCTTTTTACACGTGCAATGATGTCACAGTGTGCATCTTGATACACCTCTATGCTGTGATGTCACTTTAGTGCAAAAGTCAAACTTAATATGCTAATCATTACTCTATCCTGTGCCCAAGTGGGGTCTGTTACTACAACTTCTACCTAAGTGTTGTTCCTGTTTTTTTTTTTGATCTTCTGGTTTTTTGATCTTCTGGTTTTTGACTCCTGTCTGTTTCCTGTCTGCTGCCTGCCAATTTTTGCCTGTCTTAACCCTTTCTATACCACACTTGTGAATCAAATTTTCAGGGTTTAATCCAAACTTTGCAGTGTTCAGTTTCTCCCTGTCGGTCTGCAGCAGACAGTTCAGTGGCCCCAAAAGGGTGTTGGTGAAGACTGGTTCTGGCAAGGCTCTCCTGCTACCTAAAGAGTGTGATCTTTCAATCAATATCCATGGTTCCTGCTACACAGATTGTGACACTCCAATTCCCTAACAATCATTCTAAAACTATTGCACCCCATACCTTTTATGGTGGTATGAGTGACTGCAATACAAAATAAAACCAAAACGTTTTTGCTGTTTCTCCATACATAAAATGAACCAAACTGATTCCTCCTTGGCACTTAACCTAAAACTCCATCCACCCTACCATTTACCCCTTTTCCTGCATGTTTTTAAACTCACCTATCCCTGCTAAGTAGGCTGACCTGGTCATGAGGCCCTTCTTCTTTTGCTTCACCCACTCTACAGGGTTCACTTTATTTTGCTTTACATAAATGTGAAAGTTTTCCCAAACTTGTTTTTTAATAAAAGTGAAGTAAGGGTGTACTAAACGAGACAATGACACCTTTTCACATTCAGATAAATTCAAGGTCTATCTAAGAGTAAATATGTGTTGAGAAACAGATAAGGGCATTTGTGTTGTATCCTTTTGTATGCATCCAGTTTGTAAATAATAACAGATGGCATAAATGCTTTTAATATGGTGTATAATAGATCTTTTTAACTTCAAGAACTTAAATATTGCTTGCTAGAAAAAAGTCTTTTGTCCAGGTTTTTGAACAATAGAGTTCCTACAAATAGCCTTTCATGGTAAAAATCTATTTTATTTTAAATGAAAAATGTACTCTTTCCATTTTATCATAAATAACTTGGGTATATCATGTGCATTAGTACGAGATGTTATTGAACAAAAGTGACGAAGAAGGGAATTATTTACTTGCTATTTGTGCCCCAATGCATTTCTCATTTTTGATTAAAAATCAGATATCCCATCAACAGTTAAAAATGCAGTGTTAAATGTAGGACACACTGAGAAGTTAAGATGCTGTTACATTGGGAATTATTCCCTTTACGGTAAATACGTTGCACAAAGTCTCATGATATGAACAATTTTTAAAAATGGCTGTTTTTAGGTTTTTAACATGTTACACCATATTTAATAATATCCACTGTATTGTTTCATTAAACTAAACAACTAAGGGGCAGATTTATTAAAGACAGGAGCTTGCCACAAAAAAATTCAGCCTATGGGATTTTTTGTTTTTTTTTAATGGTGAATTCTAACTTTCACCCATGGATTAATACATTTCTAATAATCTCATAGGAATGAATAGAAAGTGAGTGAGTATTTCTGGGTCAGCTCTAATCTTGCATTTTGATATATCAGCCCATAATTGTGGGCTATCATCTATCTTACTCTGTTTCTTTTTTTTATATCATCTCTTTAAATCTCGATTATCGCTCTGTCTCTCTATAAGGATGTTTACTTAGAATGTTATTTTGGTAACTATATTGACCATATAGTACATGTTCCTGTAACATCAGCGAGTCTTAGCATCTGCTGCTGGGTGCTGGCCAAGGTAATATTTAATGACAACAAGTTGTAGCTAAAGTTGAACCTCAATTACTACATGCTTTATGCTATTATATTTTTCCTTCCTTAGAGTGTCCATTAATTTTATTTATCCAATCATTCTAGCTGATACAGAAGATGACAGAACAAAAATATCACGCCATCTCTATTTTTCTTGCTCCACAAAGGCATCCAGACAAATCAATGGATCTTGTTGTATTAAATGTATTCATTATTTTGATATCACAAGGTCCACGAGGCAGACCAGGGAAAAATATTTGACAGCATGTATTTCAGATGGACAGGTATGATCAATTCTCTTTATAGATGAAATGTCGTGGTGGAACATGGTGAACCATTTGAGTGAAATGCTTTATCCGTCTTTATGAGAAGGGCACAAAGTTTTAGTCCTCTTTTTTCTAGAACATATTGTAAGCAGCCCAAATTAACAGCTACTTCTTATAGTCAGTTTATTTCTGGGTGATTATATTATATTAACTGCAGCTAGAGTTTGGTTGATCGTATAAGAATATTCTACTGAGTTAGTCTTGTTATATAAATATGTTTGTCTCATCTCCCTTGCATTGTGCATTTTCCTTTTCTATTTGCTAATGTAAATTTAAATAGGAAAATAATACCAGAGTGTATACTGGATTTTCCGCAATTACTAAGTTGAATTAAACATATGCCTTCATGAATAATAAAGTTGAATAAGGCCAGAGGAAAAAATGAGATAAGATCTTCAATCCATGTATTTTTAATTGCTTCATTATCTAAAATTTGCTGTGAATAGTAGTAGATATATTTGCTGTTAATGCACAAAAAAAAAGAAATGAGAAATTTTCTGCCAAATCACAGAAAGCTATCAAAAATTAATTTCATCTGCTGTGATCATTGAAATTGTAAGTGATTTCGTGTTGGAGTGACATAAAAAAATGCTATTTATATGCTAATAGTGAACAGTCATATTTTTCCTATTTGATGCAAGCGGCATCATTTCCCCCCCCCCCACCTTTTTTAATGTGCTATAATGAGTTATACGCTGTTGACTTTATGAAAAACAGAAGAAATAAAGGAAACAATCACGGGGGGAAACTTTGAAAGTGAAATCTGGTTAAGACTGCTACCTGCCCAATAATAAAGTTTCACATAACTCTGATGTATAGACCAGGGCTAAAGTAACATATCTCCACAGCCATGCAGATTAAAACGAATGGGCAAAAATTTTGAATTTGGGAAAGCATCAGTCTGAATTATATTACATTTATTAACTAATTTGCCGCATTTATCAAAGAACGTAGCGCTTTGATCATTATCTCAATTCATCAGACTGATCTGATCTCCATTCTATTTTGTGAACTGTTAGGGCCGTTAAATAACAGTCCCACTGAATCAGAGGAAATTAATTAGCATTGCACTTAATTCAAGTTAATAGGGGGTCTTAACGGTTCAAAAAAAGCCCTCGTTATTTCTTAAAGGTTGAAGTTTTTACAGAGAGGTAGCCATAGTTACCGCTTGGTATTAAATTAGAATGCTAATAAATCAGCCACTTAGTGAGTTAAGCTTGCACCTATACAGAATCCCTTAGCAACCATTCAGCAGATAATAGTTACTTCAGTTAAGATAATGAAGCAAACGTGTGATTAGGATGCGGATTTGTGGACTAGGGAAACATCTTGACTATATTACTATTTAATGCCCAAAGAAAGAAGACTAAAATAACCATGTATGTGTTAGTCAATCCTGACTGCCAAGCACTTGTCCGGTGTCATGAAAAATATACACTACCACTATTTAGGGGTTGAAGTGCGTAAGGCCCTGAGTGGTTCTCTACCATCATTGTCTTGAGTCAAGTTATTAAAGATGTCACCTGTAAGATAGGAAGCTGCAGTTGTAGTCAGTGGCTCATTGCTATTGCATGTCAAGTACTGCATATTTTCTGATGGCATAACTAGCCAACCCCCCTTCCCTCTATGAAATTGAGCGTCACTGCGCTCCCAGCATGTACACCAGAAGAATTCCCCCTGCCCTGTCACTGTGATATCACATATCGATACACCCCCGGTGGATACAGCACTGATAAATTCCATTAGCTTGTATGCATACTAACTAGCAAATAAGCAAGTCATTAAGAGGAGAAGTCAGATGTATAAAAAGTTTAATTTATCATCATACAAAAATTCAAACAAATAATGATAATGCATTCGACTAATATTACATTTTTTTTAAATATAATATTTTTTTTATTTTTTGCTTTAAATTGGATCTGGTCTAGTAGCTTCTAATGCAGCATGGTTGAAATTTAATGCAGCAAAATAACAAAATGAAAACTCTGAACTGAACCCTACTGCCACTGCTCCAAGTCTCACAGAGGGGGCAGCATCAAAGTTTGGAAACCAATATTTTACAGTCCTATCTTCTAACAAGCAATCATTAACAAGCATAAAATGGCAAAGCATATAATGGGGAGAAATATGATATTAAATGGACAAAAGTCCATGTGAGGCTTTCTGGTTGAGCGGAAAAACAGTCCCTAACATATTATTTCCTTAAATATTTAGTACAGGTATGGGATCTGTGATCTAGAATGGGGTTTTCCAGATAACTTTAAGTTTACTAGAAAAAACATTTAAATATTAATTAAACCCAATAAGATCGTTCTGTATCCAATAAGGATTAATTATATCTTAGTTGTGATCAAGTACAAGGTACTATTTTACTATTAGAGAGAAAAAGGAAATCATTTTTTAAAATTTGGATTATTGGATACAATGGAGTCTGTGGGAGACTGTCATTCCATAATTCAGAGCTTTCTGGATTATGGATTTTTGAATAACAGATCCCATACCTGTATATAACTGTTGCCTCCAACAGTTTTGCCTTATTTACTCTTTAAAGAATATCTTTGAAGAGGTCAGCAAATAAAAGCTCCCCAAATTTTATTGTAATATGGCTGGGATTCCAATCATATATTCTGGTAACCCCCGTTTGGGGAACTTCTGCCAAACCCCATGTAAATTATACATATCTATAAAAAAAACTACAATCTTTTAACATTCCTTTAGCTCTGTAGCAAGATTGTCTATTTGTACTTTTTATTTACCAAGGAGAATCAATGAAGGTCAAATACACACTAGAAACATGCTTTCCTTTGCCTCGGGACAGTTAAAGAGCAAAGGTATCACTACAGACAAGTCAAACTTGCAAAGTGAGATACGTGAGGCTGATGACGCCTTTATTCTGGAAACTATACACAAACACAATAAGACGAGAGATAAGAGAAGGAGATAACCTTGGAATATCTGTCTACATTTATTGGGAATACTCCTTGATGAATAATCCATAATCACTACATAATTAATCAAAAGTTATTCAAGGAAATATGAAAGTGGTAATATAAATTACCACCGATCTTGCTGAGAGCAACATTTACTTCACCTTTTGTTTACCCACAATTTGTTTTGTTTTGTTTTTTTCTCCAGAATTTCAGAATAATTCTATGGACAGAGTAGAAATTGTCCAAACAACACACAAAAGTGATGCACAGACGTCAACAGCAAGTACAGTTGTCCACTGCATTTTATTTAATTTTGTGGGGGACAGCACCTGTTCATATGCCTCTTTTATAATCAGTACTAGTAGGAGACTTCAATAAATACTATAAATGTCCCCCCCTATTCTGTCTAAATATACCATGACAATTTTTGTTCTGGATCCCTGCCTACTGTACCTGCTGGACTTATAGCTCCTTAGCCATAGACTTAATTTATGATTGTAGGAGAGAATGCAAATTACAAAAGACTGGAACTTTATTTGTTGTATATACTGTGCACCTTGCATTCCATCATAATATAGAGTGCAAAATGCACAGTGATTATGTGAGAAGTATTTAACAGCTGTCTACTTGGCTCTCTTTCATCCATGCAAGTTGCAAGTCAGATTTGTACAGCTCCCACTCCCAGTACCCACTGATATTCTTTACCTGTTGGTAGGAGCTGGGTTTACACTTCAATAGCTGAAGGTGGGACCCGCTGGTCGGGTTGGTGTGGGTCGACTTTCACAGAAGCTTGGGTTGACCTTACACTGCCGGCTTCCTACAGTAGCAGCTACTATTTATAGGCACGCACCTGCCTGCCTTGCGCCTCTCGTGATGTCAGAAATGGGTGGGTCGGATGGGCCTTGCTGGGTCGGGTTTGGGTCGGGTGCAGAGTGCATTTTTAGTACAAGGTACTATTTTATTAATCGGAGAAAATACAAAAATATTTAAATCGGGGGTGTTGTATATTATATGCAGACCTATGTATATATGAATACGGGGGGGAGTCCAGTCTGCCAGTCCATATAGGGCAACAGTAGCTCCAGGATTTTACACCAGCTCCAAAGGTTCTATGGAATAATTACTCAAAAAAATATATCCCAGAAGCTGCTATATATAAAAGTCAAAAATTTATTAATTTCACATAATAAAAAAATGGTAGAGCCTGACCCTTCAAAAATCCACTTGCCGCATTTCGTACCCGCCGGTACTTAGTCAAAAACACTTATGACTAAGTACCGGTGGGTACGAAACGCTTAAAGGGTCAGTATGTACCATTTTTTTCTTATGTGAAATTCATAACTTTTTGACTTTTATACATAGCAGCTTCCAGGATATATTTTCTTGAGTAACTATTTTATTAATACATCAATTATTTTCTTAAAATTTACTCTATAGGAGATGGCCTTCCTGTAATTTGGAACTTTCTGGATAAATTGGGCTTCCTGTTAATGGATCAATATTTGCAGTACTTATTTTGCAGCATAAAGTCTTAATTCCATACTCTGCTGTTACCATCGTAAATTAATGATTTACAAAAGCCCCTTTATGTGTAGGACTCCTTATTTTTGAACCCCCCTATAACAGTATTCGGCAGCATCCTGGCACACGTGTTTGTGTGTATGTATATATATATATATATATATATATATATATATATATATATATATATATATATATATATATATATATATATATATATATATATATAAAACCAAAATAAAGTCCAGACAACTTATCTTGTGAAGAAAACGAAAATTCTTTATCAAGCAAAAAAATGCAAGAATATGCAACGTTTCGAAGCTCCCGCTTCTTTGTCAAGCAATATAGTATACAATGTTCACACATCCTTAAAAAGGTTACAGCTGTAGACACACCCCCCTGGGGGGTGGTGCAAATTACAAAAAACATTGTTTAAGATGGTGGCGCTATATCGATGATTTGTTGGTATTGTGGGGGGGTGACGTTGGATCCCTCTTGGAGTTCAAACTACATATAGACACATGTGTTCCCACTATAGGATTTACCCTCACTCACAGTGAGGAAAGAGTGACATTTCTAGATACCAGTGTGTATCGCAAGGGCAGACATCTATACACGGATCTATATGTTAAATCTACAGATCGCAACAATTTATTATGCTTTGACAGTGCACACCCGAGGGCTAACATTTCCTCTCTCCCCAGATCTCAAATGTTGCGAGTTAAACGCATAGTTACAGAGGAGGAACAGCTCAGTACACGTTTGGATGAGATGACCAAGAAGTTTACACAGAGAGGCTATCCCAGACAGATACTTGATCAGGAGGTAGCCAGAGTGAAGGAATTGGATCGCACCTCTATCATACAGGACAGAACACGTGATATATCTAAAAAGACACGCATACCATTTGTACATACATATCATCCGTGTACTCGTAAAATCCATCATATTATTTACAAGCACTGGCCATTACTACGTAAAGCTTATCCTACTATTCCTGATTTTCAGGAACCACCACTATTATCGTATAAACGTACACGGAACCTTAGAGATAGATTGGTCAAGGCTGATCTTGGTACCCAGAAGGTTCAGGCACAGAGGGTTTTAGCCCCCTTAAAAAATGGTATGTTTCCATGTGGGAGGTGTAATCAATGCTCTAGTGTGATTCGTAGCAATGTGTTTACTCATCCACAAACAGGGAGGAAATTTGAGCTACGAGGGCATTTCACGTGTGATACAGAGTATGTAGTTTACATGCTCAAATGCCCATGTGGCTTAGCTTACATTGGGGAAACAATTCAACCCACACGTGATCGCATTAGTCAACACAAGTCCACAATTCGAAAGGAAGTACTCAAATTACCAGTTCCAGCTCACTTTCACTCGGCGCGACATTCTGTAGCAACCCTCAGATTCCTTGTGTTGGAATCTATTGCCCCCCCCACGTCGGGGGGGCAATAGACTCCTACAACTCCAGAAACGAGAGAAATTTTGGATACATACTTTACAAACATTATACCCTAAAGGGTTAAACAGAGAGTATGACTTGCATGCCTTTATATAGTGAGGTCATGGTATATATAGAGTAGAGGTTGGGATATAAATGCATCCTTGAATTATTGTGATATTTTCAGCACATACTTTGTAACACAGATTGCTTGTGTACCTGTTAGGACATATTTGAGTAATCCTATGATTGGTTCTATGTATAATGCCCAAATGGGTTAAATACTATATACTAATCTGTGTTTGAATTTGCACCACCCCCCAGGGGGGTGTGTCTACAGCTGTAACCTTTTTAAGGATGTGTGAACATTGTATACTATATTGCTTGACAAAGAAGCGGGAGCTTCGAAACGTTGCATATTCTTGCATTTTTTTGCTTGATAAAGAATTTTCGTTTTCTTCACAAGATAAGTTGTCTGGACTTTATTTTGGTTTTTTATACATTGTGTCCTTGAGTGGACTAAGTCACAGACTGGTGCACACTCCACTCCATTTTGTTTCGATATATATATATATATATATATATATATATATATATATATATATATATATATATATATAATTTCCTATGGTACCCGCACTCTTACTCCTCAATCCACTTGTGGGTGCTTGGTCAAATGTCACATGTATTTTTCAAAATGGACCAGCACTCCAAATATTTCCAATTGAATAGTTTATATACAGGGGTACTTTCAAACTAGGTGTTATGAAAATCATATTCCCCAAACTCAAATGCAGATTTTTAATTATTTCCCAATATATACAGTCTTTGACCTGTTTCTCTTTTGTAATATATCTTTTGTTTTCCGCACCTTTTAAAAAGGCAAATAATCCTGGCTGTGAGATAACAATCTGCTCAGATCTGATCCTGTAGAGGATTTTCAGCAACCTAGATTTTGTCATGAATAATAAAGAGTTTGTTTTCCAGATAAAACAAGGGGAAGGAAAACAAGACATGCAGAGGGAACATTTCCTTGAGACAATAAACTTTTTGATCTTGCGGCATGCGCTGGGTAAATGTACAGTATAAGCAGGAGGAGAAGGCATTATGTGCACAAAATAGACTGAAATAAAAGGCCAGTTTGGGATAAATCTGCAAATTATATGCTTGGTGAAACATAACACAGGTCAAACATCTAAGGAATTATTTTGCAATCTGAGGTAAAATGACTTTTTGTGAACTCGGTTATTAATGTAGACCATGTTTATCTTGCTTCATTCTTGGTACAGTATCCCTTATTTTCTACAATGGAATTTATCTGCCTTAGCCATCAAACAATTAATTTTAAAATGATGTCTGTACTGATGTAAAATGAAGGCAGCAGGTTACCGCATGGCATCACATACAGCTGGACATAAATCTTCAATACAAATTAAAGCGCCATGGGATATGATGGCACTATAAGAAGCTACTTTTTACAGCCAGTGCTCAGCCATATTGCCGTTTTGTGGCCATGCTGACAAAGCCAGGCCCGGATTTTTTGAAAGGCCACCAAGACCCGGGCCTAGGGCGGCGGAATTTTAGGGGGAGGCGTGAAGCCCAACCATACCTTTATTGGTTTGGAAGCTCTGGGACTGGTAATGAGAGGGAGGGGACAGGGGTGACGAACAGCAGTGGGCCTAGGGGGACCCGCTTTGTAAATCCGGCCCTGAGTGTAGCAGTCATATCCCTCAAATCCAAGACAGGTTTCCAAGCCTTCCTTAAAAGAGCCATATAGGATAAGTAAAAATCCACTAATATTGTAGGCAATAGTGAATATGTGGCTTTACTTTGGACTAAAAATTTATATTGATCATGCAAAATGGCCTCTTTATTGCAGCTCCATAGATCTGCTATTGTTTGTTGGTATTTCAAATAAGGGGTGGGAATGTTTTTATAGTCCCTGCTAGAAACACAGGCAGAGGGGGAAAGCCCTTACAGTGCAGTGTGCCGAATGCCGCCAACTCCCCTGCACAGCCTGGGAAAGGAGGCAGCAGGAAGTAGAACAGATGGGTGGGACTAGTATTTTTTTTGTAGAATTTTTCAATAAATCAGCCTTAAACACTACTTTTTAAAGCAAATTACTTCTATGTTTAAAAGAGTATAACACCCTGGCACATTCTTGTTTTTAACACAATGGGCCAGATTCAATTCAGCGAAAAAAAGGTTTATCACATAAAAAATCAATTAAACTCAAAAAAAACCGAATTAGGAGAAAAGTTTTTTCTCCTCAAATTAAATCCTGTTCATGAGTTCTTACGTGATAAACCATGACAACTTTTTCTTACTGAATTGAATCTGGCCTTAGATATCTCCAGCATAATGGACGAGATTCAATTCAGTGAGAAAAAAACCCTTTTTACAATCCAGTTCTAGTTTTTCCCCCATAGGTTTGGGGTAAAGTGGGGATTTTACTTATTTTTGGGGTGGATTCAGTGCATATCCATAATGGTTTCCCCTGGGGAATCAAATGCTGGTAGGGATGTCACTGTCCTGACCCAATATATTTCCCTATAAAGTTGCAGTCAGTTCTTTAGAAACATTAGAGAAATCCAGGCTGGTTTTTGCTTTATAAAGGGATTTTTCTTCTAAATAAACAAACACAAATAGGAAAGGTAAAGGCAACTGAAATCACAAAAAACAGCTATTGCCCTACCCACTATATTACATACAGGTAAAGGTAGTGTGCTGGCTGTTCATAGACAGCACATAAAGGGTAAGGGATTGTACGCCAACATATTTTGCATAATAATCTACTGTGCATCTAAAATGTATGTAATTCACTGTTAGGGATGCTTGGGAAAGACATTTATTTGCTCTTCACCTATTCTGCCATAGTATTCTCCCAGGATTCATGTATTCTGCAAATTGATTAGGAAAATGCTGTAAGAGGAAAACAAATGCACAATTTGACATTGTAACCCAATGCATTGCTTGACTGGATAGAATAGCAAAGTTTTACTTTATACAGTTCTAGTAACTCCTTTATTACTGTTACACGTGCATGTAACACCATACTGATTCTCTGCTCCCCATGATTTTTATTAAAGACTTGGTGGCCGATTCACAAAGGGTCGAATATCGAGGTTTAATTAACCCTTGATATTCGACTGGGAATTAAAATCCTTCGACTTCGAATATCGAAGTCGAAGGATTTTAGCGCAAATAGTGCGATCGAACGATGGAAGGATTATTCCTTCGATCGAACGATAAAAACCTTTGAATCGAACGATTAGAAGGATTTTAATCCAACGATCGAAGGAATATCATTGAGTTCGGTAGCTTTTAGATGGCGAACTAGGGGGTTGAAGTTTTTTCTTAAAGAGACAGTACTTCGACTATCGAATGGTCGAATAGTCGAACGATTTTTAGTTTGAATCCTTCATAGTCGTAGTCGAAGGTCGAAGTAGCCCAAAAAACACTTCGAAATTCGAAGTTTTTTTACTTCGAATCCTTCACTTGAAGTTAGTGAATCGGCCCCTAGGTCATGGATGTGGGGGTTCCTCTGTTTGTATTCCATGAAATGTGCAACTGGAATCAGGATAACATGGATAGAAAAAAGCACATTAAGAACTCAAATCAAACAAATAAACCAGAGGCAATATATTTTTGCATTGTTTTAAAAGGAAATAGATCAGTTCAATAAGATTATTGGTGAATCCCCAATGCAATATCCTATCACCACTGAAATGGAATGTTCACTTTAAACAAATTATGCTTTACACCATGGTATTCTCATGTTTGTTCTCAAATATTATTTTTCCTGGCGTACCTGTATAAAGCATTTGAATGATATCCTGAAGTCATGGAAGATATGAACTTTTCAAAGAATAGCGGTCTTCTTTTTCTGCTTTTGTTTACTTACTCCTCTGTTGAAAATAACAGTTGAATGCAAAGTATCCCCTACAGTTTTAAATGTCTGTTGTTTTTATTGCTTTGAGTATACTGTACAATGAAAATAGCAAAAGGTTATTGATTTCATGTGTGTATTTCTCATAGCAGTCTCTTGTGAATCTATTTTCTATTTTTCTTAGGCTTTAAAACTAGCTGAATAATTTCTAGTGGAGAATAGGCTACAGGACTTCATCTGGTGCTCCCAAAACATAAATTATAAGAAAATATTAGATGCAAAGCAGTAAAAAAGAGTTTGCTGGTATGATAGCAGCCACCATAGATTTCATTTGTATCTTTCTCAAGGATGGTTATCATACAATCATCTTTGGTAATGCACATCCAGCCTAGAGCTATTTTAAGCAGGGAGGTAGCCAGATTCTTTGCCTGAGCAACGTATGTTCAACCCTTGTTAAAGTCATCATTGTGAAGGAGTTACAGAACCATTACTATTACTGAACCATATATGGACCTAGACTACTGCCTTCATCTGCCACTGGCCCCAGTGCATGTAATCTACAATTAATATAGATATTGATATATACAGTATCATTTATGTGAGTGTATGGAGGGGTGAGTGTGAGTGTGTGTATGTATGTATGTATGTGGGTTTCATTTATTGGGGTTGAAACTAATGGATTCTCTTTCAAACCAACTTAACTATGTAACTACGGTATGTATTTTTCTAGTTTATATCAGCCTCCCTATTGTAAAACCATACTTAGAAATACCTAGTATGTTCCCAGCCCTGTGTTTATTATTTCCAATACCTGCAGTATTTCATTGGGTATATACCTATAAATTATGATATGCCATGTTTCTCACTTGCAACATACTCTTTATTCAGAAAAAAACAGTTTATATGTGTTCTTTTATGATTTGCTGAATATTATTTATATATACAGGTATTAGATCTGCTATCCAGAATGCTAGGCACCTGAAGGGTTCTGGATAAGGGAACTTTACATAATTTGGATATTCATGTCTTGTCAACTAAAAAAAAATTATGTAAACATCAAATAAACCCAACAGACTGATTTGCTACCAATAAGGATTAATTATATCTTAGTTGGGATCAAGTACAAGTTACTGTTTTATTATTACAGAGAAAAAGGAAATTTAAACATTTTTGGATTATTTGATAATAATGGAGTCTATGGGATATGGCCTTTTCCGTAACTCTGAGCTTTCTGGATAATGGGTTTCTGGATAATGGATCCCATACCTATATATATGTGTGTGTGTGTGTATGTGTATATATATATATATATATATATATATATATATATATATATATATATTTTTTTTTTTTTTTTTTAAATGTACTGTATATTAAAGGGGACATGTCACCCAGGCATATAAAGCTGTATAATTTAAGTCCTTTTTTAGATTAAACCTAAAAATCAATAATTTTTTTTAATTAAAACATATATACCTTTCTAAATCTTAGCTGTCAATCATATTGCCTTCCCTGCTTCTATGCCTGGGCATAGACACTACATTCACTTATTTCTGCACTTGATGTTACTGACCTCCTCACATTCCCCCTCACTACTCGCTGTATGTAGCCTGTGCATCAGGTTCCCCTGATGCATATGTGAGATTGTGGATGTAACTAGTGTGTGTGGTCCCCCTAGAAAAAAACATTTAAAGGGGCCCTGCGCACAGGGGCGATCCTGGCCCCTCCGCCGCCTGAGGCAACAGCAGTTGCTGCTGCCCCCCCTCCCCCGGAAATTCGCTCTTAAAGTACCAGGAGCAGCATTTTTGCTGCCCCTGGTACCTAGTGGAGCGCTGCCGCCTGAGGCGACAGCCTCAACTTGCCTCATTGGCGAAGCACCCCTGCCTGCGCACAGAGACCCTTCCCCCCCCCGACTGCCTACTCCCCGCCTCCCCACTCTCTGCCTCCTGTCATCTAAAGCTCACTGTGTCCTCTCACCCCGCTCGCAGTGGCTTCAGAGGGGTTAGTTTTTTCCTCCTATAGAGGAAGCAGAACCTCGACAGTTACGCCCCTGCGTGATATTTTGGGATGATGCAAAGTTAACCTTGATAACAGTTTCCACAAAATGGCACTTGCCTGAATTGTGGATTGCAAAAGAAAAAAAGTAACAACATTTAAATAATCTATATAGTGCAAGTAACTTTTATTGTATTCAACAAACATAATAAAGTAGGATATAGAATTATTTTTTAGGTTGACAGGTCCCCTTTAACTCACATACACTGGTATATTGCAGAACATATAGGAGAAGCAGGACTGACGTTTTTATGCATTTTGAAAAATGTTATTTAAAAAAATTCTAACCTTTACTCAATAGAACACAAAAATACATACATAGAATATGCGTTAATATAAAAAGGTGTTTAGCAATCTGTACATTTGAGCTGTGCTATATTATGTAATTACCATTCAACTTTTATACATGCAATTAAGCATTGGCAGTCATGTAGAAAGATATTATCGGAAGGTTCTGACTGTTAAGCACATACACACTCACTAAACCAGAGAGCGACGTGGTTTAATAATGGAAATAATGTATGAGTAATTTAACTAATCGCACTTTCAGTCTTGAAGAGCCGATTTTCCCTATACATAAGCAAATGAGGGTATTTTTGCAGAAAGTTATCATAGCGATTTCTTGCAGATTTATCTGAGAGTATATATTTCCCTAGTGAAAATCTTCCTAATTTGTTCATTTTCTTTATAAATAATGTTCTTGTTTTCAAAAAAAAAGGTGTAATCTTCTTTAATAGAGTTTCAAGCTAGCTAGATAGGGGAAAGTGGTTTATGTGCACAATGGTGTGATTTCACTCTGTAATGTATGCTGCAATTATACAGCTGATAGAGCCTCATGTTGCCTCCATTTTTTTCCTCTACATAAATATCCTGCATCTTTAGTATAATGACAGCATAATGAGGACCCAGGTCTCTGTCGTTCATTTGAATGTGGTCTAAGCAAGGTAAAAGCAATCAACATCTTTATGTAACCAGCACAGAAAAAAAGAAGAAGGTTCCAAGTTAACTGGCAACTTGTTTCGAAAAAAGATATTGTGCTCCAAGCAGTATAACTTGATTCCACCCGGTTCTCAATAGTTATGGGGGATCGGCACCCACGTCAGCATTTGAGCAAAAGGAAAAATATCATACATATGGTTTGATGAAGGTCATTACCTCCAAAATGTTACATCTGTTCATTGTATAAAACCCATTTATTGTACAGGGCTGTGGAAAATGTTGGCACTTTAAAATAATTATTTATAGGATAACCTTATTTATTTTAGTGCTAACTGGCTTGTACCTCTTTCCATGACCAACTGGCCTCCTTCTTATTCCCATCACTCAAATAACCAATGATGAATAACATCCCCATGTAGTTAAACTTGGTCTCCAAGCAGAAGATGCTATGTGGGCCATCTTGGGGTCTCCTCACATACACTGACCCCACAGTAAATTCTAAGGACAATGGTGTAAGATAGTTTTCATGTAACTCTCCTAAGAATGCAATATCAGGCAACAAAAGGCTTCACATGAAACGGAATCTTGGGGAAAGTAGTAAACAGCAAATTACAAATTTAAAGTGAAAGTGACTCATACAGTCCGACTCCAATTCTCTAAAAACATTCACATTTGCTCTTCCAAATTAAAAACCACAGACATTGGTACAGTGTACATGGTGAATAAATTGCATACCCTTAACACCTGGGGGCAGATTTATCAAGGGTCGAAGTGAATTCGAGGGAATTTTCAAAGTTAAAAAATTCGAAATTCAAAGTAATTTTTTGAATACTTCGACCATCGAATAGGATACTACGACTTTGATTTGAAGTAAAAATCGTTCGACTATTCGACCATTTTATAATCGAAGTACTGTCTCTTTATAAAAACTTCGGCTTCAATACTTCGCCAACTTAAACCTGTCGACGTGCTATGTTAGCCTATGGGGACCTTCCAGAGCAATTTTCTAGTTTAGTCAAGTTTTTTCGTTTCGAAGGAAAATCCTACGATCAAATCGTTCGAAACGTACGATTCGAAGTATGATCGGAGTACTATCGTACTACGATCGGAATACGAAGTCGAAGTAGCCAATTCGATGGTCGAAGTAGCCAAAAAAATACTTGAAATTTGAAGTATTTTTTATTCTATTCCTTCACTCAAGCTAAGTAAATGTGCCCCTTAGTGTCTGCCAAATTTATTCGCCCATCACTAGTGACCTGTGGTAAAATTCCCACCTTTCAATACAGAACTCCATAAATCTGTTTACTACATTCCTTTCATTGAACTCTATTGAGGAACATTGCAAGATCAACCCAAGACTTTTAGTTCTACACAATAAATATATATATTTCCTGCCTGCAACTTTTCCATGGCATTTTTCTTACTGCATGCCAGAATTAAAATGGATGATTGTGAAAGTTATTATTAATATTTCAAATTCATTTTTAAAGCTATGAGCCACTAGTCTCCACCGAGGGGGTGATAGAGTTGAAAGGGTGGTTCACCGTTGAAGTAACTTTTAGTATGTTCTAGAATGACCCAATTCCTTGCAGCTTTACAAGTGGCCTTCATTATTTATATTTTATAGTATATGCGTTATTTGGCTTGCTCTATTACATCTTTTCAGCCTTCAAATGGGGGTCACTGACCCCATCTAAAAAAATTTATTCTTTGTAAAGCTACTAATGTATTGTTATTGCTACTTTTTATTTCTCATCTTTCTGTACAGGCCCTCTCCTCTTCATAACCCAGTCTCTTATTAAAATCAGTGCAGGGTTGCTAGGGTAATTTGGACCCTAGCAACCAGATTGCAGAAATTGCAAAATCCACAAATGCAAGCATCACAGTTTCCCTCTACTTACTAGTGGCCAACCCTTGCCAGCATTATTATGGGGAAATCTGGTCTCCTGTAAAGCATGGTATAGAGTACCTAGGCTATTGCAACAGCAACAAGGACCTTGAACTATAATCCACATAATCACATGATTTATAAATTGCATATAATCTCTTTGTAAATCATACAGGCTCATTTATTCTTGCGCCTTTTACTGAAGGTAATTTTAAAGTCACACCATGTTAGCATTACATATTTTACAGTGAGCTCTAGCACAGTAATAATAACTTTCTCATACAGGAATGCTGTTAAATGTGTATGATATACTAGAAACACTCATCTTTTCCTGTAAAAACATTTTTACTTTTAGTAGCTATTTCTATAATGGAGAGTTATATTTTACGGTCTTTCCACTAGTGCAGTTTAATGCCGAAGTCACAAATGTGATTAATCGCAGAGGAAAAATCGCATAAAGAGCATGATTGAATTCCTGGCAAACCGAACACTTATTTTAAGAAATTATCAAAGTACAATGGCCAAGAGAAATGAATAAAAGCTGTTCAGATCTTGCTAAGCGGTGTTTGAGCATAAGTTTCCTTTTAAATGTACAAGGGCAGCTGAGAAACTATTTAGCTCCGTGATTTCCCAGTCAGATAGAAAACCATTTATACCTTTTCATTAGGTGACCAGGTTCTGGATTGGGTAAATTTATATGGGATACAAATTTTAGAAATGGGTTAGGGGTATCGAAAACACAAGGAAAAATTAACTAATTTTGAGATAAAATATACAGATATCTATTGCTGCCAATAGAAATCAGCAAGTAGTAACTACAAGCTCCACTGGGGCACGAAATGTAAAAAACGTATAAAAGTAAAAATAAAAACTTATAAAAGTGCTATGTAAAATGTTGGAACTAAACAAATAAAGCCCAGTGCTATTAAAACAAAATAATTCAAATACTTTCCCATTGTCTCTTTCCCCTGCTTCCACTCTCATTTTGTATTTTTTTACAATATTTTCCACTTCATTTTCAGTTGAGTAGAATGGGAAAAACAGAGGCCAAGGACGGTTTGTTGAAAGACAAAGACATTGTGATGGATCCTTACACAAAGAGAGGGATCTGAGAAACTCTTAAAAGGGAATGTAAAATAACCATTTTTATTATGGATATTTAAAGGGATATGTTCATAGGAAAACATGTTTTTAGTGATGTTCCAGCCAAATCCTACCCTGAAACCTGTTTTTCAAAAGAGTAAAGCAATTTTTTTATACTTAATTTTGAAATCTGACATGGGGCTAGACATGTTCTTAGTTTCCCAGGTGCCCCAGTCATGCGACATGTGCTCTGATGAACTTCAGTCACTCTTTACAACTGCACAGAAAGTTAGTGATATCACCCTTCTCCACAGCTCCCTGACTCCTACATTGGTATTTGAATAGCACTCAATAGTAAAAACCCAAGTCCGGCTCGGCCAAGTTGTGACTCCATCAGTTACATTGAGCAGGAGAAACAATTGGTTATCTTTCTGAAAGCACATGACCAGGAACAATGACCTGTACTGTCTCCCTACACACCAATATTGCAGCACAAAAAATACATGTGTTTGGACCCTGATCCTAGGACTTGAGGTGTACAGGTTCAGCTTAGACCATTGCCTTAAGCAGTCATGCTCAGGACTGTAAGGTATCTAGGGTGTCCCCTTGCAATAACCAACCCTTATTCGTTTATGGGAATGTAAGTGAAAAGCTAAACATATTTATAACTAACAGCAATACAAAATTAAAACTAATTCTCAGTAGTAATGGGCGAATAAATTTGGCAGGCATGGATTTGCGGCAAATTTGCGAGTTATGCTGCCCGCGAATATTTACTCGAAACTGCATCGACAAAAAAATCGTCACGCCTCAAAATTGTCGCGCTTCAAAATTATTCGGTCGCCCATTGACTTTAATGCATTTAGACAAAATAGTCGCATGTGTAAAAATTGTCGCACGCATCACAAATTGTTGCATGTTTTGCGAATAATTCGGCAAAGTGAAATGGGACAGATTCGCCCATCACTAATTCTCAGTAGTATAAATATTTTGAGGTTAACAATTCTAGCATACAATACATTATTCCAAAGTATACAAATTAGGCAGGCAATGTTATTGGTTCCACTTAAAACATCCCATATTAATAATAACACTAAGTAACAATAAGTACCTCCTCTTCCAGCACAATGTCTATTTATTTTATTTCTGAAAGCTATTCACTTGGCAATTGTATGGTAATGCATTTGCAGAACCAAAGGAATATTTATTTTCTCTGGGTATTTAGATGTTTTTTTATTTTATTTTTTTCATTTTGGCTGCAGAAAGCAAATTCAATAACCATCTCTATTTTTATTCTTAAATGCAAACCATTTTCACATTATTGGAGGGCTGAATTGTTTGTCAGAATGGTCTTGCTTCTATGTCTTTAATAAGAGTGGGTCCCTCCTTCCCGATAATTATCTCCTGCTGTAAGCAATGGATCTCCTGTAGCCATAGGTGACTTCCAATTAACTGGCAGAATCAATGCCAAGACAAATCCCTCATTTCTTTGGCATAAAACATCTCTGCTGCAATCAGACAATGAAAATGGAATTTCCCTTGCCAGTATAAAATAAGAACAGTCAGGCAGCCTTATTTTTTTTATACATAAAATGCAGAATAGTGGTACTTGGATTATATCTTTCTTTTGCTTTCAAGCTTTTTGATTTCATAATATTTAACCCGCCCCTGTAAGTTGCCATAGTGGTGTTTTGGATGGATGCAGCGAGTGCTCAGGCATTGACATTCATGGGCTGGGTTGGAATGAAAGCATTTACAGTGTTGACTTGCAACGATCTGCCATCAGGTAAGTTCTATGGCACTGGAGAATTCATTGTAAGACAGAAATAATTATACCTGAAAAAATTCATATTTAGGATTTCATTCGTTATTCATAGGTACAATGTTAGCTGTAAAAACATTTGCATTAAAATGGTATAATATATATATATATATATATATATATATATATATATATATATATATATATATATATATATATATATATATATCTTCAAACCAAAACACCCTTAAAATCTTATTTTAAGGGTGTGTCGGTTTGAAGATTTTTATATATACTGTAGGTTGTAGCTGTGCACCCCGTGATATATTCTGCAGATATTCTACGGACTATTATGTATCTCTCTCTCTATTGCTTTCATCTATTTTTTACATGCTCCAAGCAATGTGAATCATATGCAGGGAAACTGTAATTTTCACCTACCATTGAGCAGGTGCAATTTTTCATATATATTCAATATCTTGCAAGCACAAATCTGAGGCACCTATTGAGGTACCAAGGAATAGAAAAAAAGCTAACAGTATAATGTATTATGAAATAGTTCCATGACAGACTACAGCACCTTCAATTTTTCCATATATAACAAATGATTTTTAAATACAGGTATAGAACCTATTATCCCATACCTGTATAAGTAAAATGTCCAGGTAGAATACAATGCTCAAATTGGAGAAGAAGGTTCTGTAAAAACTCAAGGGAATGTGTATGTACCCCTCTCTTGCCTTCCCCTTGGTTATTCCCAGCAGAGGATTGGTTGCAAAGGGCTGTTTTTCATAGATGGGTCCTTGGTAGAAGGGGGTGTCACAGCTTCAGCTTACACAATAATGTCCCTGTTGTTAAGAAATGTATTAAAAGTGATGGAGGGCACTCTGTGCTAGAAATGCTTGCCCATAAATATTTTTTTCAAATTTGCATTTAAGGTGCTAAGATCAAATAATACAATACCCCCAATAACTACAGGATTCAAATCGCACAAATGAACACATAATGATGGTGGTACTGCAATTAAACATTCTTTATCAAAGTTGTATATGTAACAAACATTACAATATATAGAAGTCAGCACACATTGACAATGATCATCAGGGCCATAAATATACATACCACCCAGCAATAAACAGCATACAAGTATGAAAGTGGACACTCTAAATGAGAGAATTACCCCCAACTTATTTTTCAGGCCCCCAAAATGTCTCCAGGTTGACCTGTTTGAGCAATATTTATAAAAATTGTATATTAATTAGGGCCTCATGGGGCCCCTATACCTCCTGGGCCTCCCTGCACCCACAGGGTCTGCTTCCTCTGTAGTTACACCCCCTGCAAGGGAATCTCTAATTGCAGTACCACCTGCTTGTTTGTGCATGAGTAGTGTGCAAGATCATTATTGTTAAGAAATGTATTGGCTGGAACTTGATGTGGTACAGATGTTAAATAAATACAAATATGTTTAAGATGTTAAATATCAGACAGAGACTGATATACAGGTATGGGATCCAATATCTGTAAGCCCATTATCCAGAAAGCTCCAAATTACGGAAAGGCTGTCTCCCATAGACTCCAGTATAATCAAATAATCCAAATTTTGAAAAAAAGAATTTCCTTTTTATCTGTAATAATAAAACAGTACCTTGTACTTGATCCGAACAAAGAAATATATCAACTAATATTTATTAATAATGATCTGTATTGATAGCAAAACCAGCTTATTGATTTTAATTAATGTTTACATGATTTTCTAGTAGACTTAAGGTATTAAAATCCAAATTACGGAAAGATCCCTTATCCGAAAACCGCAGGTCCCGAGCATTCTGGATAGAGCCTATACCTGTAGTACGTACTCTGGGATCCAACCCAGTACACATGTCCCTTCGAGGTGAGATTCAAAGGATTCTCCTCTGCCCTAAGTTTGCATACGTAGAGGTCCATTTATCAAAATTCAAATTTGTGTAGTTTTAGAGGTTTTCCAAAAAAATCCAAAAATCTCTAAAGCCTTTAAATATTCAAGTATTATTACTAGCAAAAAAAAAAAAGCTCTGTAAACCTCTAAAAGTCCAAATAGATTAAAAATGGTACACTCAGATCAGCACAAGCTCTCACTGACTTCTTTAGGACCTCGATAGCTTTTACTTGCCAAAGTTTTGTATTAAAGTTTTTCATGGTTTTTACACTTTATAAATCTCAAATGTTTTGCGTTTTCGAGAAAGTCTTTAAAAAAAATCAGGGAAACGATTGAATTTGTGAAAAAAATAGAAATGTGAATGTTAGTAAATAGGCCCCTAAGCGTCTTCATTGGCAAATCTCATTTGGATACAAACTCTCTATTTCAGACTGCTTTACTAAATCACCCCAAACTATACATTTCATTCCTAAATGGAACTGAATGTAGGATTCTATCCACCATTACTTAGCCCTTGTTCACGGGTCCCACTTCCCTATATTCCACTGATGTAGGGGGAGTGTACCTCCATTTTCCGTCCATGACAGGATTACCAGATCAGTTAAAAATTCATTTTTTAATCGTTGGAAGGATATCCCTATACTAATTTCAACCTAGCAACTACTCACATTGCACAGCACCACGTGGTGGGGTTACAACAACTCTTTACTATTACTGTATATAAATCCACTGCTAGACAATTCCTCTGTTACAGAGATCTTCTCATTTCCTATCATCATAGAAGAAGCAGAAGAAAGGGCATTAAACTTAAATGATTTACACATCTGAGCCTATACATACAGTATCTGAAGGTGTCCTGTTCTTTCTTTCTAATACAATAATGGGATAAATCTATAATAAGCAAAGTAAATTACATTCTGCTAATTAAGTCATCACCCTCTGTCTGGCTTGGCTGCATTTTTAATTACCAGCTAATCTCATCAATATGGTTCCTGACTGGGCATCATTTACAGTTGTGTAAATTCAAAATTCAGCTTTGTGATTTTTTTCAAATTCAAAGCCTGACCTGAGCCTTACTCATACACAAAAACGAAAAAATTAAAATTGTAAAAAAAAATGTATTCAGACACCAGGGAACTAAACACGGGAGGCATGTATATCAAAGGTCGAATTTCAAATTCATGTGAGTTTATTTAACTCTATTAAATTCAAATATACTTGAAATTCTATTGGGGGGTATTTGATAAAAAAATTGAATATCTTAAACTTGCACTAATTTTACCGACTCAAAAACTCAAATCGAATTTGACTAAACTCGAATGTCAGGAAGGCTAATAACTTGTCCAAATTGGTCAGTCAGATTGACTTATACATGAACTCAGCAGGTTTTAGGTGTCGAATAGTCAAATTTGAATCTTTAAAGTGCCAGAGTACGATAAATCTCAAAATTGAAATTAAAACTCGAAACGAGTTTGGATACTTCACAATTCGAACTTGAGAGTTTTGGCCAAAAAAAAAATTTGAAAATTTGAAGAATTCTAATATTCAATTTGACCCTGCCCCACAAATGGACATACGTCTACTTTTGTGGTGAAATCATTAAAATATTATAACATTTCAAATATCGTAAACAATTACTGTATTTTGATTTATTTTCCATTTAAATATTGATAATTATTTTACTTTCCATGAATACTCAAGATAATTCAACCAATTTGTTGAGTAATTAAAGAAAATATAATTATTGGAGTCATTCTTCAATATACATTATTTAAAAATGTTGTGTAGTTTTAGGTTATTTGCAAATGTTAATGCTATTGAAAGGTTTGCCTGTTCTTAGCTCTACTGGTTCTGCATCCAGCAGAGGCAAGGCATTATGGGAATCAGAGTCTTGGCTAATATTTTAGCCAATACTCTTTTCTTCATTGTTTCAAGAGTCAAAATCATCAGTGCTGCAAATGACAGATAAATACTGTTTTCCATTGCAATTACATGTAAAACTATTGAATATAGTATTCTTGAAGTACAGCACCACAAATTTTAGTAGGATAAAAATGCCTTTATTTAGAACACTTGGCAGGACCTGGATATGCTTGATAAAAGGCTGTTGTAGCCTGAAATGTTGTTTATCCAGGTCCTGCCAAGTGTTCTAAATAAAGGCATTTTTATCCTATTTGTGGTGCTGTACTTCAAGAATACTACGTTTTAAGTGTGGACAGTGGGCACTAATGGTACATGCACCAGGATCCTTGAATATTGGGAGCAGAGGAGCTGATTCGGCCAATTAAGCAAACTACTGAATAGGCCAAATAAATGTCTGTATTAATGTAGGAAAGTTACTTAGAAGTACATTTTTTTCCTTATTCCCTCAGGGTCGGACTGGGCCAGCGAGACACCAGGAAAAACATGGGGGCCCCAGAACCCTGGGTAAATCATCTAAAGCAGATCATATTGCGGGTACTCTGCAGATACCTGACCCGATGCAGGACTCTAGCCCTGGCCTTTATGGGCCCACTGACCTAGACCTGCTACCTGACCTCCCCCACTGGCTCTGATCTTGGCCACAAGAAGAAAAAACAAGGTGCAGAGGGGAGGTTGTAGCTGGGGCGGGGGACCTCTGAGGCAGTGACCTGGTGGGCCTGGACCTCTAGTTCAATGCTGTATGTAGAATATGACCTTGTATAAGTAGGACCCACAAGTACCGTGTCTATCTTGTTGGGTTTTTTTGAAGGATAATAAGAGAAATATTAGTGGGGCATGTGCAAGATTGGGTAGAGGTTTGCCATGTCTCTCATCATATTGATAGTCAAGCTTATTGCTGTTTATTTGTCTTTTCAGACAATACTTTCATCTCTGCTGGATGTGAAATCAATAATAGAATCATAATGTGGAAATATCCATTTCTGTGGTATTCCAAGAGCTTTGTTTCATTAAAAATGTCTAACACTGTTGGCTGATTTAGCCCCACAGGATCACATAAAAAAAGCAAAGATATTTATCTCACATAAGATCAATTAAACCCCAAGGAACATATACATTTCTGTTTACATAACATCAAATGATTTTGACAAGTTCAACACAATCTCTTGTGTTGAACTGTTTATAGATCACTGTCAGGAGTGAGACTGGCAGGGAGGAGTCTAAGTACTTGGTAATGTGATGTTCCCATGCTTGGCATTTAGAAGAACCAGGCATACGTAACTATGCTCAGTAGGAAACTAGAACTGGTGACAATGAAAAGCAATCTAAAAATCAAGTCCAAGTGATGGAATAGAGGATACAACCTGTTAAACAAGTCTGTATACTAAGCCAGTGGTCAGGACAGGCAGCAAGCTGAAACAGGTGAGAGGTCTTGACAGGCAGCAGGTTATACAAGTCCATGAAAACAGGCCAGGGGTCAAAACCAAGACAACAGATATTAAAGATAGTAGGAATGAGGAACAAACAGAACTACAGTTCAAGGGTGAAGCAGTAATAAGGTAAAACTGGAACTCAGAAAAAAGGGGGCTAGAACATAGAAATTAATCAATGATCCAGCAATAGGAGACACTGTCTTAAATATGCCCTTGATGACAAGATTGTTGGCACCTGTCCTTAATGAGATTCGAGACTGTGGAGACTGTAGAGGTGGAGACTGAAGGGACAGCAGAGGGAGAATGTGGTTGTCAACTACCAGCAGTGGTCAGTTGCAAAAGCCTCTAGTGAATCAACAGGGAAATGCATTGGTTAAATAACATGCAGTCATTCTGTCTTTTTCACAGATATCCCCAGGGATTTCGGAATTTTACAACTGCAAACACACACACATATATGTATATATATATATATATATATATATATATATATATATATATATATATATATATATATATATATATATATATATATTGCACCCTCGATTTGGTTGTACGGCATCTTCCTCAGATATGCCGGACCTGAACTTTTCTGGATCTCATCAGCCTCTCTCCACTTCACCAGCTCATATTTCAGCACGGCAATCTTATCTTCAGCATTTTATCTTACATAAAATATCACATTTAAAGCATTTTCAGTTTCAATGCTTTGATATAAAAATATTGCATATCTAGATAGATAGATAGATAGATAGATAGATAGATAGATAGATAGATAGATGATAGACAGACAGACAGACAGACAGATAGACAGACAGATAGATAGATCTAGATCAAAGATAGACAAAGAGTGTTTGACAGAGAAAGATACTTTCTCCCCATGGTTTGTAATTCTAGAAAATACACAGATATAAATGACTAATAATTTTAATTTGCAAATTCCAGAAAAATGTTTAAAATGCCCAGACAGCATATTTTAAACTGGGATAATTACTTTGACTCCCTGTACAATTAATTTGCTGTGGAAGCTTTGCTGACATTTCCATTCTGTATAAATAACTCAATAAAAGAACAGCTGTATTATAAAGAAACATATTGGGGTTTGTATGGATGCTCTACAAGGTAATGTTTTTCATAGGGTAGGAGCTCTTATAAGTACATCCCCTGTGGGGATTTATCATTGTAAGTGGTTGCCATAGTAAAATAGACTAGGCGAGTCAGCTTGAAACATATTGTAATGTGAGCATAAAATGAAAGCTTTAGTGGCATATTGTATTGTACTTTTTCATAAAGATGCAGAAAGTCCAAGATTAAAAAGATCTAAAAATTGAAAATCAATGAAAGCTCAGGGTCTTAGTTTAAAAACAACTTATAACGTAGTTAAAGGGCACGCTAGTCTGTGGCAGATTACAGATAGAGTAGACAGTAGAAAATGAGAGTAGGTACAGCAGAACATAACATATACTTATACAGAATGATTACATGATATGAAGGATATCAAAAGCAACAGAAATAATTCTTCAGCCTAATTTATGTAATGTTTATTTTTTTTGTGAAAGATTGAGAAATACTTTTCACTAATGTTTGACAGATAAGGTTATACACAAATAAAGGTGATGTTCTGCAGTAGTTTGCTTTGGCAATCAATTCATTTTAAATTCCCTTAGTGAGGCTCCCTGCAAAATAATTTTCTTCCGGCCAACCTCCCAGGGCCATAATCACCCGTGGGGCCCCTATACAGATCCGGCCCACCTCCTCCATAGCTACACCTCTGGTATTCAGTAGACAGTAGTATTCCAGACATTTAAAACTACGGCCAGACAATTATGAATCCGCTTCCCGCTGCGCCTCTGCCTGCACCCGAAAGCATTGACTATGCTTGGATGCAGGCAGATACGGAACGGAGCATTTTGTCTTTTGTGCCAAAACCCACCCTGCCTGCAAAAGAGAATGGGAGGAGCCAGTCAACAGATTCTCCACCTGCAGAGAATCTGTATTGTCTTGCCCTAGCCTAATTGTTTGGGTTTTTTTCTCTCTTTTTTTAATTTAGCTCTAAAGTTTAGGATTTTAACTGTGTTCTTGTTGTTATGGCTTACTTCCCCTAGCGACCAAGTCCCAGTTGGAAAATCAGATAAATAGCAGGGGTCCTGAATAAGAAGATAAGGAACACAAAAAATATGAAAAAAATACACATTGGTCCGACGTAATGGATTCTTGCCCTGCATATAACACAAAGGGGCCGATTCACTAAACTCGAGTGAAGGATTCGAATGAAAAAAATTCGAATTTCGAAGTATTTTTTGGGTACTTCGACCATCGAATTGGTTAAATTCGTTCGAATTCGAACGAAATCGAACGAATCGAACGAAAAATCGTTCGACTATTCGACCATTCGATAGTCGAAGTACTTTCCCTTTAAAAAAAACTTCGACCCCCTACTTCGGCAGATAAAACCTACCGAAGTCAATGTTAGCCTATGGGGAAGGTCCCCATAGGCTTGCTAAACTTTTTTTGATCGAAGGATTTTCCTTCGATCGTTGGATTAAAATCCTTCGAATCGTTCGATTCGAAGGATTTAATCGTTCGATCGAACGAAAAATCCTTTGATCGATCGAACGAACGTTTAGCGCTTAATCCTTCGACTTCGATATTCGAAGTCGAAGGATTTCAATTCGAGGGTCGAATTTCGAAGTATTTTTAACTTCGAAATTCGACCCTTAGTGAATCTGCCCCAAAGTGTATTTCAGGGCACAAACACATGATTATGCATTTTAGCACTGTAATCCACTCAGTGGGGCTCATTTATCAACACTGGGCAAATTTGCCCATGGGCTGTTACCTATAGCAACCAATCAGTGATTAGCTTTTTAAAGCCAGCCGCAAGAAAAACAATAAATGCAGCAATCTGATTGGTTGCTATAGGTAACAGCCCACGGGCAAATTCACCCAGTGTTGATAAATGAGCCCCAGTGTGTCTCCACATTGGCTGAATCAGTGCCCATTAAAGCAGACACAGGAGTGAATGTAGGGAGCCCTTTGGCTGTTTCTCACCCTGCAAGAAACAACTACCAGTAACCAAAGACCATTTTAATTTGAAGGCTGAAAAGATGTAGAGCTGGCAGAAAGATATGTGAAAAAACTCTTTAAAATCAGCGATGTTTAAAACCGTATTTTTGTGAATGCTGGGGGGCCCGGGGCCAACTGGGACCACTGTCCAGGGCCCCCCTCTGGCCCCCCGTACCCCTACTGTGAGGCACCTCTCAGGGTCGCCCGGCCCACACGCATGAACGCGCACTTGGTGCGCATTCTCTTAAAAGAGAACCAAACCCTTAAAGGGGACCCATCAACCAAAACAATTATTCAAAATCCTATTTTATCGCATTAGTCAAGCAAAATGAACTTTAATTACACTGTATAAATTATTTGAATCTTGTTTCCTTCAGTCTGGGAATTCAAAATGATAACAAGCAGGCAGCAGCCATTTTGTGGACACTGTTTTTAAGGAAAGCCTTGTATCATCTCAGAATCATGTTTGTGCACCAGAATGGGGGACCCGATGTCCATTCTCATGCCCTTGCGACACAATTTAATGGTTAAGAGAATGGGGGAATGTGTGGAGAGCAGTGACATCTAGTAAGTGCTGAATGGAAAGCGAAAGTAATTGTCTGCCCCGCCTCTATGCCCATGGCATAGAGGAGGGGCAGACAATATTAGATTTTTAAATGAGGTTACAACAGCTATGAATGCTTTAATAAAAAATAGAAACTGGATTTCATGTTTAATTTGAAAAGGACTTTTATTATACAGATTTTTGTGTCTGGGTGACAGGTCCACTTTAAGTGTAAGGCCACTCACAGTCTCCAGACGGATGTCTGTTCCTGAAACGTCCTTGCAGGCAAGTTGTCAGTCGCCAGCGGTGACGCGCCTGTGCGTTCGTGCGCGAGCGTTCGCCTTGTCGCGCGTGCGCCTAGTTGCGCGCGCGTCTTGGCGTGCGCGCGTACGTTCGTGCGTGCTGTGCGTCCTTGCGCATGCGAATTGACGCTGGGCCTATAAATTCACTGCTAACATGTGAACAAGTTGCTAGGTTATCTTAGTACATTTCCAAGAGACCCCAGCACTGTTTATTGACTTCCTGATATTGACCCGGCTATCCTTGACTCTGCTTGAACGCTACCTGCATCTGACCTCGGCCTGTTGACTCTGAACCTAAGCTGCCTGCATCTGACCTCGGCCTGCCTGACTTCGAACCTGAGCTGCCTGCATCTGACCTCGGCCCGTCTGACTTCGTCCATCTTGATCCCTACTGCTACTTTATCCGGACTCTCCGGCCTCTTTTCACGGCGCATTCTACCTGTTCCACCTTCAGGTTAGTCTGCTGTCGGTGGAAGCTGCTCGTGAGCCCTCCTCTACAAAAGATCCACTTAACGTCTAAACGTAAGTCTAACAGTATAACCTAGCCATGGATCGTGAAGAGGAGGAGTCTGCACTGAGCCAAGTATCTCAGCAATTGGCTGCCCTTACGCAAGCTGTTCAAGAACTACAAGGGGGCTATAATCAAATCCAGGATCAGCTACAGAATGTTTTACCCGGTGCTGGATCCCCTCCTATCATTAATATCCAACAGCCAAGCATTGCTGCCTCTTCTGCCTCCGCTGAACCCAAGTTATCCCTTCCGGAGAAATTTTCTGGGGATCGAAAGAAATTCAGACTTTTTGTTAATAACTGCAAGTTATTCTTCACGCTAAAGCCCTTGTCTTATCCAAATGAACAGGTGAAAGTGGGATTCATTATTTCTTTGCTGCAAGGCCAGCCACAGTCTTGGGCATTTCGTCTCATGGATCAGCAAAATCCAGTACTTGCTTCCGTGGAATCATTCTTTTCTGCCATGGCTTCACTTTATGATGATCCGCATCGCGAAATTGCTGCAGAGGCCGCCTTACGAGCTCTCAGCCAAGGTCGGAGGCCTGTAGAAGATTATGCTATGGAATTCCGGGAGCTTGCTGTGGAGACCGAATGGAATGATGCAGCACTCAAACATCAATTCCGTTTGGGTTTATCTATTGGCCTAAAAGACGAAGTTGCTCGTGTAGCAATACCTGGCTCTTTAGAGGAAATGATTTCTCTGGCAGTTCAGTTGGACATTAGATTGCGTGAAAGGAAGTCTGAAAGAGCTTCTGAGATTTCTCCTTTCTGGACCACTCCCAAGGCTCCTCCTCCAGTTAGGGGTACTCCTACTAACCCTGATTTCGAGCCGATGCAAATTGGAGCAATTAGACCCTCTCTCTCTGTGGAGGAAAGATTAAGACGACGAAGGCTGAATCTATGTTTATATTGTGGACAAGCTGGACATCTTCTTCGAACATGCCCTATTCGACCAACATCTTCAAGTAAAGAGCCCTTCTCTCCTGTTATTAACCATTCAACAAGTTTTTCCCCCCTACTGATTGTGTCTCTTTCTTTGCAGTGGGGAGAGGAGCAGGTGGTTCTTCCAGCTCTAGTTGATTCCGGTGCAAGCGGATGCTTTATTGACTCTCAAGTGGTGGACAATCTTCATATTCCTCTTCTGCTTAAAGAGAGTCCTGTTTTCATCAGAGTGGCAGATGGTTCTGCAATTAGTTCTGGTCCGGTGACTAAAGAGACTATTGCACTTCTCACATGTTTGAATAAAATTCACTTTGAGCAAATGAGTTTTGATGTAGTTGCTTCCCCATTATTTTCAGTTATTTTAGGCCTTCCGTGGCTTCGTAAGCATAACCCTATTATTGATTGGGTTTCCGGAAAATTGACTTTTTATTCTGAGCTCTGTCAGTCCTCTTGTTTACAGCCTCTTGGGGAACAAGTGTGTACAGTCTCTCCAAGTAACGAACCTAATATTCTTCCTACAGTGTACCAGGAGTTTGCTGATATCTTCGACAAGAAAGGTGCGGATATATTACCTCCTCATAGAATATATGACTGTCCGATTGAACTTTTGCCTGGCAGTCAAATACCCTTTGGACGCATCTATCCATTATCTGAGCCAGAACTGAAGACTCTTAAGGATTATTTGGATGACAATTTAGCCAAAGTATTCATTAGATATTCTACTTCCCCAGCAGGAGCTGGTATTTTCTTTGTAGGAAAAAAAGATGGTTCTCTAAGACCATGTATTGACTACAGGGAATTAAACAAAATAACCGTTAAAAATCGATATCCACTCCCTCTAGTTCCGGAACTTGTCCAACAACTTCGTGGTGCAAAGGTGTTTTCCAAACTCGACCTTCGGGGAGCCTATAATCTTGTGAGGATACGTAAGGGAGACGAGTGGAAGACGGCCTTTCGTACCCGGTACGGGCATTTCGAATATCTAGTAATGCCATTCGGGCTTTGTAACGCGCCCGCAACATTTCAACACTTTGCAAATGACGTTTTACGAGATTTTCTTGATATCTTCGCAATTGTTTACTTGGACGATATTCTTATTTTTTCACAGTCACTCCAAGAACATCGAATTCATATGAAAAAGGTCTTTAATCGCCTTAGAACCCACCGTTTATATGTAAAATTAGAGAAGTGCGAGTTTGAAAAAGAATCTGTGGAATTTTTGGGTTTTATTATTTCTTCTAAAGGAATTCAGATGGATCACAAGAAGGTTTCAGCCATCCTGGACTGGCCAGTCCCTACCAGTCGTCGAGCTGTTCAAAGTTTCATCGGATTCTCTAACTTCTACAGGAAATTCATTAAAAAATTTTCCCAAATTATTCTCCCTATCACTAAACTCACACGTTCCAGTAAAAAAATTTTTTGGACTGATGAAGCACAAGTAGCCTTTACCTCTTTGAAGAAAACTTTTACTTCAGCCCCAATCTTAAGTCATCCTGATCCAGATTTACCTTTCCTGCTGGAAGTTGATGCCTCTGAATCTGCAGTAGGTGCAATTTTATCTCAAAGGACTACAGTTAAAGATGAGTTACATCCTATCGCTTTTTTTTCTAGAAAATTGAACAGGGCAGAACAAAACTACGACGTCTCTGACAGAGAATTATTGGCGATTAAACTCGCTTTTGAGGAATGGAGATATTTGCTTGAAGGTGCGAAACATCCAGTTATGGTATATACTGACCATCGAAACCTTGAGTACCTGCGTTCTGCCAAACGTCTCAGACCAAGACAAGCTCGTTGGGCAATGTTTTTTATGAGATTTTCCTTCCACATCACCTATCGTCCAGGCAAGAGGAATGTTAAAGCTGATGCCCTTTCTCGCATATTTTCATCTGACTCCTCTCCAGACCTCTCTTCTGAGACAATCTTGAAGCCAACCAATTTCTTCCTTCTGCAGGAATCTCTGATTGACCGTCTAAAGAAGGCATCACTATTAGTTCCTGGCAACATCGTGGATCGATATGTCCTGTCTCGCAGGGCTGGTCTCTTGTTTTTTGGGTCAAAAATTTTTGTGCCAAGTGATCTTCGACTTGATGTCCTTAAAACCGTCCATGACTCTAAACTTGCTGGTCATCCGGGCATAAAAAAGACTATTATTTTAGCCAAAAGGTCCTTCTGGTGGACAACTCTAGCTAAAGACTGTGCAGCATTTGTGTCCTCATGTGAGACATGCGCTAGATTCAAGAATCCACGCTCTAAGCCAGCAGGGTTGCTCCAACCTCTCCCTATTCCATCGCGTCCATGGGGATCTGTCTCAGTGGACTTCATTTCAGAGTTACCGCCTTCTCATGGACAAACTACGATCTTTGTTTGTGTCGACAGGCTAACCAAGATGGCACACTTCTCGTCTTTATCCAAATTACCTTCAGCTGCAGTCACCGCTGAAACCTTTATCAAAGAGGTGGTTCGTTTACACGGAGTTCCAGATGAAATTGTGTCCGATCGTGGTGTCCAATTTACTTCCCAATTTTGGAAAGCGTTGTGTAAGGCTTTACAGATTAAAGTATCATTGTCCTCTGCCTTCCATCCACAGTCCAATGGACAGACGGAGAGGACTAATCAGACCTTGGAGCAGTATTTAAGGTGCTTTTCTTCTTTTGCACAGGATGATTGGGTAACTTTATTACCTCTTGCGGAGTTCGCATATAATAACGCCCACCATTCTACTATACGACAATCACCATTTTTTGCTAATTTCGGCCTTGATCCTGCTATTTTTCCAGTTTTTTTACCCGAGATACCTGTTCCCGCAGTACAGGAGCGTCTTGCCTTTTTGTCATCAAATTTCAAGACTCTACAAGAGACAATGGGCAAAGCACAACAGGATTTTAAGGATTATGCAGACCGCAGACGCTCTCCTGGTCCTCAATTCAAAGTCGGGGATAAGGTTTGGTTATCTTCTGCCAATCTGAGACTAGCCTGCCCAAGTAAGAAGTTGGGTCAGAAGTACCTGGGACCTTTTTCCATTATCAAACAGATTAATTCTGTTACATTTCAACTTGAACTTCCGAACTCTTGGAAGATTCATCCCGTGTTTCATATGGCTCTTCTTAAACCTGTTATTCCTAACATCTTTCATGGTCGTGTGACGTCCCCTCCTCCAACGGTTATAGTTGATGGCCTGGAGGAGTTCGTAGTGGAGAAGATTCTGGATTCAAGATTTCGAGGCAAGCAAGTTCAGTACTTGGTCAAGTGGAAAGGGTATGGGATGGAAGAGAACTCTTGGGAACCTGCATCCAATCTTCATACTCCCAGTCTTCTTCAAAGATTTCATCGAGCCCATCCCGAAAAACCAGGTTCGTGTCGCGTCCTGAGGCCGCGTCTTGGGGGGAGGCACTGTAAGGCCACTCACAGTCTCCAGACGGATGTCTGTTCCTGAAATGTCCTTGCAGGCAAGTTGTCAGTCGCCAGCGGTGACGCGCCCGTGCGTTCGTGCGCGAGCGTTCGCCTTGTCTCGCGTGCGCCTAGTCGCGCGCGCGTCTTGGCGTGCGCGCGTACGTTCGTGCGCGCTGTGCGTCCTTGCGCATGCGAATTGACGCTGGGCCTATAAATTCACTGCTAACATGTGAACAAGTTGCTAGGTTATCTTAGTACATTTCCAAGAGACCCCAGCACTGTTTATTGACTTCCTGATATTGACCCGGCTATCCTTGACTCTGCTTGAACGCTACCTGCATCTGACCTCGGCCTGTTGACTCTGAACCTAAGCTGCCTGCATCTGACCTCGGCCTGCCTGACTTCGAACCTGAGCTGCCTGCATCTGACCTCGGCCCGTCTGACTTCGTCCATCTTGATCCCTACTGCTACTTTATCCGGACTCTCCGGCCTCTTTTCACGGCGCATTCTACCTGTTCCACCTTCAGGTTAGTCTGGTGTCGGTGGAAGCTGCTCGTGAGTAGAGATGTCGCGAACTGTTCGCCGGCGAACTTGTTCGCGCGGACATCGGGTGTTCGCGCTCGCCGGAAGTTCGCGAACGTCGCGCGACGTTCGCCATTTTGGGTTCGCCATTGTTGGAGCTTTTTTTTGCCCTCTCACCCCAGACCAGCAGGTATATGGCAGCCAATCAGGAAGCTCTCCCCTGGACCACTCCCCTTCCCTATAAAAACCGAAGCCCTGCAGCGTTTTTTCACTCTGCCTGTGTGTGCTGAAGAGATAGTGTAGGGAGAGAGCTGCTGCCTGTTAGTGATTTCAGGGACAGTTGAAAGTTTGCTGGCTAGTAATCGTTTTGATACTGCTCTGTTATTGGAGGGACAGAAGTCTGCAGGGGTTTGAGGGACATTTAAGCTTAGGTAGCTTTGCTGGCTAGTAATCTACCTTCTACTGCAGTGCTCTGTATGTAGCTGCAGTGGGCAGCTGTCCTGCTTCTGATCTCATCTGCTGACTGCTGCAATAACAGTAGTCCTTGTAAGGACTGCTTTTATTTATTTTTTGTTGTTTTACTACTACTACTACTACTACTATAAGAGCCCAGTGCTATTAGTCTAGCAGTGTTGGGGAGTGGGACTGGTGTGCTAATCTGCTGCTCCTAGTAGTTCAGCAGCACCAACTTTAATTTTTTTTTTTAATATTCATTTTTTTTTTATTTTACTTTTTTTTATTTTACTACCGCTGTAGTAGTGTATAAGTTGACCTTTTAGGCATTATTTGCCCTGTAGGCATTATTTGCACACTGTTTTCTTCAACCCGCCATCTAGCTGTGTGACCTTGTTCACATTCTGTCTAAATATCCATAATATTACCGTCTCCAGAAAAAACACCGGAGTGACTTTTTTCAAGCAGCCATAATATATTTTACGTAATCCGTATCCACCGCTGTAGTAGTGTATACGTTGACCTTGTAGGCATTATTTGCACAGTGTTTTCTTCAACCCGCCATCTAGCTGTGTGAGCTTGTTCACATTTTGTCTAAATATTGATAATATTATCGTCTCTAGAAAAACCACTTGAGTTACTTTTTTTCAAGCAGCATTCATATATTTTACGTAATCCGTATCCACCGCTGTAGTAGTGTATACGTTGACCTTGTAGGCATTATTTGCACAGTGTTTTCTTCAACCCGCCATCTAGCTGTGTGAGCTTGTTCACATTTTGTCTAAATATTGATAATATTATCGTCTCTAGAAAAACCACTTGAGTTACTTTTTTTCAAGCAGCATTCATATATTTTACGTAATCCGTATCCACCGCTGTAGTAGTGTATACGTTGACCTTGTAGGCATTATTTGCACACTGTTTTCTTCAACCCGCCATCTAGCTGTGTGACCTTGTTCACATTCTGTCTAAATATCCATAATATTACCGTCTCCAGAAAAAAACACCGGAGTGACTTTTTTCAAGCAGCCATAATATATTTTACGTAATCCGTATCCACCGCTGTAGTAGTGTATACGTTGACCTTGTAGGCATTATTTGCACACTGTTTTCTTCAACCCGCCATCTAGCTGTGTGAGCTTGTTCACATTTTGTCTAAATATTGATAATATTATCGTCTCTAGAAAAACCACTTGAGTTACTTTTTTTCAAGCAGCATTCATATATTTTACGTAATCCGTATCCACCGCTGTAGTAGTGTATACGTTGACCTTGTAGGCATTATTTGCACACTGTTTTCTTCAACCCGCCATCTAGCTGTGTGTATTATCGTTTCCAGAAAAACCAACTGAGTTTTTGTTGTTGTTGTTGTTTTTTTAAAAATAATGCCAGGCAAAGGCAGGCCGCCACGCAGAGGCCGTGCTAGGGGCCGTGCTGCTATGCAATCCTGTGGCCCTAGCAAATTGCCCAGTTTTAAAAAGCCAATGACCCTGAACTCCCAAAATGCTGAAGAGGTAGTTGACTGGCTTACACAGCACACCCCATCCTCTACCGTTTCTAACTTTACCACAACATCCTCCTCATCCTCCACTGCTATGGCCACCCCACGTAACACTTCCTCCACCACCGGTGCCCCTTCTTCACTGGGGTCAGAGGAGTTATTTTCCCATGAGTTTCTTGAACTGAGTAATGCGCAACCATTATTGCCAGAAGAAGATGAAGGAGATGAGGACCTTACACCAGATTTAATTCTGGCAGAGAACACGATAGAGATGGACATAATGAGTGATGAGGAGGAGGTCCCCGCTGCTGCTTTCCTTCTGTGATGTGTCAGAAGAAATTGATGCATCTGAGGAGAATGATGATGAGGAGATTGATGTTTTGTGGGTGCCTAGTAGAAGAGAGCAAGAGGAGGGTAGTTCAGATGGAGAGACGGAGAGTCAGAGAGGCAGTAGGAGAATAAGACTTAGAAGAAGCAGGGAGGACAGCCCGCAGGGATCAGTAGGGCAACAACATGTATCGGCACCTGTGTTCAGCCGGCCAACGCACCCGCCATTGCCGCCAATGCCGCCAACTTCTACTGTTACCGCCAGATCGCACACTTCCAAAAAGTCAGCAGTGTGGGATTTTTTTAATGTGTGTGCCTCTGACAAAAGCATTGTAATTTGCAATGAGTGCAGTCAGAAACTGAGCCTTGGTAAGCCCAACAGCCACATAGGTACAACTTCTATGCGAAGGCACATGAGCGGCAAGCACAAAGCACTTTGGGAGCAACACCTCAAAGGCAACAGGCAAACTAAAAGCCACACTCCTTCTGGTCCAGCATCTTACTGCTCTACCTCTGCTCTCCTTGACCCGTCTGAACCACCCTCCACTCCGCCTTCCACCTTGACCACCTGTTCCCATTCCCAGTCATCTGCCACCAGCCAAGTTTCTGTGAAGGCCATGTTTGAGCGTAAGAAGCCAATGTCTGACTGTCACCCCCCTTGCCCGGCGTCTGACAGCTGGCTTGTCTGCACTCTTAGCCCGCCAGCTTTTTACCATACCAGCTGGTGGACTCTGAGGCCTTCCGCAAATTTGTAGCAATTGGGACACCGCAGTGGAAGGTACCCAGCCGCAATTTTTTTTCTAAAAAGGGAATACCACACCTGTACCAACATGTGCAGAGCCAAGTTACCGCATCTCTGTCACTTAGTGTTGGGCCAAAGGTCCATATGACTACTGACGCATGGTCCTCCAAGCATGGTCAGGGCAGGTATGTCACCTACACTGCCCACTGGGTGAACTTGGTAATGGCTGGGAAGCAGGGAATGGGTAGCTCAACAACAACAGTGGAGTTGGTGTCACCGCCACGGATTGCACGCGGTTCTGCCACCACCTCTACTCCTCCATCGCTCTCTACCTCGTCTTCTTCTTCTTCTTACTCTGCTGCTGGGTCCTCCTTCTCCTCCTCCACACCTGTGCACCCCCAGCTCCCCCTAGGCTATTCGACGTGCCAGGTACGCCGTTGTCACGCTGTCTTGGGGATGACGTGCCTGGAAAGCAAAAACCATACCGGATCTGTACTCCTGTCATCTCTGCAGTCACAGGCCGATCGGTGGCTGACCCCACACCAACTGCAGATCGGAAAAGTGGTGTGTGACAATGGAAGCAATCTGTTGGCAGCGTTGAGACTAGGCAATTTAACACATGTGCCCTGCATGGCACATGTGTTAAATTTAATAGTCCAACGTTTTGTCTCCAAGTACCCAGGATTCCAGGACGTTCTCACCCAGTCCAGAAAGGTGTCGGCCCATTTCAGACGTTCCTACACAGCCATGGCACGCCTTGCTGACATTCAGCAGCGCTACAACATGCCAGTCAGGCGTTTGATTTCTGACAGCCAGACTCGCTGGAATTCAACGCTCCTTATGTTGGAACGTCTGCTGCAACAACAAAGGGCCGTCAACGAGTACCTTTTTGAACTGGGTGGTAGGACTGGATCTGCACAGCTGGGGATTTTTTCCCCCGTTACTGGGTGCTTATGCGCGATGCCTGCAGGCTCATGCGACCTTTTGAAGAGGTGACAAATATGGTCAGTCGCACCGAAGGCACCATCAGCGACCTAATACCCTTCGCTTTCTTCCTGGAGCGTGCCGTGCGACGAGTGACAGATGAGGCTGTAGACCAGCGTGACGAGGAGCTGGAAGCGCACGATTTCTGGTCGGAATCACCAGAACGACCCAGGCACCTGCTGCAACGCAGGGAGAGGTGCCAGAAGTGGAGTCAGAGGAGGAAGGTGGCTTTTGTGGAGGAGGAGGAGGAGGACCAACAGGAGCAGGCTTCCCAGGGGGCTAGTGGTGACCTTTTGGGGACCCCTGGTCTTGTACGTGGCTGGGGGGAGGAGACCGTGGATGATGCAGTCCTTGATAATGAGGAAGCGGAGATGGATAGCTCTGCATCCAACCTTGTGAGAATGGGGTCTTTCATGCTGTCATGCCTGTTGAAGGACCCCCGTATCAAGAGGCTTAAGGAGAAGGACCTGTACTGGGTCGGCAACGCTACTAGACCCTCGGTACAAGCATAAAGTGTCAGAAATGTTACCAACATACCACAAGTCCGAAAAGATGCGGCATTTACAAACCAGCCTGCAAAACATGTTGTACAATGCTTTTAAGGGTGATGTCACTTCAGGAACTCATCAACATTCCAGGGGCAGAGGTGCCAGTAATCCTGCCACGAGCACACCTGCAAGGACAAAGCCCTTTGGCCAGTCTGTAACGTCAGACATGCAAATGTTTTTCTGTCCAAGGCAGCGCCACAACCCTTCTGGATCCACCCTCAAAGAACGCCTCGACTGGCAGGTAGCGGACTACCTGGCATTAACTGCAGATATCGACACTCTGAGGAGCGATGAACCCTGGACTACTGGGTGCGCAGGCTTGATCTGTGGCCAGAGCTGTCACAATTTGCCATGAACCTCTTGTCTTGCCCAGCCTCAAGTGTGCTCTCAGAAAGGACCTTCAGTGCAGCAGGAGGGATTGTAACTGAGAAGAGAACTCGCCTAGGTCACAAAAGTGTCGATTACCTGACCTTTATTAAAATGAATGAGGGGTGGATCTCGGAGGGTTACTGCACGCCGGAAGACTTGTTCTGACTTCTATGCAGCTGTCCTTCTCTTCAAGCCTCATGACTCCACACACAGCTGTCCTTTAGCGTCCTCCTCCTCCCTCCGCCACCAGTTACAAACTAGGGTGCAAACCCTACTGGTTTAATTTTTTCTGGCCTCTGTGCTTCAGTGGCTGCAACCAAAAAAACTGGGCAAACAATGTCTACAAGGTCAACGTATGGCAAAAAATGACTATTTTCAGCATTTATATGGCATATTTTTTCTGGCAACTGTGCTTCAGTGGCTGCGTCCAAAAAAATGCATATTTTCTGCATTTATATGGCATAATTTTTCTGGCCTCTGTGCTTCAGTGGCTGCAACCAAAAAAATGCATATTTTCAGCATTTATATGGCAATAATTTTTCTGGCCTCTGTGCTTCAGTGGCTGCAACCAAAAAATTTATATTTTCAGCATTTATATGGCATAATTTTTCTGGCAACTGTGCTTCAGTGGCTGCGACCAAAAAAATGCATATTTTCTGCATTTATATGGCATAATTTTTCTGGCCTCTGTGCTTCAGTGGCTGCAACCAAAAAAATTTATATTTTCAGCATTTATATGGCATAATTTTTCTGGCCTCTGTGCTTCAGTGGCTGCAACCAAAAAAAATGCATATTTTCAGCATTTATATGGCATAATTTTTCTGGCAACTGTGCTTCAGTGGCTGCGACCAAAAAAATGACTATTTTCAGCATTTATATGGCATATTTTTTCTGGCCTCTGTGCTTCAGTGGCTGCGGCCAAAAAAACTGGGCAAACAATGCCTACAAGGTCAACGACGTTGACCTTGTAGGCATTGTTTGCCCAGTTTTTTTGGCCGCAGCCACTGAAGCACAGAGGCCAGAAAAAATATGCCATATAAATGCTGAAAATAGTCATTTTTTGCCATACGTTGACTCAACGTATATGGCAAAAAATTACTTTCAGCATTTATATGGCATATTTTTCTGGCAACTGTGCTTCAGTGGCTGCGACCAAAAAACTGGGCAAACAATGCCTACAAGGTCAACGTATGGCAAAAAATGACTATTTTCAGCATTTATATGGCATATTTTTTCTGGCAACTGTGCTTCAGTGGCTGCAACCAAAAAAACTGGGCAAACAATGTCTACAAGGTCAACGTATGGCGAAAAATTACTATTTTCAGCATTTATATGGCATATTTTTTATGGCAACTGTGCTTCAGTGGCTGCGTCCAAAAAAACTGGGCAAACAATGCCTACAAGGTCAACGTATGGCAGTTGTTTAAAGAGAACAGTAGATTACTAGCCAGCAAAGCTACCTAAGCTAAAATGTCCCTCAAATCCCTGCAGACTTCTGTCCCTCCAATACAGAGCAGTATCAAGCAGATTACTAGCCAGCAAACTTACTATCATCTGTCCCTGAAATCACTAACAGCTCTCCCCCTACACTATCTCTTCCAAGCACACACAGGCAGATTTTTCAGATACATTTTTGCCCTTGATCCCCCTCTGGCATGCCACTGTCCAGGTCGTTGCACCCTTTAAACAACTTTAAAATCATTTTTCTGGCCAGAAATGTCTTTTCTAGATGTTAAAGTTCGCCTTCCCATTGAAGTCTATGGGGTTCGCGAACCGTTCGCGAACCGCTCGCATTTTTGCGCAAGTTCGCGAATATGTTCGCGAACTTTTTTTCCGACGTTCGCTACATCCCTACTCGTGAGCCCTCCTCTACAAAAGATCCACTTAACGTCTAAACGTAAGTCTAACATTAAGACTCAATTTTCCAAAAACCTTGAACACATCATTTTCCTTCTTTACAGGTCTGTTAAGCACAGAACATGCAGAACACTGTTACCTCTCTGTCAAATTTAACAGACACTTGGGGGCAGATTTATTAAAAAAAACTTTACAAATTCAAATTTTAAATTACAAACTCAAATTTAAATGTAAGATTTATAACACCTCAACCCTGGAAACAGTTCTAATTTGAATATTCACCACCTAAAACCTGACGAGTTCATTTACAAGTCAGTGGCAGAGGTCAGTTAAATCATTGGAATATGTTAATTGCCTTCCTGACATTCAAGTTTTTTGTCAGAGTAAAACCTGATTCAAATTTGATTCGAATTTTTGGGTCATTCGATGGAATATTAGACGTTGGATTCATAAATAACCTCCCATTTGAGTTGTGAGTAAATCTGAATTTATTAGAGTTAAAAAAAAAATTCACATAACTTCGAAATTCGACCTTTGGTAAATCTGCCCATTGTGGTATGGTTATAACCTATTTATTTATTTTTTTCAGTAGGTCTGCCAAAGAAAATCATCTCCCTATCTGTGTATTGCAAAATTGAATGAAGAGTACTGTTCTTTTTCCTCTCTATGTTAGTAATTCAGTTCAACAGGTTCTTGTTAGGGATGCACCAAATCCTAATTTGCATATGGAAATTAGGGGTGGGAAGGGGAAAACATTTTTACTTCCTTGTTTTGTTACAAAAAGTCACGCAATTTCCCTCTCTGCCCCTAATTTGCATATCTAAATAAGGATTCAGATTTGGTTCCGCGGGCAGAAGGATTTCCGAATCAGGCTGAAAAAGGCCGAATCCCAGCCGAATCCCAAACCGAATCCCAAACCGAATCCTGGATTCGGTGCATCCCTAGTTCTTATGTCCAATACGTCTCTTTACATTTTTTTTAATCTGCATAGAGATATTATTTTCAGGCAGTCTACCAATCATAATTACTGACAGTTTGACTTGCTTTATACCTGCTTTATATTAGCACTTATGAGCAACCTCTTGCCTGAAGTTGTTAAATTAAAACTCCCACTGCCTTCTGGGATGCTGCTATTTGTTATTCAACATCTGGAAGGCCACGAGGTCAAGAAACCGGGTCTACATAGATTTCTTTTGGCTGCCATGTACAACTGCAGAAACGGTGTGAGAAACAGTATGACAGCTGACGCCTAATCCTTCATAGTCTGAATTCCCCACACTAGAGTCCTGCAGCATACCCACGAGATACCAGCAAAGAAAGTTGGTAACCTGCGCGTAGCATTTTCTGATGTGGGTATAGATCCGGGTCTGTGAGTCCAGGTCTGTGAGTCCCGGGTCTCATCTATATTTCTTATCTTATGTTGTTTTGTCTATATTTTATTTCTTTTAAGATTTCACAAAACTTTTTTCTGTCTCCGCCCACTTTGGATGTCACTTCCGGTTTGCAGCAACAGCATTTCCTGTTTAATGGTGGTTGGCAGGTTGCGGATAATGCATTTGCAGGCCAGGATTGGGTAGCATATCCAAGTGGGTAAATATGCAGGTTACGGTTCAGGTTAGGTCTCAAAAATTGGTTCCGTGCAGGACTGTACCTCTCGGGTCCTGCAACCATAAAAACTAATTGCGCAAATGCAAAGCAGGGGCTTTAGTGAATAATAAAAGTCTCATATAAACAGAACAATGTAACTGTAGATTTACTATTTTTCTGCCAGACCTTATTTTGGCATATGCCAGAAGAATAATTAGGCTTAAGTGAATTAATCAGCCAGAATCTGTTAATGAATCCAACCCAACAGAGCAGGTGAACTTTTGAACTACTAGACTCATGCACTAAATTAGATAGATGATTCTACCTTTGCAGCATCCATTTCGCTGTCCTTCAGGTGCTTATTAAATTACTAAATATGACACGCAATTAGTCAAATATGGTATTTTTAATTTTCGGCATCATTAAAGAGATAATAATTGGATTAAATAAAGAAGAGGAAATACTAAATTTTCTGCAATGAAGAACATTTTGATGTGCCATTGAAGCGAATGTATTTTGAATTATTGACCAGTGGAATGGAATACAGATATTGGACCTGTTATCCAGAATGCTCGGAACCTGGTGTTTTTTTTCCGGATAATGGATCTTTCCGTAAGGTATGGATCTTCATACCTTAAAGGGGTGGTTCACCTTTAAGTAAACGTTTAGTATGTTATAAAATGACCAATTTTAAGCAACTTTTCAATTCTAGTAATACTGCATACTGCAATAAAACCAATGTCACCAGACACTTTATGGAATGTAATAATAGTGACCTGAAATATTTCACAGTCCAAGTGACAGAACAAGAGAAACCAGGTATTAGAGAGGGAGACACCCTAACTTTATTGTGTCTTCTACTTAAAGACACAGATAGCATTGGGGTTTAATTTTATATTTGATGTGACTTGTTTTATATAATGTATTCACTAATATACTTCTAATTATATATATATATATATATATATATATATATATATATATATATATATATATATATATATATATATATATATATCAATTATCAGCAGACCAGCACTCCCTTTAAAAACTTGATAATTTTATTGTCTTAGTATCAAATGCCCGACGTTTCGGTCAACATTTGGACCATTTTACAAAGGGTAAAACTTAGTCCCTTTGTAAAATGTATAATGAAGCAATAGAATTCTTAATGAATCAGATGAAAATTAAGCGTAGGACTGGCCAGATATGGGATGACTTTGACGTAGTTGGCCAGCTTAAATATATTGCAATATATGGACAAACAATCCCTGTTTTGTTTAAAGGGTAAGGCATTTTTCAGTAGCAGTATGCACAAAATGTCTCTGTCTTAAATATATTGATAATGGGTTGAGTGCAGAGGACTCTTGTATTTATCCCTAACAGGTCAGCCTAGCCTCTGATTGGAACAGATGGACGGGACTATTGGGGATTTTGCAGAAATTTTTAATAAATCGACCCAAAACACCTTTTCTCACCATATTCCTTCTATAACAATGTCTACCACTTCTACTGACAATAACAAAAATATATATTTGTATGTATGTAGGGATATGGAATAGTTATTCATGTTTCCATTGGCAGAATGGTACATAGGGGTGACCTGTGCCCCCGGGAAAGAAAGTTATTTCCCATTTGGTTCAACTAAGCTCCACCAGTAGCAGTGGTGAGGATCCAGAGGTTGAAGAAGGCCTCACTGCTGGATTAATTTAGGGACAAGGATATTGTAAATGGGGATTTAGTAAGTGATAGACCATGTCATAGTAAACACCAAGGAGTGTAATATAGATCTTTGTTAGTGAGCAAGGGCAAGTCTGCACTTCAGCTAGGAAAATTGGTGGGGTTGATACAGGTCGATTAATTTGAAGTAAAGACCACAGCGGACAGGGACCTAGATTCACTCTCCTGCATGGAGTTCAATATAGGCACACCAGAATCAGGAAGAGTTGTACCAGTTGGTGAGACTCTAACCTATTTTGATGTTCTACCTCATTTAAGGTCTGTGGGAGTGAGCAAGTTACATGATTGAGTTAAATTACCTGTTCGTATTTAAGAAACCCTGGCTGGGGCATTTAAGGCGTCCTGTCCTTAAACCACCCTAGCAACCCTGCTTTCCTTTTAGATGCTCTGATTGTGTAAGTGCTCATCACTATAAGAAAATGGATTAGGGAGCACCCTCCATCAAATCGAGAAACAAAAGATGGCGCGCAGGGTCAAATTGATTAATCATATATAAGGAGAAAAAAGGAAAGATTCACCCATTAAACTGCACCTACCCATCCACTAATTCCAGAAACTCATATGTAACAATTAAAATGTAACTTTTAATCGATTCTTAAAAACATCCACAAAATAGTTAATTAAAACAAAGGTGAAAAGCAGGGGTCGGATTCGTTAGAGGCTTAAGGTTGTTGGTACATTTGTCCTCTTGTGGAAATGAGTAGCTTGTCTGCCTAACACCTAAGGCACAATACAGCAGTTATAACTGTGAACGATTAGCTCTACCCCTTCAATTAGCCAAATTACCAGCTCATTCACCTACACGACATCCCCTCCCGGAGGTAATAAGCAAGTAACGTAGTGCTTCCCTACAATCTGAAACACCTTCCGATAACTAATCGATAGCTGTAGATTAATTAATGAAGACTACACCTTCATATTGCAAAGGTCTCCAACCCCTTCTCCCACATGGAATTCCCTCCCAGAGGTAACAAACTGGTCGTGTGAATAATTGGCTGTGAAAGATTGCCTACCTAACCAATAACCATAGGGTTGCCACCTTTTCTGGGGAAAAAATACAGACCTTGCTATAGATTTATCTTTTTTTCCCTATTTATAGTATTGGGATCAACAATCATTTGTACCAGCCAGGTTGGTAAAATACTGGCCAGGTGGCAACCCTACCTAGCCATAGTGCTTCCATACAATCTGAAGCACCTTCCGGTATCTAATAGAGGTTAATGTCAGCTACCCTTCTTTCCACGTCAAAGCCAACCCCTTCACCCACATAGCATCCCCTCCCGATTCTGTGGTAATTTTAGTGCCCCTTATTAGTAAAGTTCCATCACCCTGCCTAACCGTTATTTCAAAAATGAGCCTGGTGCACGTTTTGCCTGCTTGCATGCGGACTTTGTCAAAGGCACGGAAATGCCGGAAGTTAGGGTCTATAAATAACCACTGAGTTGTCTGTCAAAAATTCAAACTGGTAAATCGTTAAGCAGATCATCGTATGGGGAGGATACTCGCTTGTATATTATGTCTACTTCATATGCCAGTATTAGAAACCAGCTTAAAGGGGTTGTTCACCTTTGAGATAACTTTTAGTATGATGTAGAGAGGGATATTCTGAGACAATTTGAAATTGGTTTTCCATTTTTATTATTGAAAGTTTTTGACTTATTTAGCTTTTTATTCAGCAGCTCTCCAGTTTGCATCTTAACCGATGTGATAACTAGGGTCCAAATTAACCTAGCAACCATGCATTGATTTGAATAAGAGACTGGAATATGAATAGGAGAGGGTCTGAACAGAAGGATCAGTAATAAAAAGTAACAATAACAATACATTTGTAGCCTTACAGGGCATTTGTTTTTAAGAAGGGGTCAGCGACGCCCATTTGAAAGATGCAAAGAGTCAGAAGAAAAAGGCAAATAACTATAAAAAATAAACAATGAAAACCACCTTTAACCTGCAGGATAGATTACACTGGGAACGGTTGATCTAATTAAAGATATAAAGCATCATTGGATCGTGTACTCAGCTTATGATATATAACTTTGAGTACCATAAGAATATTGACACTATTAGTATAAGGGTAAAATATTCCTGCTTAAGGAACTATAATACCAATAACGTAATAAGAACACTATGACCAATCATATTGGACAGGTCATTTCTGTGCCGGTTCTATAGTGTGAGACCACATAATAAACACATTTAAAATAACTGTAAGTGCTAAGTTTTTGGTTTAAAGAAATAATTCTGGCTCATAAATATGCCGTGGGGGTTCAGGAAACATAGTGCTATTTTTTTAAATAAAGATAAAATACAAAGGTACTTCTCAGACAGAAAGGAAGCCTTACACGACATCCGAGAATATAGTAAAGGTTACAAAAATAATACAAAATCATATAAATAGATTTTTTAATGCTGACAGATACACACAAAGGATATATTCTGGTACCTTTCAGGCTGTCATTTTCAAAATAATTATTGTTTCGTCATTTTGTGACCATATGCTTTGTACTCTGACTACAAACCTCTTGGGAGGACAGAAGCAAACCGGAGCATTCATACATCAGCAACCTTCAATAGTTATTAATGGCAGCAACCCTGTATTTTCAAGTTTGCTTAATATTTGACGTTATTGTCTTCTTTCAGCTGTGGAACAAAAAGTCATTATTAGAGAGACACAATACAGGAAGCTTCGAGGAAAGCATCATGATAATAACAAAGTGGACGGCTTTTCACTTGCCAACAACCCCATCCTGCGTGTGTCAGCCATCAGACTCTGTCTGGGCAGCTTGTGTCTGTGGTTACCTGTTTCAATTGACATGTTTATTAGCAGACATAGACATGCACTCCTTGTACTTCCATATAATTCCACTCAGGGCCACAGCCTGACACCTATTCTAAAGTGCCTCTCAAGACTAAAGCTGGAAATAGTGGAAATCGGACTTCAATTGCATCCAATTTCCATTGAAACGCAAGTGCAGTTGTGTCAATTTTAATGGATCAAGCACAACTCCCTTCGGTGACCACAGTTACACTGGAATCATGAGGGAAAAATACTGCATTGTAGAAAAAACATAGCAATTGCCAGTTGCATAACGACCATACAGGAAACTGCCAAAGGGGAACTATGCATGCAGGGCCCGCCCATAGTAGTTGCGCCACTGGTAATAGCTCTCGAAAAAATAAATAGCCAGAGTTTGTGTCAGTTTTGACAGACAGATCTAATACCTGTGCTCCCTTTTACTAAGCCTGCATTTGAAGATAGATTCCTCTGAGGGGTGAAGATCAACTTGATTATTTCAGATTTTTTGTTATTGAATTATGATTATAAAGTTTCTTATTTCAGTAATTAACCGTAAATAGAATTTTTATTTTCATGATAGCTTTCACTTTAAGCATGACATCATACCTCCCAACATTTTGAAAATAAAAAGAGGGATAAAAAAAATTTGGTTCACTAAACGCGGCAATTTTTTTTTTGACAACGCCAATTTTTGTGGCCACACCGCCTAATTACCATGTTTATTTTACAAAATTTGTCAGGTTATGAAAGTTTGAACATATTTCTGTGTTTTTTTCAGTTATTACAGTTTTGCTAATGAAGGAGAATTTCCCTTTAAGCTGTAAATCTAACTGTTCCCAAGGGACCTCCTTATCTGAATTGTTACAATTACTTATTTGCTTATCACAAAACTGTTACAAAATATCTTATTTGCACCTGTTCGCTGTTCTGGGCTCTCTGCCAAAAGCAAATTAAGCTAGAAACGTTGTATCTTTTTCTGTCTGTTCAGTGCAAAGAAAGTCTGGACTTTCAGTACAAATGCAGGACTGCGGGTTGAGCTGTCAAAAGCGGGACTGTCCCGCTGAAATTGGGATAGCGGGGAGGTATGTTACATCATTTAAGGGCACAGTAACAGAATGGGAAAACATTTGTTCCAGGACTAAAAACCTGTTGCAACAAATCAGACGTTTGCTTTTTAAACAGCAAAAAAACAGTAAGTAGAATTTACAAACCTTGCACTTGTTATTACAGTACAGTTCCAATAGGGCAGAGACTGGTGTTAATGTATAATCTCTGTAAAGCACTGCAGAAAATGTTGGTGCTATATAGAAAAATGATAATAATATCCACAAAGTGTATAAAGTGTATATACTTCTTTATTATGTTTGAACTTGTAACAGCTACAGGGTAAGTGGTCCCCATGATCAACAAGCTGGGGGTTGCACAATCCGCACTCGACAATAGACATTGTAGTTGTAAGTTCTCCTGAGCATGGGAAAGAAATACAAGCATGTTTCTTAACTGGTGTGACACATTAAAGGAATTCTGATTTTTAAGGTGTTTTAATTTCTAAATTACACTGTTTACATTACAATGAATTCACTCTACCATATAAAATGTGTGCTGGTGTGTAGGCAGCCATCTCAGGTTATTGTGTCTGATCATGTGCTTTCAGAGAGAGACAGTGCTTCATAATGGAACTGGTTTTAGATTAAGCTATGGTTTCTCCTAATCAATGTCACAGTCGGACTTGGATTTTTAACATTGAGTGCTATCCTCGTATCTACCACGGAACAGTTTTCTGGTTAACTTCCCATTGTTCTGCCGGGAGGTGAGATTGCGCCAACTTTTAGCACAGCAGTAAAGAGTGACTGAAGTTTATCAGAACACTAGTCACATGACTGAGGGCACATGGGAAACTAACAACATGTCTAGCCCCATGTCAGATGTCAAAATCAAATATAAAAAAATTAGCTTGCTCTTTTGCTGGAGCAGCATTATTAACAGTTTTTATTTAAATAAAAAAACATGTTTCCCATTACAGAATCCCTTCAATGGAGAACTAAACCCCTTGCTAATAAAAGCCCTTCCCTCAAGTCCCCCCTTCCTACTCCCCTCTGCACAGGTGTTTACATAAATAAATGCCCTAAGATGGTAATTACCCCTCATTGCAGAGTCAGTGCAGCGGAGCTCACGGGGGCCATCTTCAGCGCTTCAGTAATTTTCAGTAAGTAAGTGATGTATCGGCACATGCACAGTTGTAGCAATATTCTGGTCCTGAACAACTTTGCATGCAGCAAAATCCATGGAAATTGCCGAAGATTCCCAAAGCACCACAAAATGGTACCTGTGAGCTCCGCTGTGCTGACTCTGCAATGAGGGGAGACTATGGAGGGTAGGGGCTTTTATTAGCAAGGGGGTTTAATTCTCCTTTAAAATTTTGCCAAAAGATTTTAGAGTCTACAGTTGATAGGGTTTGAATAATATTTTTAGGCTTAGGCATTTACAGGTGGGTTATGGTTTGAAGGTTATATGTTTGCAGGTGTCAGGACTAGAAATGAAGCAATAGTAGAAGACAGAGAACAGTGCCCCTTGTGCAGATATACATTGGTCTGGATAACCAAATGTGACCAGAAAACCTATTGGTTTCAATATTGAGGGGAAGGTAAACAAAATAATAAAGCATTCTTTGGGAAAATACACTATATGAGCTTTCTAAGAGAGGGGCTGTCATACTGCGTTGGTTCTCGGTTCTGCTGAATGACATTGTGCTCTCTGTTTCTTTCAGCAGGGCTATGATATGAAACAGTGAACACAATGGAGCAGAGCTAGTGCCTTCATAACCTTTAAGTTTTAATGATTTTCTGGGAAAAGCTTTACCTGTGTGGGCGACCTTGTCATTTCTCTTTCATTTCCAAAAGATTCGCTAAGACAAAGCTATTTTACTCAGATATTGTATAAAGATATCGTAGTGGTTCAACGCATCAGCTGAAGTCTAGCAGCTTTCAGGCAGCTCTGGTAAATACAGATACTGTATCTGTGCAATCATTTGATGAAGAGTTTGTATTTTCTCACAAAACCTAATTCAATTCTGCTGAAATATATCTTTCTCAGTTCTCACTTTTATTTAGAATAGCTAAAATGAATAAACTGATCACCTTATAAAACAAATAGTGATGGGCGAATTCGCGAAACGGCGATTTTGAGGCCGACGCCCATTAAAGTCAATGGAAGTCCGTTGATAGTCTCCAGCGTCTAAATTGTGACGCCAGCGAATTCTCCGCGAAAAACAGGCAAATTCGCACCTGGTTAATAAATTTGCCCATCATTATAACAAAACTTGTTTGTAAAATGTATTTTTTGTTCAAATACAATTTGAACAATGTGAATACAGGAATGGGACCTGTTATCCAGAATGTTTGGGACCTGGGGTTCCCGGATAAGGGATCTATGTAATGTGGATCTCCATATTGGGTCTACTAAAAACCATGAAATAAACTCAACAGGATAGTTTTACCTCCAATAAGGAGTCCTTTTATCTTAGTTTGGATCAAGTACAAGGTACTGTTTTATTATGATAGAGAAAAAGGAAATCCGTTTTAAATGGGAATTATTTGATCAAGTTTGACTCTGTGGGAGATGGCTTTCCTGTAATTCAGAGCTTTCTGGATAACAGGTATCTAGATAACAGGTCCTATATCTGTACACCTACTTTTTTATACCCACAAAACCAAGGGGCAGTATAGTAACATGGGAAATATTTGCAGTGCCCTAGTAACCCATGGTAATTAAACAACCAACAGCTATGTTTTCTTGGTCTAGTACAGTTAAAATGATAACTAGAAATGTGTGAATGGCTGCTGAGAATCACACTTTCATTTACTTCATGGCATATCAATGAGGGAGATTAGTTATCTATAATTATCTTATAGAATTTGGTGCAAAGGGAGATCAAGGGAAAAAGGTAATGGAGAAAACTCAAACATGGAACCAATTATAAAAAAAATACTACCATTATCTTAGTATACTGGTATTCTCCAGATCCATGGTACTATATATATATATATATGTAGGGATGTGAAAATCTTAGACACCCTTACACTTTACAGACAGGCACATCCCTAATCATATGGACGCCTAAAAGGTCCTTATGGGGACCTTGTGCTTATGTAACCCCTGTAGTTCACACAGTGTACACCAGATGGCACTGTGCCAGAGTATAAAAGGTTTAGGAACCATGTGTTCTGGGTCCATTGCTTTAGCCCAACCAAGCAGGCTGGAAGGGAATGGGTAGTGTCGACCCTAGGCCCTAGTAATTAGACAGCTATACTCAATTATAGATCACTCTAGGAGTGATAGAGAGGTTATTTAGTTGAGCAGCTCAAGGCTCCACCAAGGAGATTAGAGGGATTAAGATCCCAGGGTATTACTGACCCGGAGTAAGGAACCAAGTGTTGAGATAGGGATGGTAGGATTTCCCCTAGTCTGCCACTGGAAGATATCCTGAAAACTGGGCAATACCCATCACATGCTGTCAACATACTCTCTGCTGTATATTCCCTAGCCTGTGGGGATTCAGCCTATACGTGCTGTGAGTATATGCTTCCTTTATGCTGCTGTGTATGTTCTATACTCCATTGTGGATCAATTTGCTGAATGATCTATGTGCTATTGTTCAATAAACACAGTTCTTTGTTCAACCGTTAAAGAACTACTGGCGCCCATCATTGTGCTATCGCACCTGGTTACAGTTACACTACACCCTGCCTCCACCACGTTGCGAAGGCTTACCCCTGAGAAAGAGAGCTCATCTGTGGTCTCAGCCCACAAAGGAAAGTAGCTAAAACTGCCCTAGCACAAGTCAGTTTACTATAGCGCTACATATATATATATATATATATATATATATATATATATATATATATATATATATATATATATATATGTACTGTATGCCTGTATATGTACATATACACAATTCTTCAGTACACACCATCATTTCTTTTGTTGCAAAAATCTAGCTACAAGTGCCTGTCAGTTACACCAAACTGTCATTAGCCATTTTGCTTTTAACATGCTTCATTTACACTGCAGCTGATGGAGCATTTTGGCAACTTTTGCCTCCTTACATACAATTGCACTTTACGTGGCCACCGCTGTTACTAATTGCAGGCCTTTCAGCAGTAGGATTTATGGGCTTTAGGTCAGCAAACAAATAAATAAATAAAAATGCAAAATATGATTTTTATATATATATATATTTACCAAATCATAAATTACAGATAAGTATACTAGTTTGTTTAGGTATGCAGTCTGTTTCAGTAATTTCATGTGTAGCGTTTATGCAGCTTTAGGATAATTTAACACAGAATTTTACTGCCATTGCAGTAAAAACACACCCCATGCTGTGAAAGGGAACACTGTATAGTTTTCAAAATCAAAATATGTCATTACTGCTGTCATTTACTAAACATGTATATTGTTTGTAATTTACCAGACAAAAGAGCTAGAGCACTAAGAAAAAAAAAAAATAATGCCTCTTAAAAGAGAACCAAACCCTTAAAGGGGACCGTCACCCAAAACAATTATTCAAAATCCTATTTTATCACATTAGTCAAGCAAAAATGAACTTTAATTACACTGTATAAATTATTTGAATCTTGTTTCCTTCGGTCTGGGAATTCAAAATGATAACAAGCAGGCAGCAGCCATTTTGTGGACACTGTTTTTAAGGAAAGCCTTGTATCATCTCAGAATCTTGTTTGTGCACCAGAATGGGGGACCCAATGTCCATCCCCATGTACTGGCTACATAATTAAATGGTTAAGAGAACAGGGGAATGTGGGGAGAGCAGTGACATCTAGGAAGTGCTGAATGGAAAGTGAAAGTAATTGTCTGCCCTGCCTCTATGCCCATGGCATAGAGGAGGGGCAGACAATATTTGATTGACAGCTGAGATTTTTAAACGAGGTTACAGCTATGAATGCTTTAATAAAAAATAGAAATTGGATTTCATGTTTAATTTGAAATTTGAAATTTGTGTCTGGGTGACAGGTCCACTTTAATTATAAAAACCCCTACCCTACATAGACCCCCCCTACCTGCTCCCCCCCCAGCCTAGGTGTTACCTACGGTAAATGCCACAACCTCTTCACTTACCCCTTGCAGATTCTGTGCAGCAGAGTTCACGGTGCCATCTTCTTCTTTTCAATCTTCGGGTCGTCTTCCAGCGCTTCGACAATTTCCATCACTTTTGGCGCAATTGCAGTTGTCACGAACCTGAAGATTGCTCCAACTGCGCATGCACCGATATGTCTCTCTCTTCACAAAGAATACCAAAGTGAAGAGGATGTCGCCCGTGAACTCTGTTGCACAGATTCTGCACCGAGGGGTAAGTAAAGAGGTAGGGGCATTTACCGGAGGTAACAGGGAGGGGGGGGGGTCCATTTAGGTTAGGGGGTAGGGGGTTTTATAATTAAGGGTTTGGTTCTTCTTTAATATTCATAGTGCTGAGTGCTCCCTGATTTCTTTGAATGACTTGCAAGTTAGGGGGCAGTAGATGGGATGACCAAGTGCATCCCCCAACCCCATATGAATTAATCACTACCAAATGCAGGCAGCACTATATAGATCAAGGAAGTGTTTGTCTATTTTGTTTGTTCAACAATCTCTGCGGAGTCATGCATGTGAATGGTGCAAACTGTGAAAAACATATTGGGGGTCATTTATCAACACTGGGCAAATTTGCCCATGGTAACCCATGACAACCAATCAAATTGCTGCATACATAGTTCTACTAGCAGCTGGCTTCAAAAAGCTCATCACTGATTAGTTGCTATAGGTAACTGCCCATTTGCAAATTTGCCCAGTGTTGATGAATGAGCCCCACTGAGTCTTATTTATAAACACTGGGCAAATTTGCACCTGGGCTGTAACCCATAGCAACCAATCAGTGATTAGCATTTATCAGCCAGCTGCAGGCAGAACGATAAAAGCAAACTTCTGATTGGTTGCTATGGGTTACAGTCCAGGAGCAAATTAGCCCAGTGTTTTTTAATGCCCCCTGGTAATTGGTTCTGTTATAAACTCTTTACTGCATGTAGCGATGTCTTTCGGTATGTACTAAAACTAGCTCCTTAATCTTTTTTTTTTCTTGTAACCATGTACTCAGCTCCTGAATCTGTGGTCTGAAAAGTTCCCTTTTGTTGTACTTAACCTTTATGACAATGCTCCTAATTAAATGTATGTTTCTTACACATACTAAACCATTGCCTCTGCATTTCATCCTCATTTAATTATCACTTGCATAAAGAACTCACTGTTGATATACGATTTCTATGTTGATGTTCATTTGGAAGTGGAGAGATAATGCAAGGGAGTGTTGCAGCCATGCCTGAAAAAATGCGAGGGGAGATGAAAATAATTGAAAAGGCAATGTACCATTATATCAAAAGGGGTCTCTCGACTGATAATGTTGCCAGTGGTAAAGCAGACGCTTATATAACAATAATTATGCCAAAGAAGTACAATCATATTTTACTTACATAAATGTAACCATATAGGAAATATATAAATAGTTTTTAAGTAGATGAATAGTAGTAGTGATACTTCCTCAAAAGTATTAGGTGTATAGGATATAAAAAATATGTAAGTATAAAGTCCTTGGGACCCAATGAACTGGTTGGGAAAATAGAATTTAAAAATGCAGTATTGCATATGTAAATAGACTGCACCTAACCTTTGGGTTACCAAACATGGCCAGATCTGGTTGTTTAGTTTCTACATTATTCAGGCCCCTATCACTGCCTGTAAAATCCCCACTCTCCCTCCCACATCTCCTGCATATCCCCATTGCTTCAGGACCAATTCAGAGGAGGCCGGGTGACATGCTGTCCTTAAAATCCTGCCATCCTAGGCCTGGGCCTACTTTCCACAAATCTGGGTTTGACTTTATTACCAAATCCCCAGGGTGCAAATGGAACTTCAGGTGGGACCAGTTCAGTTGAGATTGTATCTTGTTTCATCTCAGTAGACATTGGGGCCAATGGACATTGGCAGGCCACAGTTTAACCTTATCCTATTGTTCTCTCTAAAACTGCATTAAACAGCAATCTGTGAGTTTGCATTCAGGTGAATGTGGGCATATATTGTCCATAGCAGTGTTTCACTACCCAAATGTTGATGGACTACAACTCACAACATTCTCCTTCATATTATCAAAGGTTAAATCATGATGGGAGCTGCTGTTCTACATCAAAAAAAGATCAGTGGTTGTCTGATTTTTTTAGTTCAAGTCTCCTTTGAGGTACAACATTTGAACCTTGATAACATGGTTACACTCATAGGTAAATATCAACGTATCAAGTCATTCAGCCATAGTCCTAAGAATATGTAGGACACCAAATTGTCACCACAAATCTCACACTGGCCGACCAAGTTTGGCTTTCAGATGTTTGGTCATCCTACCTAAATCTCACCATAACTAGTATGGAGGTTGATCCCCTTACACTTCTCCAAGCCCCCCTACTCTTCACAGTCCAGCCCCAGTTTGGGAAACACTGATTTTGATGGTTTTTTATCAGCAACAATGCACAATAAAACCAAAGTCCTTAAGGACCAGAGGTCCAACTGATGCAAGAGTATCCTCTAGTTATAATCCTAATTACACTTGACTGCCTGTACATGGTTTCATAAGATGACTACTTAAAGGCATTAAACAAAGATTTCTAGCTCTGAAGTTTAAATAAAGAGTAATATTGGCAAAAAGAAAATTGCACAGTTATCCCACTATGTTAGATAACAGATGACTAACATAGGTCTGGTAGGGATCATTTTCAACACATAGCTCTCTTGATGTTTTAATTAAATTTGAGATGTTTAGATGGATCAAAACAGTCATTAGTGAATGACTCATAAGATCATATATATTTTTTAAAAATTAAGCTTCAATATTTATGTAAGAGAAATTTCTGTTAATGGATTTATTATTTTACCAGCAAACGTATTTATTTGTAATATGTTTGCATCACATAGATGTTCCATAGATTTTGCCTGTGGTTGCTTTTTTATACTAAAATTATGCTGACAATATGCTGTTATATCATATTGACATAGAGCACCTTGAATAACCAGCCCCACAACTCGCCTAACTGCCTGTTATATGGGCTGTAGGGTCTGGGTTTTCCGGCAAAGCCACACATTGTGCCCTGAGGATGGATGTTCTGCATTTCTTTAAATTCAATACTGCCTACTGCAATACTGTTATTATTTCTTTATGATTCATTCATTTAGGCACAGCATACTTGTGCCTAAAGAATTATGTGCAGACATTTTCAAAGCTACTGCTGGAAATTATGTCCAACTATGTCCAATTCTTGTTAAAGTTCAAGTGCATCTGCATCCATTTTATCCATCAGACATAACTGTCGACTTAATTATGGGGGGGACGAATGCTGCATTGTGGGTAAAAACATGGATACTTGGGCCTGAAATAAACCCTCATTCATAATGTTTATGTAAGGAAGGTGGTCTAGTGGGCAGCGGGGTCCAGCGACGCGTCCCTGGCGTGGACGCCCGCTGCTGTGCTGCTCCCTTCCTGGTTCCCCTATGATGATGACACCAGCGCGCATTGGCATGAAATTCAAACAGTTTAAAAGGGGAATTCAGTCTTCAGCAAATTGCCCATTGTTAGGTTCTATTAGCAAGTTCCTGGGTGTTAACTTGAGTGATTCCTGATTATTCTACTGTGTTTGACCCTTGCCTGCCAGCTTACTACTCTGACCTCTCCAATCCTGACCTTGCCTGTCCTCTGACTATTCTACAATCTCTAATCCTGATTCTGGCCTGTCTGACTATTCTAACTGCTTGTGCTGGCCCGGGCTGCCTGTTCCTGGTGGTGTTCTTCCTTCCAGTATCCTGGTGAGATGATCGTGCCCCTTTGTTAGTCCAGAACCGTTCGCTTTGCCTCTCTCTCTGTTAAGACCTGGCAGCATCCAATTAGCCGAGGGCTCCTCCCAAGGTGAAGGAGGTGGTGGTTAAAGGCAAAAGTGAGAGCTGAGACCAGGGAGCTTAGCTTGGGTTCTGGATATAGGGTGCCGGACGTGACAGTTTACAAGCCATCGAATGCATCTTATGTAAGTAAATTAACATAATTTCAAGGAAATTTAAGATTTTTTCACATTGCAGATAATTCATAATGCCTTCGTATCAATTTTAATTTAATAGAATATATGCATTACACTGTTTATAAAAGGAACCTGCATCAGCCTCACCTAAGAAGTTAGAGACTATTAGCGCTGGGATTTACTATCATATTCGGAAACTGAATTATATATATTATAGGATTCCTCGATGTCCAGCAAAATGAAAATGGAAACAGTAGCCAAAGGGAAATCATTAACCCTTTATTCACTTTTACATTGCTTCATGTACAGCATGCCTGGAGGCTTAATCAGCTAAATTATATACATAAAATATAGTTCCCACAGAAAACAAATTCACCTAATAAAATGTCCTCTTTAGAATATAAATGTTCTATTTGCAAATCATGTTAAACTAAGGGATTTTTAGAGAATATTAATGCAGTCTAAACTAAATGCAGGTTTAGTCCCCTGGATGCCAGCAATGTTTATTTAGCTATCTTCCTGTCTTTGTACATTATTAGCAAAAAGGCATCTTTAGACTGAGCCATTTGCCGCACCTGCGCTTAAATTATATACATGTATTCAAATTGTGCTAATGGAGGCAAACCTGTGTTAAAGTCTTCTTGATATTAGCACAGACCGGACAAAACGCCATTATTACCCAGGGGAGAATTCATTATGAAATTAGTGGATTGATATTTTCAGTTTAGTTGGAAATATGTGAAAATTTGTTGAAACAACATTGTAACACTAATTAAAGGGGTGATTCACCTTTAAATTAACTGTAAGGGGTTATTAACTAAAACTTGAATTTTTCTGGTTGGGCTTTTTGGGGGCAAAAACTAAATTTTTTTGAGATTTATTATACCCCAATGCTACAAAAAGCCACAATCCGAAAATCCGCCATCTCAAACATGTCGAGGTCATGTATAAATTAATGCAGATGTCCCTATGCCAATTTGAAGATATTGTGGTTTGCACTGGGTTTAGCCCAATACTGGGTTTTTGGGCTGTAACTCAAAAAAAAAAAAGAGCGATTCGGAAGAATGATCAGAAAAAAACATATGTTTCAGGTTTTTGCTCTATTTTATAGAGTTTTTTTTCCCAAATTCAATTTATTCAAGTTATATTATTGATAAATAAGGCAAAATTGTGGATTAAAGTTTGGTCAAGCCTTGTTTAAAAAAAAGAGATAAATTTGGATTTTAGTAAATAAACCCTCTAGGTTTCAGAATGAGCAATCCTAAGCAACTTTTCAGTTAATTAATTTTTTTGTAATTTAATTAATTATTTGTCTTCTTCTTCTAACTCTTTCCATCTTCCAAATGTGAGTCACTGACCCCATCTAAAAAGCAAATGCTCTGTAAGGCTACAAATTAAATGTTATTGTGACTTTTTACTACTCGCATTGCTTTTCAGGTCCTCCCCTAATTATATTGCAGTCTCTTATACAAATCAGTTCTGCTTTTTTAGTATTCTTGCATGCAGTGTCATAAGAAATGACCCCTTGTGAGTTTTTGGGGGATTTTGGATAACTAGTACAAATAGATCCTTTGCTTGTGCTTTCTATGTCATTTAAAGTCTATTTTTTCTTATTGAAGCATTTACTACTTAGCAAAAGTCCAGGTTTTATGTATTCTTTTATGTATTTATGTATTATAAAAAATCAGTCTATTTTTCAAAATAACTTTTAAACCCGGTGAATGTTACAACAGACATCATCCTGTTCCCCTTAAAGGAGAAGGAAAGCTACAGAGGCATTTTATTGCCAATAGATTAGCTGCAATAGTGCAAGCTAAAATGTTACATTTATTCTGTAGAATGTTTTACCATACCTGAGTAAACAGCTCTAGAAACTCTCTGTTTGTTTAGGATAGGAGCTGCAGTATTAACATGGTGTGACATCACTTCCTGCCTGAGTCTCTCCCTGCTCTGGGCTCAGATTACAGTAGAGAAGGGAGGGGTGGGGGGAGAGGAGCAAACTGAGCATGCTCTTGCCCAGGGCAATGAGGTTTAAGCTGAAGGCAGGAAGTCTGATACAGAAGCCCATGTGTACACAATAGAAGGAAAGAAATGTGGTGTTTCTTTTGACAGGGGACTCAGAGCAGCATTACTTTGGGGGTTTACTGGTATATTTATATAGACCTTTCTGATAAGGCTTACTTAGTTTTAACCTTTCCTTCTCCTTTAATTGAATAGCTTGCATTGCCTCCATTTCTCCAAAATCTCCTCTTTGAGGCTTTGAAGAAAACTCCATTATTATTATTATTGTATCTCCTAAAAGGCTTACACCTTCAATACATTTCATTAAGTTGCACTTCAATGTTTCTTAACATACACTTTGTTTCTGAATATCTTCTTCGTGCCTTTGACAAAAAATAAAAAACGCTTAACTTTAAAGCCGGAGAAAATCATTTAGTTATGAATTATAGAAAGGCAACATAGTTAAGAAAAATAATGGGTAGCTAAGCAAGCAGTTGTTGCTGTTGCTAAATCAGAACTGGAGGACATTGCCATGACAACTTGGTCTGATGGGGCAGAGAAAGCTGTCAGAGCTCAAGATTAAAAGTGGGCATTTTTTCCTTTCAACAACAGATTCTTATCTTGATGGCCAAAACACATTTTGTAACCATGGAAAATGTATCCGAGGAGCATAGTAAATGGCCTGCAAACTTGTACATTAGCCCCATCAGCTGAATCGGCAGAAAATACACAATTGGCAGAAGGGATTTGGAAATCTACTCATTTACACCATGTTTTTTGTTTGTTTTTTTGTTGCATTTTGCTCTAACAGCACATTATCCACAGAGACAAATTGACCCAATTTTAGCATTGTTTACGTGTAGCCAAATAAATAGCAACATGCAATAAATAACGGAGTAATGGGCACAGACATTTATATAGTGAGGAGTGTTTTGCCAGACAAGAAAAATCAGCATATAATGCAGAGCATTTGCCGATAGCCGTTTGTCACGTTAAAATTGTTCTGCTTATGTCAGAAACAAGTCACAAACAATGTTTTAAAACTTGCAAACAATAAAACCCATTGAGACGATTTTATTTGCATCCTCCAGAAATGTTTTAAACGTATCCTGCTTTTAAAGAACAATTACAGACTAAAAGGAAGATTTAGTCAATTTCAATTTTGTAGATTTACGAAATTCCATTGAGTTTTAGTCTTGATTGCGCCTGTTTGCATGTTTACCACCCCCACCCTCAAATTTTAAACACGAAATCTGGGTAATTTGCAGAAACTAACTTGACTGCAAATATTATCATTCACATTTTTGAGACTTTTTGTGATACAATAAATCTCAAAAATTCAGGTTCTGAAAACTTTTCTTTAAAGAAATTTGCGATTGCATACTTTTTCTTGAGTCATTCACTTCCTCTTTCCCAATGCTGGACTGGAAAGTAAGGGGGTTATTTATCAAAGGTCGAGTTGGTTTTTTTCCCCAAAAAAATAAATTACCCCCTATGTGTAGGTTAAGAAGCCAAGCAGTTGAGGATCCAACATGGAGTGGGCAAGGGACCAGTTTTCCTGCGGTACCTCACCCAGTTAGGGACCAAGTGGAAGAGGAGCTAGGTGAAGTAGGGCATAGTGTCTCGAATACAAGGCTGACCCTTGCACTGAAAGTCTGTGTCCCTGGCTTACATAAAGAAACAGTGAAGGCAGGCCCAGATTTGTGGAAAGGCCACCTAGGCCCGGGCCTAGGGCGGCAGGATTTTAGGGGGGAGGCATGCTGCCCAACCACACCCACATTTGCTCAAAAACAGTGGGGATGCGCTGGATCATTTTTTAAATTTCCCATGTGCCAATCCCCATTGATGATCAAAATTTGCACAAATAAAAGGGGTCAACGAAATGGCAGTGGGCCTAGAGGCACCCACTATGTAAATCCTGAGTAAAGGTAGGCAGCAAGCTGTGGCCCAATGGACTAAAACCCCTATTTTGTTCCATGGGCATTGCTTGGGAACCTTGGGTGGCACTCGGTATGGAGTAATTGTGGTGGTGGCTGTCAATAAAGTGTTCCTGATAAATTTCAAGTCCCCTAAGCTGTGATGGCTGTACAGTATGTATGCTAATCGGCCTAGCATCCCAGGAAGGTACACGACACTACACTACAAGTGGATAATAACTACCAGAATCAATTTTTCTATGTGCCAAAACTTGCCCTTTCTTAAAGAACAAGCCATGGGACCATGCCCTCGGTCTATCCACTTTTCCTTCCCTGTTGTTTTTATTGAATCCTCGGACTCTCACAGTTAATAGCCACAAATTTGCAGACAATGTCACATGAAACCTAAGAAGCCAAGAAATATTCAAGTACTGTCAAAAGAAATTCTGGAAATGCTGCTGACTTTTAAAGGCTCAGTTAATCTTAATGTAAGATTAAAACAGCAAATTTTGAAAAATGACGTTATTTTACATGATCAATTAATCATTCTACATAGTGCTGCCGACCCCCTTATTATGTTCTTCATGGATGATATAGGTTAGTGGAATGATATGAAAACAATCATAAAACTTGACATTTGGCAGGAAAAACAATAAATACTTAAGGTAATGTAACTGTGTACATTTTGAAATTGTGTGTGAATCCATGCTGACAAAACCAACTGAGAAATAGAAGATATTTTCTGCTCTGTCAGTTAAATATTTTGATTCTTTCTGTCGGTGAATGAATTGAAAAGCTGTGGAATTCCTAATACTTTCAGCAGACAATATCCTACTGCTATTAGGATTGAATCATAGCATTATGCCCTATTCTTCCAATATCTTAAAGTCACATTGCGATCCCATCACGCTGGAAGAATGGGTCACAGGAGACCACAGGGGCCATACGCCAAAAGATTTCAGATATTTATCTCCATATTGAGCTCTGTTGGAACACACTGACTGAATATAGAAGCACAGAATTGACTTGTGTTGAGATATTGTGAATGTGGAGTCTATGAATAACAACAGTAAACACCATTTTATGATATTCAATGCTTGAATGATTTCAGGGGAGCCTAAAAACATATAGCTGTACACAGTAAAGAAAGAGCTATTCTAGAACAGAACAAGGCAACAAAATCAGTTGCTAGAAAAAGCTGGTTGGTGGGATAGGAAATCCAACTAGCACAATATAGAATATAACATAAGGAAATGTTTTAAGTCTATCAACTGACTGCTCCCAGTGGCCTCAAAGCAGGAGCTTATTTTTGAATTCCAGGCTTGGAGGCAAGATTCGGTTTCATAAACCCCAGGTGCACTGCCAAACTGAGTCTCAATGTAGGTTGACAATACACATGGGGCTACCAAATGGCCAATCACAGCACTTACTTGGAAGTAAAATGAATGACTTCTGAGGGCTCAGGAGTATCTACGGTCCACCATGGACCTGTAAATGCAGATGATATATTGATAGGTGGAGTGGAGGGCCTTTGATACCAGTTATAATATACAAAGTTGTGATTTCTACCACTTGTCAGTGAGACAGCAAATATATTAATTGCTAATCTAAGAAAAATATTTATATTTTTTAATTATCGAGAAAATGACAAATTAGCCCATCACTAATCAACACTCTTATGCATTTATCTTTAGCTCAGCACTATACCCATAAGGCTTGGAAAAGGAGACCCAATAGGATGATTTTGCCACCAATATGGATTCATGTAGCTAAGTTACCATCAAGTACCAGATACTGTTATATTATTACATAGAAAAAATAAGTAATTTTTAAAATCTAGAATTATTTGCTTCCAATGGACTCCATGGGATATGGCCTTCGAGTAATTTGGAGCTTTTTGGATAACAAATTAAAGCACCATTGTAATAATTTTAAGACGATAAAACTATTCAATGTGAACCCGTTTATCCACCTTTTCATCTTCATAGTGCTACCTCTATATGCATGTACATTTTCTACAATACATTAGTAATACAACCAGCAGAGCAATAAATAATATCAAAAAATATAATGCTACTACATAAAATATGCAGGGTCATGTAGTAAGAGACACATAAGAAAGGAGTTCCTTGGCCCCTACAGCTTTCGATCTAACTGGAATTATTTGCATCATATTTTGCACCTAAACCACTTATGTTAGCAGCAGCTGCAGTAATGGGTCAAGCAGACCATACATTAATGGGTCACATAATTTTTTCCCTAGGCTGTATTTAATGGATAATACTGCTTCTTCATCCATCACCCCCTATAATGGGTCACATTGAGTTTCCATTAGAGCACTCTTCTCAACCCACTACCCCTGTACATAGTAGGGAAGCATGCACTTAGGTCAGGCCCCAACAGTGAGCATCACCCCATGCATGCAGGCTGTGTTTTGGCAGAGACTCGCTTTTGAGAAAGCCACTTAATAGGAATACATTTTAGAAATAAAGATTGATAATTTTTTAGATTTTATTCAAAGGAATTTGACCTCTTCCTTAAAACTTCCTTTATTTGAAGTAAATCAGACCTATAGAGATAATGCTGCATGGGATTCAAATGGACTTATTTCAATCGCTTGCACTTACTGGGCCTCTGTAAGGAACCGCAGCTCCACAGCTCCGTGACGGAGCTTGCATTTGCCTTTCCTCGGTATGTAAATGGCGGTGCATGTGCAATGGCACTGCGCAGTTTTAATTACGTTTTACCCACAAGTAACTTCAGCGTCTTCATCGTTGCGATTTATTCGGTTCCTGACTTCCGCTACTCTTCGGTTTTGGCTCAGCACATCTCCCTTGGCACTTCTGCATCCGTTGGACGGATTTTTGGCTTTACCCCAGCGTGTTTCTGACTACGGCTATTCCCTCTTCTTCTTGGCTCTGTTTCCTGGATGTTGCTCCATAGCAATGGCTCTGCCTGTGCTCTCCTTGTCTGTGCAGTACCATTCTGCATTCATTTCTGCCTAAAAGACTTTATTTTCAAAAGCTAAGATACCTTTGGTGATTCATTCTTAAACTGTGCTTTAACCCTTGCAAGCTTGAAGACTTGTTATGATATTGTGTTTGCAAAGACTCACTAACCATTTCAAGCTTGTTCAGCTATTTCCTAAGACTGTGCCGCTAACCCTTGCTGCATAATTCCTGTATTGACTGTACAGTTATTTAACTAAGTGGGGGCACATGCCAAAGTCCTTCTCCTCAAACTCTGGTGATCTACCAACTAAGTTACATTATCACCAGAGACTTACCTCTGCACAGGTTGGTTATACCCAGTTGCCGGGACCAACTCCTTCCCTGTGTCGAATACTCACCTTGTGTAGGATCCAATTTCCGGGGGTTACCTGTGGGAAGAGGTCATCATTAAGACCACATTATTCATATTGGAATTATTTCATGCTACAGCTGTACCTTACTGGAAGTTCCTGACAATCTTCTTTTATCATGCGGGACAGCCTTTCCTGGGATTCACACGACTCTTCCTCCACGACTACCTGAAGATCAGAGACTCTTTCAGTTCTCAAGTATATTAATTCACTTGATGCTCCCATACAGGGTGCACCACGTTATTACATTAAATTCCTAACAGTTTCCTACCCCTTTTTGCTAGGGTATACAATTATGCATATACTGTATATGACAGGCCCAGTTTTAATTTAAACATTTCACAGTCTACATCTATTTTTCATATACAGTTTCTAAAGTTTCTAAAAGGAATACTTCTAGGATCACAAGGAAAAATACTTATGTGTGCTAAATAAAGACTCACTATCATCAAAATTAAACGTTTTTATGAAACAGGAAATAGTTGGCGAATGCTCAAAAAGAATAGATTTTTAAGCTTATAGTGTATAAATTCTGGTAATTCTGGTTTTCAACAATCTCATTTCAAACTCCTTCTGTTTTAAATGCCTTGTTTTTAACTCCACTTTAATATACCCACTTACACAGCACCCAGTTTCAAAGCATCTATTCACAGCAGGGTCAGAAATAGGGGTAGGCAGAAGAGGCAAGTGCCTAGGGTGCAGTATCTGCAACCCTAATCCCCAGCAAGAGGGGGAAATCTATTTATACAGTCAGGTGCAACCGATGAAACCCTCCCACACCAAACTGTGCTCAAACTGAACAGTATTACAGATTCAGCCAAACTTGCTGTAAGCCCTATAGCCCCTAAATTTGCTATTATCACCTGGGGAAACAGGGCCGGATTTACATAGTGGGCGCCCCTAGGCCCACTGCCGTTTGTCGCCCCTGTCCCCTCCAGGGGGACAGGAGCAATGGGGATTGGCGCATGGGAAATTTAAAAAATTATTTTATCACCAGCGCATCCCCAGTGTTTTGAACCAATGTGGGTGTGGTTGGGCAGCATGCCGCCCCCCTAAAATCCTGCCGCCCTAGGCCCGGGCCTAGGTGGCCTTTCCACAAATCCGGGCCTGTGGGGAAAGCAAAACCATAGGCAAGCTTAAACCACAGCAATTGAGTATATAACATTTATCTTTTTTGTTTCTTTGTTGCTTTATCCAGCCATTTTATGCTGAAAATGTTTTCCCACTCCCTGTGTATTTCACTCTCCTTTTCTTTCATTTTCTCCCTCTCTCTTATCCCCCGTTTATCTTAACCCTTCCATCTCCTCCACTCCATTACCTTCTCTGGCATTCTCATACTCTGATGATCTGTCTCTGCCTTTGCTGATTACTCTCCTTCTTATCTGTCCCCCTCCCTTTGGTTATCTGTCTGAATTTTTCTTAAAGGAAAACTATACCCCCAAAATGAATACTTAAGCAACAGATAGTTTATATCAAATTGAATGACATATTAAAGAATCTTACCAAACTGGAATATATATTTACATAAATATTGCCCTTTTACATCTCTTGCCTTGAACCACCATTTCGTGACTCTATCTGTGCTGCCTCAGAGATCACCTGACCAGAAATACTACAACACTAACTGTAACAGGAAGAAGTGTTGAAGCAAAAGGCAGAACTCTGTCTGTTAATTGGCTCATGTGACCTTACATGTGGTTTTTATGTGTGCACAGTGAATCTTACGATCTCAGGGGGCGGCCCTTATTTTTTAAAATGGCAATTTTCTATTTATGATTACCCAATGGCACATACTACTAAAAAAGTATATTATTATGATAATGGTTCCTTTACATGAAGCAGGGTTTTACACATGAGCTGTTTTACTCAGTATCTTTTAATAGAGACCTACATTGTTTGGGGGGTATAGTTTTCCTTTAATGTATACTTTAATTTTTGCCTAGATGATAACTAAAAATATGCTGGGACATAACAGTGTGGGCATTGTGTGATATGCCTATATAAAAACCCAAGAACATTGTTTGTTCGCTTTCTTAGGGCATCAGGTCAAAGCAATGTAAACTCCAGCTTTATTGTATCAGAAATACCATTTGACTTCCCCTTTCATTGTTATGACTGTCTATTTTCCTGTAAGAAGAGAGTAGAATGAGCTTGCTTTGTGAGTTCCATTCAGCTTGTATGTTCCAGTTGGCTGAGCTGAGCAGCATGTATCTGATTCTTATTGGGATTTCTGCAGCACTCATGTAACCAATATATCTGAATCACTAAATTACCAATAAATGAGCAAATGGGACCAAACTTCTCTTAAAAATGAAGAATTATTTGCAATCCAGCTATAACTGGTAGAGATGTCGCGAACTGTTCGCCGGCGAACTTGTTCGCGCGAACATCGGGTGTTCGCACTCGCCGGAAGTTCGCGAACGTCGCGCGACGTTCGCCATTTTGGGTTCGCCATTGTTGGCGCTTTTTTTTGCCCTCTCACCCCAGACCAGCAGGTACATGGCAGCCAATCAGGAAGCTCTCCCCTGGACCACTCCCCTTCCCTATAAAAACCGAAGCCCTGCAGCGTTTTTTCACTCTGCCTGTGTGTGCTGAAGAGATAGTGTAGGGAGAGAGCTGCTGCCTGTTAGTGATTTCAGGGACAGTTGAAAGTTTGCTGGCTAGTAATCGTTTTGATACTGCTCTGTTATTGGAGGGACAGAAGTCTGCAGGGGTTTGAGGGACATTTTAGCTTAGGTAGCTTTGCTGGCTAGTAATCTACCTTCTACTGCAGTGCTCTGTATGTAGCTGCAGTGGGCAGCTGTCCTGCTTCTGATCTCATCTGCTGACTGCTGCAATAACAGTAGTCCTTGTAAGGACTGCTTTTATTTATTTTTTTGTTGTTTTACTACTACTACTACTACTACTACTATAAGAGCCCAGTGCTATTAGTCTAGCAGTGTTGGGGAGTGGGACTGGTGTGCTAATCTGCTGCTCCTAGTAGTTCAGCAGCACCAACTTTAATTTTTTTTTTTAATATTCATTTTTTTTTATTTTACTTTTTTTTATTTTACTACCGCTGTAGTAGTGTATAAGTTGACCTTTTAGGCATTATTTGCCCTGTAGGCATTATTTGCACACTGTTTTCTTCAACCCGCCATCGAGCTGTGTGACCTTGTTCCCATTCTGTCTAAATATCCATAATATTACCGTCTCCAGAAAAAACACCGGAGTCACTTTTTTCAAGCAGCCATAATATATTTTACGTAATCCGTATCCACCGCTGTAGTAGTGTATACGTTGGCCTTGTAGGCATTATTTGCACACTGTTTTCTTCAACCCGCCATCGAGCTGTGTGACCTTGTTCCCATTCTGTCTAAATATCCATAATATTACCGTCTCCAGAAAAAACACCGGAGTCACTTTTTTCAAGCAGCCATAATATATTTTACGTAATCCGTATCCACCGCTGTAGTAGTGTATACGTTGGCCTTGTAGGCATTATTTGCACACTGTTTTCTTCAACCCGCCATCGAGCTGTGTGACCTTGTTCCCATTCTGTCTAAATATCCATAATATTACCGTCTCCAGAAAAAACACCGGAGTCACTTTTTTCAAGCAGCCATAATATATTTTACGTAATCCGTATCCACCGCTGTAGTAGTGTATACGTTGGCCTTGTAGGCATTATTTGCACACTGTTTTCTTCAACCCGCCATCGAGCTGTGTGACCTTGTTCCCATTCTGTCTAAATATCCATAATATTACCGTCTCCAGAAAAAACACCGGAGTCACTTTTTTCAAGCAGCCATAATATATTTTACGTAATCCGTATCCACCGCTGTAGTAGTGTATACGTTGGCCTTGTAGGCATTATTTGCACACTGTTTTCTTCAACCCGCCATCGAGCTGTGTGACCTTGTTCCCATTCTGTCTAAATATCCATAATATTACCGTCTCCAGAAAAAACACCGGAGTCACTTTTTTCAAGCAGCCATAATATATTTTACGTAATCCGTATCCACCGCTGTAGTAGTGTATACGTTGGCCTTGTAGGCATTATTTGCACACTGTTTTCTTCAACCCGCCATCGAGCTGTGTGACCTTGTTCCCATTCTGTCTAAATATCCATAATATTACCGTCTCCAGAAAAAACACCGGAGTCACTTTTTTCAAGCAGCCATAATATATTTTACGTAATCCGTATCCACCGCTGTAGTAGTGTATACGTTGGCCTTGTAGGCATTATTTGCACACTGTTTTCTTCAACCCGCCATCGAGCTGTGTGAGCTTGTTCACATTTTGTCTAAATATTGATAATATTATCGTCTCTAGAAAAACCACTTGAGTTACTTTTTTTCAAGCAGCATTCATATATTTTACGTAATCCGTATCCACCGCTGTAGTAGTGTATACGTTGACCTTGTAGGCATTATTTGCACACTGTTTTCTTCAACCCGCCATCGAGCTGTGTGACCTTGTTCACATTTTGTCTAAATATTGATAATATTATCGTCTCTAGAAAAACCACTTGAGTTACTTTTTTTCAAGCAGCATTCATATATTTTACGTAATCCGTATCCACCGCTGTAGTAGTGTATACGTTGACCTTGTAGGCATTATTTGCACACTGTTTTTTTCAACCCGCCATCGAGCTGTGTGACCTTGTTCACATTTTGTCTAAATATTGATAATATTATCGTCTCTAGAAAAACCACTTGAGTTACTTTTTTTCAAGCAGCATTCATATATTTTACGTAATCCGTATCCACCGCTGTAGTAGTGTATACGTTGACCTTGTAGGCATTATTTGCACACTGTTTTCTTCAACCCGCCATCGAGCTGTGTGACCTTGTTCACATTTTGTCTAAATATTGATAATATTATCGTCTCTAGAAAAACCACTTGAGTTACTTTTTTTCAAGCAGCATTCATATATTTTACGTAATCCGTATCCACCGCTGTAGTAGTGTATACGTTGACTTTGTAGGCATTATTTGCACAGTGTTTTCTTCAACCCGCCATCTAGCTGTGTGTATTATCGTTTCCAGAAAAACCAACTGAGTTTTTGTTGTTGTTGTTGTTTTTTTAAAAATAATGCCAGGCAAAGGCAGGCCGCCACGCAGAGGCCGTGCTAGGGCCGTGCTGCTATGCAATCCTGTGGCCCTAGCAAATTGCCCAGTTTTAAAAAGCCAATGACCCTGAACTCCCAAAATGCTGAAGAGGTAGTTGACTGGCTTACACAGCACACCCCATCCTCTACCGTTTCTAACTTTACCACAACATCCTCCTCATCCTCCACTGCTATGGCCACCCCACGTAACACTTCCTCCACCACCGGTGCCCCTTCTTCACTGGGGTCAGAGGAGTTATTTTCCAATGAGTTTCTTGAACTGAGTAATGCGCAACCATTATTGCCAGAAGAAGATGAAGGAGATGAGGACCTTACACCAGATTTAATTCTGGCAGAGAACACGATAGAGATGGACATAATGAGTGATGAGGAGGAGGTCCCCGCTGCTGCTTCCTTCTGTGATGTGTCAGAAGAAATTGATGCATCTGAGGAGAATGATGATGAGGAGATTGATGTTTTGTGGGTGCCTAGTAGAAGAGAGCAAGAGGAGGGTAGTTCAGATGGAGAGACGGAGAGTCAGAGAGGCAGTAGGAGAATAAGACTTAGAAGAAGCAGGGAGGACAGCCCGCAGGGATCAGTAGGGCAACAACATGTATCGGCACCTGTGTTCAGCCGGCCAACGCACCCGCCATTGCCGCCAATACCGCAAACTCCGCCAACTTCTACTGTTACCGCCAGATCGCACACTTCCAAAAAGTCAGCAGTGTGGGATTTTTTTAATGTGTGTGCCTCTGACAAAAGCATTGTAATTTGCAATGAGTGCAGTCAGAAACTGAGCCTTGGTAAGCCCAACAGCCACATAGGTACAACTTCTATGCGAAGGCACATGAGCGGCAAGCACAAAGCACTTTGGGAGCAACACCTCAAAGGCAACAGGCAAACTAAAAGCCACACTCCTTCTGGTCCAGCATCTTACTGCTCTACCTCTGCTCTCCTTGACCCGTCTGAACCACCCTCCACTCCGCCTTCCACCTTGACCACCTGTTCCCATTCCCAGTCATCTGCCACCAGCCAAGTTTCTGTGAAGGCCATGTTTGAGCGTAAGAAGCCAATGTCTGACTGTCACCCCCTTGCCCGGCGTCTGACAGCTGGCTTGTCTGCACTCTTAGCCCGCCAGCTTTTACCATACCAGCTGGTGGACTCTGAGGCCTTCCGCAAATTTGTAGCAATTGGGACACCGCAGTGGAAGGTACCCAGCCGCAATTTTTTTTCTAAAAAGGGAATACCACACCTGTACCAACATGTGCAGAGCCAAGTTACCGCATCTCTGTCACTTAGTGTTGGGCCAAAGGTCCATATGACTACTGACGCATGGTCCTCCAAGCATGGTCAGGGCAGGTATGTCACCTACACTGCCCACTGGGTGAACTTGGTAATGGCTGGGAAGCAGGGAATGGGTAGCTCAACAACAACAGTGGAGTTGGTGTCACCGCCACGGATTGCACGCGGTTCTGCCACCACCTCTACTCCTCCATCGCTCTCTACCTCGTCTTCTTCTTCTTCTTACTCTGCTGCTGGGTCCTCCTTCTCCTCCTCCACACCTGTGCACCCCCAGCTCCCCCTAGGCTATTCGACGTGCCAGGTACGCCGTTGTCACGCTGTCTTGGGGATGACGTGCCTGGAAAGCAAAAACCATACCGGATCTGTACTCCTGTCATCTCTGCAGTCACAGGCCGATCGGTGGCTGACCCCACACCAACTGCAGATCGGAAAAGTGGTGTGTGACAATGGAAGCAATCTGTTGGCAGCGTTGAGACTAGGCAATTTAACACATGTGCCCTGCATGGCACATGTGTTAAATTTAATAGTCCAACGTTTTGTCTCCAAGTACCCAGGATTCCAGGACGTTCTCACCCAGTCCAGAAAGGTGTCGGCCCATTTCAGACGTTCCTACACAGCCATGGCACGCCTTGCTGACATTCAGCAGCGCTACAACATGCCAGTCAGGCGTTTGATTTCTGACAGCCAGACTCGCTGGAATTCAACGCTCCTTATGTTGGAACGTCTGCTGCAACAACAAAGGGCCGTCAACGAGTACCTTTTTGAACTGGGTGGTAGGACTGGATCTGCACAGCTGGGGATTTTTTTCCCCCGTTACTGGGTGCTTATGCGCGATGCCTGCAGGCTCATGCGACCTTTTGAAGAGGTGACAAATATGGTCAGTCGCACCGAAGGCACCATCAGCGACCTAATACCCTTCGCTTTCTTCCTGGAGCGTGCCGTGCGACGAGTGACAGATGAGGCTGTAGACCAGCGTGACGAGGAGCTGGAAGCGCGCGATTTCTGGTCGGAATCACCAGAACGAACCCAGGCACCTGCTGCAACGCAGGGAGAGGTGCCAGAAGTGGAGTCAGAGGAGGAAGGTGGCTTTGTGGAGGAGGAGGAGGAGGACCAACAGGAGCAGGCTTCCCAGGGGGCTAGTGGTGACCTTTTGGGGACCCCTGGTCTTGTACGTGGCTGGGGGGAGGAGACCGTGGATGATGCAGTCCTTGATAATGAGGAAGCGGAGATGGATAGCTCTGCATCCAACCTTGTGAGAATGGGGTCTTTCATGCTGTCATGCCTGTTGAAGGACCCCCGTATCAAGAGGCTTAAGGAGAAGGACCTGTACTGGGTCGCAACGCTACTAGACCCTCGGTACAAGCATAAAGTGTCAGAAATGTTACCAACATACCACAAGTCCGAAAAGATGCGGCATTTACAAACCAGCCTGCAAAACATGTTGTACAATGCTTTTAAGGGTGATGTCACTTCAGGAACTCATCAACATTCCAGGGGCAGAGGTGCCAGTAATCCTGCCACGAGCACACCTGCAAGGACAAAGCCCTTTGGCCAGTCTGTAACGTCAGACATGCAAATGTTTTTCTGTCCAAGGCAGCGCCACAACCCTTCTGGATCCACCCTCAAAGAACGCCTCGACCGGCAGGTAGCGGACTACCTGGCATTAACTGCAGATATCGACACTCTGAGGAGCGATGAACCCCTGGACTACTGGGTGCGCAGGCTTGATCTGTGGCCAGAGCTGTCACAATTTGCCATGAACCTCTTGTCTTGCCCAGCCTCAAGTGTGCTCTCAGAAAGGACCTTCAGTGCAGCAGGAGGGATTGTAACTGAGAAGAGAACTCGCCTAGGTCACAAAAGTGTCGATTACCTGACCTTTATTAAAATGAATGAGGGGTGGATCTCGGAGGGTTACTGCACGCCGGAAGACTTGTTCTGACTTCTATGCAGCTGTCCTTCTCTTCAAGCCTCATGACTCCACACACAGCTGTCCTTTAGCGTCCTCCTCCTCCCTCCGCCACCGTTACAAACTAGGGTGCAAACCCTACTGGTTTAATTTTTTCTGGCCTCTGTGCTTCAGTGGCTGCGACCAAAAAAATGCCTATTTTCTGCATTTATATGACATAATTTTTCTGGCCTCTGTGCTTCAGTGGCTGCAACCAAAAAAATTTATATTTTCAGCATTTATATGGCATAATTTTTCTGTCAACTGTGCTTCAGTGGCTGCGACCAAACAAATGCATATTTTCTGCATTTATATGGCATAATTTTTCTGGCCTCTGTGCTTCAGTGGCTGCAACCAAAAAAATTACTATTTTCAGCATTTATATGGCATATTTTTTCTGGCAACTGTGCTTCAGTGGCTGCGACCAAAAAAATGCATATTTTCTGCATTTATATGGCATAATTTTTCTGGCCTCTGTGCTTCAGTGGCTGCAACCAAAAAAATTTATATTTTCAGCATTTATATGGCATAATTTTTCTGTCAACTGTGCTTCAGTGGCTGCGACCAAAAAAATGCATATTTTCTGCATTTATATGGCATAATTTTTCTGGCCTCTGTGCTTCAGTGGCTGCAACCAAAAAAATTTATATTTTCAGCATTTATATGGCATAATTTTTCTGGCAACTGTGCTTCAGTGGCTGCGACCAAAAAAATGACTATTTTCAGCATTTATATGGCATATTTTTTCTGGCCTCTGTGCTTCAGTGGCTGTGGCCAAAAAAACTGGGCAAACAATGCCTACAAGGTCAACGGCGTTGACCTTGTAGGCATTGTTTGCCCAGTTTTTTTGGCCACAGCCACTGAAGCACAGAGGCCAGAAAAAATATGCCATATAAATGCTGAAAATAGTCATTTTTTGCCATACGTTGACTCAACGTATATGGCAAAAAATGACTATTTTCAGCATTTATGTGGCATATTTTTTCTGGCAACTGTGCTTCAGTGGCTGCAACCAAAAAAACTGGGCAAACAATGTCTACAAGGTCAACGTATGGCGAAAAATTACTATTTTCAGCATTTATATGGCATATTTTTTCTGGCAACTGTGCTTCAGTGGCTGCGTCCAAAAAAACTGGGCAAACAATGTCTACAAGGTCAACGTATGGCGAAAAATGACTATTTTCAGCATTTATATGGCATATTTTTTCTGGCAACTGTGCTTCAGTGGCTGCGTCCAAAAAAACTGGGCAAACAATGCCTACAAGGTCAACGTATGGCAGTTGTTTAAAGAGAACAGTAGATTACTAGCCAGCAAAGCTACCTAAGCTAAAATGTCCCTCAAATCCCTGCAGACTTCTGTCCCTCCAATACAGAGCAGTATCAAGCAGATTACTAGCCAGCAAACTTACTATCATCTGTCCCTGAAATCACTAACAGCTCTCCCCCTACACTATCTCTTCCAAGCACACACAGGCAGATTTTTCAGATACATTTTTGCCCTTGATCCCCCTCTGGCATGCCACTGTCCAGGTCGTTGCACCCTTTAAACAACTTTAAAATCATTTTTCTGGCCAGAAATGTCTTTTCTAGATGTTAAAGTTCGCCTTCCCATTGAAGTCTATGGGGTTCGCGAACCGTTCGCGAACCGCTCGCATTTTTGCGCAAGTTCGCGAATATGTTCGCGAACTTTTTTTCCGACGTTCGCTACATCCCTAATAACTGGGCATCATGGGGATAGTACAGTGCTGTATGTCAAGATATATACTTTCTACTGAACATGATAGCACTTGTTCTCTTGAACACAATATCCAATATGGCAATTTTTTGTTCATGGCATGGCATTATTTATATTTACTGTATGACTGAATGTATCGGATCAACTTGTATTTTGGGTTTAGTGGTCCTTTAAAGGTTGTCTGTCACTCAGAATGAAGTTGATTGTATCCATGCAAGAACAAGTCAAGGAAATGTGCTGTAAAGAATTCCAAGGACTGATGAAATGAATTACATATTGGGGCTGGAAAACTTATCTGAAATGGCATATGTCAAACATAAAAGCAAGTTATTATTCGCCCACATATATCAGTTGTGTATATAGGAACAAAGAGACGACAGCAATGAAACTAAACTGAGACCCCAGTGTCTAAGAGTGATACAGAACTTCTACACTGTAAATTCATGAACCTGATCAGCCAATTTTGAATTGCTTACAATTGCTGATAGTCTGTATTTTTTTAGTACAGAATATTGTTTTTTAGTTTTAGTGGAATGTAAATATTCCTGGACAGTATTAAAAGAGAATCATTGTTAAAAGATACATTTCAAAAGTCAGGATTGGTGGTGGTCAGAGGCAAAGTCCAGTATGGTAAGTGGCAGGCAGTGCCCAGTAGATAGTCCAGTGGCCGTGGCAGGCAATAGACATAGTCCAGTACTCAAACCAATGGTGGGAGCAGGTGGCAGGCAGAGGCTAATATACAGGCCATCAGTCAGAACAAATAAATCAGTAGAAATAAGGAATAGGAAGGGGGACCTTCATTGAAATTAGCAGACTGACCAAAGCAGTAGAGCTTAATGATTTAGAACTATGGAGAAAGGCTTATAAAGACCTTTAAAGGGGTTGTTCACCTTTAAATTATTTAACTAGAGATTGATATTCTGAGACCATTTGTAATTAGTTTTCATTTGTTATGTGTTTGTTTAATTATATAGCATTTTATTCAGCAACTCTCCAGTTTGTAATTTCAGCAATTTGGTTGCTAGGGTCCAAATTACCCTAGCTACCATGCAATGAAAGTAGTAAGAAGTAGCAATAACAATACATTTATAGCCTTACAGAGCATTTATTTGTTAAATGGGGTCACCGACCCCTTTTAGAAGCTGGAACGAGTCAGAAGAAGGCGGCAAGTAATTTCAAAACTATAAAAAATAAAAAATTAAGCATGTGATATATGGAACCTGAATATATATGCAGGCGCAATGTAATTCACTCAACATATCACTAAAGTGCCAGGTTTCTGTGAACATGGGAGCGCCATTTGGTTATATTACTCACACAGTTCATTTATAACATATATACAGTTATAATTTATCTTATTATTATTGTACAGCTATAGTAAAGGAGGCTACCAAATAACCATGACCTTTACTAACAAATTCCCGAATGAAATTCTCAGTCCCAGACATGAGCCCTCGCTTACAAGGGAGGCACGGTGTTATTAATTTGTGATTATCATTATTACACCGAAATAGGCATCAGTGATTCTTGTAACTTAAACAAAACTCACCAGTTTATTGAGAACAATCCACAAAGGATTCATTCAGAAAAATATAAAGTGATTTTAGTGCCAAAAGTGCCAAATCTATGGTAGGCAGTTCTCAATCCACTGGTACCAAAATAGTACACAGACTTAGTTAAAACGTAACATTTAATAGCTCAGTTGAAAAATAATAATGAGGGCAGAATCAATTATATCTGGTATGAGGTACTTGGGATACTCAGTGTGAATACACTGGCCCCTCCACGATCTTACATCAGACCTGTGAACCCTCTAGAATGAATTGCCCTTGATCATAAGATTGCGGGAAAGTATTGATGTGGTGGTATTGTATAGCACCTACTGTTATATGTCTTTAGAGTAAAGTGAGACACGCATGAGATACAATAATATGATCTGTCTGAAAACGTAGCATATAAGGCGTGATAAACAAGGTTTGTCTGCCAGTCAAGGTTTCCTATCACTATGTCTTCTCAGAGGCACTTACAGTCCTGTGGCCTAATTCCTATTGCTAGTAAATTCACCAAACAAGGTTTTCATGTACTTACTGTTAGCGAGGACGCCTCCATAGACTGGTTTCTATGGCGCATCCAATTTACCCATTATATTTAATTACAGGCTAACCACTACCCTTAGATCCGTTCCTTTCCCATTCTTACACCGCACAAAGTTTGAGTCTAACCGGAGCTAAACGTCTGACGTGCATTTTGCCACGAGGGCTTTGTCAAAGACTATTTACCAGTCCCTTACATTATTACTATAACAAAGAGGCTACATAATAATCTGGAGCGCTGTTTTTAACTGTGAACTTGTCATCATTACCATTTGCAATTACCAGTAGAGTTATAACTGGCAGAAGGTAGAACTGTGTTTGGCGTGCTTTTACTTCATTTCTCCTTTTGCTGACTAGTTCTTTTGTTTGGCTGCTGGGGGGGGGGGAAAGGGAGGGGGTGATATCACTCCAACTTGCAGTACAGCAGTAAAGAGTGATTGAAGTTAATCAGAGCACAAGTCACATGACTTGGGGCAGCTGGGAAATTGACAATATGTGTAGCCCCATGTCAGATTTCAAAATTGAATATAAAAAAATCTGTTTGCTCTTTTGAGAAATGGATTTCAGCGCAGAATTCTGCTGGATCAGCACTATTAACTGATTCATTTTGAAAATTTTTTTTTTTCCCACGCCAGTATCCCCTTAAGTAACAATAAACTTAGTGCCTAGTGTTTGGAGGACACAGCAACCTCCCAATCCAAGTAGAAAAGAAGCACACTCAGAAGTTCTAAATATAGGGACATATTCAATTTGATGAAAAGACTTCTCACGGTTAATCTTATGAAATTCAATGAAATAGGGGAAATAGAAATAAAAATGTAGCACTAAATTGGAAGATAATGGGCCAGATTCAATTCTATGAGAATACATTATTTTTTAATAATAACAACTTTAATAGAATTTTCATGTGATAAACCGTGAGATATGTTTTTCTCACTGAATTGCATCTGACACTATGGGAAAATCTGGAATTGAATTAGGAGATAAGCCTTTTTCATCAAATTGAATCTGACCCAATGGTTTTTTTCTTCATTGAATTGAACCTGGGTCAAAACATTTTTCCTAATTTGCAGCCAAATGGGTAGTTAGAAACATTTTAATCCAAATTCAGTTTGATGAGGAAAAATGTATTTCCTAATTTAGTTCCAGATTTTCACTATAGACTTCAATTGAGTTTTCATGTGCTAAACCTTGAGATACGATTTCCTCAGCTGAATCTGGCCCTTAGAGCTAATACTTTGTTTCATGAGAAAAAATCTCTCCATATTCAATTCTAGGTTTTTCCATAAAACCTTTCCCTTTGAAATTCAATTTTTCCTGGGGGTTTATCTATAGTGAATAAAGGTACACATTTAAAGTGACCACTGGAATAATTACACTCCTACTATGTAAAATGTTCACTTCAAATCATCAGGGGCAAATGGCAATTTTATTTATGTGCTGAATTCAATTAATTGAGAAAAGGTTATCTAATGCTTTATCACATTAAAACTCATGGACAAGATTCAATTCACGGGAACTTAGACTTTCACATAGACTTCAATAGAGTGTTTTCACTTAATAAATATTGAGATACGTTTTTCTGAATTGAATATGCTTGGTATTAAAGGGGTTGTTTAACACTTTTTTTCAGTTCAGTTGGTTTCAGGTAGTTCACCAGAAATAAAGACTTTTTCCAATGACCTTCTATTTTCTGTGTGTGGCTGTTTTTATAATATTTATTTAAGTGTAAAGTTGAATTTTTTTACCTTACAGGGGGGTCACCGACCCTGTAAACTGTTCTAAATTGATACATTTAAGCTCCCCATAGAAGCAAAGATTTTTCTTGCCGAACGACCGATTTTACCAAAGTCCGACCAATCCTGCGAAATTATCGTGGGATTCGAACGATCGAACATCTTACGATTTTTCGGCCGACATCTGTCAGGAAATTGATTGACCAGGTTAAAAAATCTTTATCGGTCCCAGTGCAATCTATCTATGTTTGCAGGGCCAAGCAGGCAGCTCCCCTTTGTTTTCCTGGCAAATTGGTATTTTTAGTTGATGGACAATTCGTACGATCGTTCTGAGATAATTGTGGTCTTCCGATGACGATCAGATCTTTTAAAAATCTCAACATCTATGGCCAACTTTAGTTGATGCCTTTGTTATCTTTGTCCCTGCTGAGCAGAATCCCTGGGTTCCATTAAAGGCAGCTGTTAGAATTGATACTATAGTAACTATACTAATATTCCAGAGATGCTGCTGAGGAATGTATCCACTAAATGGTGCAAAGTCATAACTTGAGCTTTTCGAAGAGTAAACATTATTATTTCAAATGATGCAGAAAGAGCTGAATTGTTAACCAGAATAGAAAATGGCATTTATTCATACTTTATTCATACTTTTTGAAGAAACAGGTAACCGTGATGGGTAGATTAGGGGTTCTGTGTTATGTCGGCCTCTTCATCAAATTTTGGTGGAAGCTGGAGTTCCTCGGTAAACTTTAAACTTAGATTTTGGAAAAAACTGTAAAAAAAATAAAAAAAATACAAAGGAATGTAATTGAAAAAGTCTTTGTTTATGGTGAACAATCTGAAAACAATTGAACAGAAAAAGGTGAACAATCCCTTTAAAACAATTGTTTTTTCATTGTTTTTTCGCTGTATAACTTGCAGTTTTGAGTTTGGTTTATTAAACCCCCTACTCAACATTTTTCTTTCCTCATGTCCCTCAAAGCATTGGCTGCACCTTTCACAGGCTATTCATCATCCTGTCATCTTGCTTTCCCTTGGTTCTAAACTGAAAATCCCCTTTTTATTTTAAATAAAGAAGGCATATGATATCACTATTAGCATTGCTCGCTTGAGAAATACTGGTTATTTTTGTCAGCAAACTTTTAATGCGCAGTTGTTTAGTATGCAACAGCACTCTGGTTGGCAAGGTGACGCTGACCGGGGACAAATCTCCAATCTCTGCTTTGGTTTTTGAACCGTAAACACAGCATGCTTGGAATGGAGTTATCTCATTCTCTCTTCCAAACAAGCATATCTATTCTCTCTGGCAGATGCAGCCTGATGCACTTGACTGCATTTGTTAATAATATGGAGGCAAGATGTACTTTATCAAAAGTATGTGACTCGTTCTACTCAGAATGAGATGCAAAAGATTTAAACAGTCCTTGACAAATTTGAATTATACACTGTAGCTACATAAAAGGGTTTTTTTTTCCTACTGAACCATGGAAGAAGCTTTATGAGAATTTGGTAATGTCGTTTTCATGCGATTATACAGACAATGTTCAACATAAAAAGCTCTCCAACCTCAACCATTTTTTTTTTTTTTTCAATTGTGTCTAGTATTGGGGTATTTGTTTATAAGACATTCTTTTATGTTCTCTCTTATGAGCACATATACAAGAACGTGTAATTCTTTAGTATCACTGCACTTTGGTACAAATAGTTCATTTTGTATGTAGCCATACCCGACCTACTAGATCATACTCCCAAACCGCTGTTACCCAGGACTACCATACTGTCATCTGTTAGGCCATGCTGCTATATAGGACTACAATATAGTATACCATAAAGGATCATCCAGAATAATAATAAAAATGTGTACAGGTATGGGATCTCTTATCCGGAACCCCGATATCCAAAAAGCTCCATCTCCCATAGTTTATTTCCTTTATCTCTGTAATAATAAGGCAATACCTTGTATTTCATTCCAAGTAAGAGATCATTAATAGTGATGGGCAAATTTGTCCCGTTTTGCTTTGCCGAAAAATATGCAAATTTACAGAAAAATTTGTGTATTTACAGAAAAATTAGTGGGGGTCAAAATAATTTTAACGCATTTCAAATGTTGATGCCTGTGACAAATTTTATACATGCGCCTATTTTGTACAAATAAATGGGCTAAAGTCAATGGGCGTTGACACACGTCAATTTTTATGTGTGTGACGCGTGCCAAAAATTTTTTGATGCAGTGGGTTTTTTTTTCCCGCAAATTTTCTCCACAGTTTCGTGGATTTTTTTACTGGGGGTAAAACGCAGAAATTCACAGCGAATTCATGCCAAATGTATTCGCCCATCACTAATCATTAATTCATATTTGTGTCAAGCAATCCTGTTGGATTTTATGGGGTTTTTTTTTAGCAGGCAAGGTACGGTGAAAAGGGCACAGTAGTCCTGGATCTGGTGAAATTCTGATCCGAAGGGAAATTCAGTCACGTAGGGGCAACATACATTAAAATGTACAGAATTTGTGAAGCATCCTTTAGGTTTGCCTAGAAACATATGTATAACTTCAAGTGTAATTTTATACACCAACACAATATAGCCACAAATTTAGATTTTTGCTAAATAAAAGACATTTGGAACATTTTGGCAGTGGAAAAGCACTAGTTTGGACTCAATATTCAGTACTATTCATAAAATGTACACCTGTATATGCTCCAAGCTACTTGCCATTTCACTTGCCAATCCAACCTGCTGTAATTGTGTGAAATTCACACATGGAACTAAGAGACCCTGGGTCGACAACTAGCCTGGATGTGATGTTAAAGAGGAGGTCCACCTTTAAGTTAACTTTTAGTTTATTATAGGGAAGAACTACATGGGTAATTTAGGTCCGATCCGATGCCAAGAGATGAAACAATGGCGTCAAGTCGGAATGTGGCGGAAATAAGGTATCTGGGTCAAGAGCCTATGTCTCAATAACGGCATTTTAAGAAAATACATTTATGGATGGTGCTGTCTGTGATACAAAGAATTCGAAAATCAGTTGGTGGTGGAAACTGTGAGACTTGCACCAAATGAAAGGATTTCTGGAGGTATGAGTGCTGACTAATCTCTTGTGGAAATAAGGTATGAAATAGAAATGTCGGATAAAGTCACAGTGTGCATCCGACATGACACGACTGTCAGATGTAAATGATGCATGCAGCGTTTGCAACCGGCAGTCGTGTCAGATGCACACTGTGACTACATCCGACATTCCTACAACTAACCTTATCTTTGTCGCATCCGACTTCAGTGTTTTGTTGTGTGGCGTCAAATCAGACCTAAATCACCCATGTAGTTCTATCCATAATTCAAAGCTTTTTTTTAATTGGCATTCATTTGACTTCTGACTCTTTCCAGCTTTCAAATGGGGGTCACTGACCCCATCTAAATAAAAATACTATGTAAGGCTACAAATGTATTGTTATTGCTACTTTTTATCACTCCTTCTATTCAGGCCCTCTCCTATTCATATTCCAGTCTATGATTCAAATTGTAAATTGGACGCTAGCAACCAGCTAAACAACTATAAACAATAAAAAATGAAGAAAAAAAACAGCAAATTGTTTCAGAGTATCACTCTAAATCATACTAAAAATTAACTCAAAGGTGAACAACCCCTTTGCTTCCAGGGTTTTGTTCAATAACCATAATTGACTTATAAAAAATTACCTGGATACGAAGGCAACTATTAATGTTCCAAAACAGGCCGGATTTGTGGCGCCAATATATTAGGGGCGTCATGTCGCCCAGCCGATTGCTGAGGGGCACAGTGCTCCTCAGAATCCTGGATCCAAGGCGGGAAGAGACCGGCAGCAGCCAGGGGTGTAGTGTGCGGGGGAATTTGAGTGGCAGGCAGTTCCAGTAGCAGCAGCAAGCAGCCACCCTGCACACATATACAGCAGTGGGCTAAGGCTGTACAGCATTGAACGGAGCAGAGAGCAGCACCGAGGCTGGCCTGGAATACTCAACATGAGAAAGCAGGGTCCCCCTCTAGAACTCCCAAATCCAAAGCTGCGTGTGTTCGTGGGGGGATTGCGAAGTTGGCCCTAGGATCTGGTGCTTGGACTGCGTGGCCTAGGGGTTCCCACCATCGAAATCTGGCCCTGTCCCAGAAGTGACACCATTCTAAACACAATTTGATGGAAAATAGCCTGAGCTGCAGCTTGTGTACAATTTACCAAAGTGCAGCATCCTCGCTTGATTTAGTACATGGAATTGACTTTTCATATGCTATGTGCCCTCTGCAATCTCGGAATATTGAGTCAAAATCTGCATATTCTCAGAGAAGTTACTCAAGAACTCCTTGGTGGTTGCATATTCTACATGTTATGCCCTTCAACATATACTTTTACTAATCTCTGCCCATGGAGTGCCACAAGAAAGTGTCCAGGGAGTCAGACTAATAGGCCTTTTATTTGCTGCTCTGCCTGTATAAATTACCTTTGTGCAATAAGCAAATACATTGGGACCCTACTGTCTCATTAGCTAGTGACATCAGTGATGTCTACTAAATAATCAAGTATTTCATGGGGATAAAATTAAAGTAGATACTTTGATTATGCACTTATCCTAATAATCAGTTTGAAGACAAGCAACCCTGTTCCCTGAAAACCTACACTACTACTGAACTTAGTCTCTATGCACAGATGTTCGAGTCGACTAGTGAAGAGAAACTTACTTCATCATATTCAGAGAACAGGGCCACAATCCAGTTAATATGACAATAGGATATATGGATGAAGGGTGCTATCACACCTATGAAACTAGATATCTACTGTTATTTATATAACCCAATATCTTCTGTGCTTTGACTTTAGAGTCAAGAGAGGCTAGAGCATATTTTACAGTCTCTTCAAACAAGGCCATTTTTTAGATCCTAAACTTTACATCTTGTCCTCTGAAATTGATAGCCTGCTTGCATTTAACAACCCATTATGAATCACAGTTTTTTTGGGTTAAAAACAAAAAAAAAGACCAAAGTCCATCAAGTTCAATAAGACGGCATTCTGTTAAGATGATGCCAAATCCATTGAATGAATGAATTAATGAATGAATTTATGTAACATACAGCTGCTATTCATCATCAATTAGCATAACTTGAAATATAATATGCAAGTGGAAAATACAGCTACAGGAATTATGTTGCGACTCCCTCTACTTTCAGCTTGGGTTTTGGAGTATACCATTTAACTGCAAATGCACCTACATGATAATCCTTTGCCCACTTCAATATGAAGTTATAATTTGGGGTAACATTTTACTTTCACATAATTACAGTAGTATACATTTACAAAGATGGCACCACGTGCATTTCTTAAGCCTGTGTTTAAAATGGGCGCAGACTTAATAAATAGTGTGCTAAGAACTGGAGTTAGAACGGTCACTAACAGGGTAGCAGAATAGTTTGCTAACCACAGGGGCTAGTACAGCTGCCAATAGGGTATGGGACCATAGAGAAGGCTTTGTGCTTTAGAAAAAAAATGTGTAGGCAAGATTTACAAGGTTTTCTATCTTGTGTGATCACTTCCATGTGCCATCCATAGGCTTTGTGGACAATGGAAATCACAGCTACCCACAATTCTTAATGCAAGGCATGCCAGTGAAACTGCCCAGCTTACAGGAATAGTTGAAATACTGCAGGGTTTTCAATAAATCATTGTAAATTATTAAGTATTCGCAATGAATTATATACAGTAACTACATAGGTATATAATGGAGACCATGGCTTAAAGCTCTCAAATTACATACATACAAACGGCCAGCTTAGAATTAATATTAAAGAGTCCCACTATATTAAAAGTGCAGTAGCTGCATGGAATTCAATTTCAACTAAAATCTCTGAACAGGAATGATTCTAAGAACCAACAAGAACTGCTTATTTGGCTGAGGATATTACACAGGTTATATTGGCCTGTTGGTGTTTGCCATAATATGTTTATGCTTTTGAATACATAAAACAGGGGCCAATAGGGCAGTAAGTGTATCTTGAATATTAAGTCCTTTATGATTGGCTACAACAGCTCCCTTTTTATTGCTTCATCTGTACAGTTCTGTTTCCTTGCTTCCTTTCCATCTGACACATTATTATATTGGTGGACTGTATTTGGCTATTTTAGCCTGGCATGCATTTCTTGGACATTAAATTAATACATTTATACAAAGCCTATGTAGGGACCCATAGTTTTTACTATGTTCCTATGGGTTTAAGTGCTACCCTTTTCCTTTTCCTTAGTTACTAGGCAAAAGCCTATATAGTATCCATTTAAGTATTTACATCAGAGTTATAGTCAAAGGGTGTAATGACCACTTCCTGACACATTTCAATATAGTGTGTGTGGAAAGGGGTGGATCTTCCTCTTTGGCTGCTGGTGTCCTAACCATCTGGATGTACCCATTGAGCCTGGGTACACCAAGGCCCTAAAGGGACCTGTACCTTTAGAGACTAAATCAAGGACCAGGGAACCCCATGAATAAGGTTAGCTAGAACAGGTTAGATCTATAATAAGACTCTCTAGGAGAGTAAGGCAGAGAGTGTATATAGAAAGAGCAGCTAAAGCTCCAACGAGGATCTATAGCATGGAGCAGCTTCCCCAAAGGCTTCTTGATTGCCTTTAAGTGAAGGGACCACAGTGGATAGGGATCAGGCTTAGACTTCTTCTCCCTGACCATTCCGCTGGGTGGGATCCAGAACACTGCAAGGTATATCTGCCAGAGATACTCATACTGCTTGACTACAATGTCTAATGGAGTCCATTCCTCATCTGTGTCAGCTCTTACCTGTTTGACTGAAATTCATCTGCTAATACCTCAAATCTACGTGAGTAAACCTGGCATAATTGTCTTGGACTAATAAATCCTCCTTTTTGTTTCACCCTAAGAACCTCCTGGCGTCCAATCATTCATATTTACACAGTAACCTTCATGGGAAACTTCCACTTAGCGAAGGCCCTGATCCTGATGTGCGAGTCACAATGTAACCCATACTGCTATCACTAGCTGGACGTTTAACTATCTGTGGTCTGGATAGATTAGCGTTACACCTATACCATAAGTGGCATTGGAAATAACAGCTTGGATTGATGTATTTGACATCCTCTATTGGCCTTTAACAGTTTGGAAAGGAGGCAGTTACCAGCATTCCCACAATGCAAGCCGATGATTCCAGTTGTTTTATCACACTACACCTACCACTTCATCACCTGGGTGAAAGGAACATAGACAGGTTGATTCCTGCACGGTTGAATATAAGGTGAGCTGGTCGGAGATATACTCAGCCACAATGGCTGTCGGCTGCATTGTACAATGTTTTAACTGTTTATGTGCAACCCTCATTTATGCGGAGCTCCCCCTGACACCTTCTAGAGAGACATTCGCGGCTGGTATAAACTGTTGACTTAACCGTAAGGTACACCAATATGGCTTCTGCACACTCATTATACTTATAAGGAATAAGGAGATAATGAGTAATATGGACTTTGTTACATGACGGGGATTCTGAACAGATTGGAACAATGGGACTGGCTATTCACATCTTTCGTTGGTATTTGTTATTGTATTAATTACATTTAAATTAGTGTGATATTGATATATACAGTTACTTTACAAATATGATTTATGTATAAGCGTGATGCTAAGGAATTTTTTTGGGGGTACTTATTTACACTTTTGAATTGGGCATTATCACATATTATATGAGAGGTACACTACATGGTAATATTGGGTTTTATCAATGGACTACATGCACTTTATATATGCATATATTTATTGATTTGTACTATTAAGGGGGTTACTGAATTCAGTAGGTATGTAGATAAACGCTTAGTTTTGGTTAATTAGTTCAGGCACCCTAATTAGAAAATTTTTATGAGATTATGGGTGGGTAACCAAAGTTTGCAAAGCTACATGTGTGTATATTCAGTGACTAGTGTCATGGAGAGGTGCTGAGAAGGTGTTACCAAAAGAGCAGTGAAAGGGTGCAGACGGTGCTTGATATGTGATATTGGTGCGACTAACAGTTGCTAGTGTGATATAGCAAAGTTTCATACATTCGAAAAACATACATAAGGGGAATCTAAGCCATGCTGTCGGGTGATGCCTACAAGAATCATCCGGTAACATAACGTTTGGGAGGGATAGGTCCCTGTTCATTCTAAACATGACTCAAAGACTGATACTATAGTAATATAAGCAACATTGTCTATTGCCATTATTGATAACTGAGTAATATTACATTGTATATTGTTTTTATTTTTAGTTCAGATTGAGTGTCTTAACTAGGATTTTATAAAAGTTCTGAATATGTAGAAGTAGTATGCACTGTATGTTTTGCTTGTGTTTTATATTTAGCCTTTAGGGGAGTCGCTTAGTAGTGATGATACTGACATACTGACAGAGATTCGTTAGCTGTCTTCCCGCCAGTCTATGTATTTAAGGCAGGTTTAACCCTAATTAGGCACTTTGAGAAAGGAATATAAGATATATATATATATATATATATATATATATATATATATATATATATATATATATATATATATATATATATATCATAATTCTGCAGCTACAGTAGACCAACATTATATCTGGGCATGACAGAAAGTATCACGTTTAATACAGTTATCTAATAGGAGTGGGAATATCACAGCTTGTAGAATAATGTGCAAAGGGGACAGAGAATAACTATAAATCTGCCCATAATTTCTATGTTTCTGTTATGTTTCTGCATGTCAGAAGGCTTTGTCATCGTTACAGTTGACTGACGAATGTGTCTATGGAGCAATGTCAGGACTTGATTAAATCCACAAGACTGATAGGCACTCCATAACACAGTCAGTAAAGGTGGTAGTGGGGAAGCTATATTATATAATAAAACAAGAAATGGTTCTTCTAGAAATTACTCCATATATTTCCTGCTACATTATTGCCAAGTTAGACTCTAGTCACACTTCGGTACTTCATTGCCAGCTTAAAAATAATCAAAACGAAAAGCAATAGAATAGGCTGAAAAATCCAGCTTAAAGTCTGGTGTTCGGTATTTGGAACAGTATGCACATTAAGAAGACAATTTACTTCTTCAAACAGCCTTGATCTGACATAGAAATACCCTGACATCTCCCATGTAGATATAAATATATTTATGACTGATATTTGATTCGGCTGAACCACTCAGCAGGACCTATAAGGTCATCTAAAACATCATCAATAAAGCATAACGAGATTTGCATTGTCAAATTGTCTTTGCTTCAGATTCCTATGGGACCGTAAGCAAATGATTGGTAAACACCCTCTCCAGAATACATAAAAGAATCCTCTGCATTACGCAGCTCTGGCTCTTTGTCTCTTGGCCGTGTTTATTTAAACAGTTACAATGGAGCAGACAAAATCATACACATTTTCTGTTCTTATTCACGGTAAGTACTTTGCATACAAATAGCCAGAAATAAGATCATGGTTCCTATTTTTTCCTCTTCTACTTTCACTCTAACGAAAGCTTGAATATGGAGATGTGCCATCAAATACAGCAACAGAAAGACAGAGCAGACGGGGGAATAAGCTTTTTTAGGATATTTGATGGCTTGTTTGCATACAGACAAAATAGAATCACTGGCGATAACAAATATCCCTTCAATAAATGACTTAATACAATGACATGTTTAAACTACATATGATGATGATTAGTGTCCAACTAATCCATTTGAACATAAGTGCTTAGTTGGCCAGTTTTACTCCAACAAATGTTTCTTTCACATTGCATAATGCACACACTGTGATAATGCCTGCTCCATTAACTGAAAAAAGTTCATTGTAGTTGATTTAAAAACCCATGAGCTCTTGCAGATGGATAAACATCAATTTGTTCCAAACAGAAATCAGCCATTATAATGATCAGGCTATGAATATGTGAAAGCAATATTCACTGTCTATAGATTTTCTTGTAAAGATCAATACGGGTGCACGCATGCCCCCTAATTTAACTCAACAAGTCCACTGTAGTTTGGCAGCTGCCTAATATATTGATAAATACAAATAAGCATATAAATAAGGCTCCCTCTCTTAAATAGCCAATAACTATTTTAAAAAACATTTCTTTATTGAGCTGCATTCTCCAGAGATAATAAACCTGACTACGCATGCGCTGACATTCTGGATGTTCCAGTTGGGTTTTAATTGCTAGATAATGGCAGGGGGTTGTTTTCATGTAAGGTGGCTGGATGGGACAGATTTGGGAAACTTTCAGCAATTTGTACAGTACCAGTCTGCCTCAGAGCATCATAGATGAGCAGATTAGTTCCACTCACACAATTTGAAATATGTTTATGTTTCTAACATCATCTGTGTAAATTTCTTTATGTGATAGATTAAGAATATTCAGTGAAAGCTTTATTGGTGCTTATTAAATGCCCAGGGCATTATATGGTGAATCCACAAAACTGATGCCATGGGGGGTTGCTGGTATCAATAGATTTGTGACTCCTGTCATTGGGTGGTATTCCATGCCCATTGTCCGATGATCACATTTATTATGATCTGAAAGTTGCTTATGATTATGAGACCTTTTCTTCCAAAATGACTGTGTCTAGTAATGGGGTTTTCATGGCTTCCCATTTGGATTTTGCCCAAAAAGAATTTACAATTTTAACCCAACGCCCCTTGCTTCAACATCTAAAGCAGGATAGTCTGTCATATTGCCCCTGAAAGACCCCACTGGAACATTTGGCTGACATTTAGCTCTATAATGGTTGCAAGTACAAAAATCACCATTTGTTTATGACTTCCTTGGCTGGAATATGAAATATTCTGCACAGACAGCAGTGGAAGTCTTCCTTGTCAAAAAAGTCAAAAAGTCTGCTTTTTGGTTACAGATGAAAGAAAATGAAGGGTCAAGAAGAGGAAAGGAATGGTATCTCATGTTGTCCAGCATTATGATATAATTGGGTTTTGTAATGTTTGGCCATGTTAAAAGAAAGTCTCATGTGAAAAAAAGATCCCACGCTATCTGTCTATAATGTCCTCTACTTGTAAAGAGTAATCATGTCCCCTCTCGAACATCTCTTCTCTCGAAAAAGCAACCCTAACTTGTTACTGTAACTGTTGAGCAACTTAAATATACCATAATAGTCAGGCTGATATAAAACTCTAGCTACATCCATGGTGAATTTCTTGCAAGCTTGCTTGTGACTTGAATCACAGACTATTTGTTCAATCCTAATTAAAAGGGCACAGGGAGAGAAACGACTTCATAAAATGTTAATCACATTTAACTCCTTTCTCCCTTCTCCACTAGATCAGCGTTACATACTAATCGGGTTTGTAAAGATTTTTTTAGTTGGCAGAGAAAAAGCATCTGTGCCGTGTCTTTTCATCACCAGCATGTGGAATGTTACAGTGCTTGCTTTATTTTGAAACCATTAATTTTAGGGATTTCCATCAAGGCAATTTCTAAAACGGAAATTTCAGGGGTGTTAACTAGTGCTGTGCAGGATGGCCTGACACCTGTGTGACCCTCCCAGCCTTCTACAGACGAAAGAGCTCTTCCTTCCACTCTCCCTCTCCACAACCTTACAATGCTGGTTTTTGACGGTGGCAGCCTCTATGTATAGCCACATGCCTGCCTTGCCCCCCTTTTGTGACATTAGAGATGGGGAGGTCAGCTGTGGGTCTATGCCACACTGAGTCGGGTTGGGAGTGATAGCGGTAGAGTCGTGTGCAGTTCTATTATTCTTCACCCGCATATTACTAGTGTTAACCCAGTCATCAGAGGGCATCTGTGCCAAATCTAAGCAACTTTTCAATTGGTTTTAATTGTTTATTTTTGATAGTTTTATAATTATTTGCCTTTTTCTTCTGACTCTTTGCAGCTTCCAAATGGGCGTCGCTGACTCATCTAAAATACAAATACTCTGTAAGGCTACAAATGTATTGCTATTGCTACTTTTTATCCCTCATCTTTCTATTCAGGCCTCTCCTATTCATATTCCAGTCTCTTATTCAGATCAATGCATGGTTGTTAGGGGGATTTGGGCCCTAGCAACCAGATTGCTTAAAATGGAAATTGAAGAGGTGCTCAATAAAAAGCTAAATAACTGAAAAACCACACATAATAAAAAATTAAAACCAATTGCAAATTGTCTCAGAATATCACTTTTTACATCATACTAAGTTATCTCAAAAGTGAACACACCTTTGAGCTCCCCTCCTGTGTGAGATGTCCCCTAGTGTGTAACCTATGACCTGTGGACTTGATCTTTCCCTATTGGACCAGAGGTAATGAGAGTATTCTCTAGACTATTAAATGATCTCATAGTTTTGTACTCTTTGGACTCCACTGTAAGGCAGGGTGGATGTTACTAGAGTCTGAGGCAGGAGTCCTTACTAGATGCCTGAGGCAGGAGCTCCTAAAGTATGGAGGACACCATGGATTAAGTCCGGTAAAGGGACACCATGAATGAGGGCTTCAGTAAGTAAGTATGAGTCTAGTTCATGTGATACTGTAGGAGTGTGAGTTAGACAGGGTATCTTGAATGACTATTTTCCATCAAGGAGGGATAGTGTGGGGTTTTACCCTCACACAAGAGTGGGATCATAGAACTGGAGGGCTCAAGCCACACCAAATACCTTTTGTTGTTTTTGGCACAAAAAAACTCCCAACCTGCTTGGGGCAAAAAAATAGACAAAGAAATAATGTAATGTTTAACACAGAAGTTGTAAAAAAGTGGAATTTATTGGCTTAAAAGATACAATGATAGGGCATATTTCATGACCTTCAGCACCCTTTGCTCCCAATAGGGCTTGTGTGTAGGGGGTTAGGGTAGTGCACTTTCTCTTTGAGGGACCACGGAATCTAAAGTAAACTAGGGAAAACACCTCCATATCAGGGAAAAATGTTTAAAAGGTTGGAATAACATGCTACAGCCAGTTTAGCTTGCTAAATCCAATGTTCAGGGGCAGCCACAAATAGGAGCAAGGGAGAGCACACAACTTGTCTTCCTGTGTGTGTCTGTTACATCTGCTTTTGTTGGAGCGCCTTCATAAGCCTATATGTGTCTGGCTGAGTGTGTTTGTGTACCTGCCTAAGTCCCTGATTGAGTAGAACCCATGCACATTGCCAGCAGGACCTGCACTCCTAATTCTCCCCTGTGATCGGAGCTATCATCACTGGAACTGGCATTGTATCTATCCAGCCATGGCTTCTAGGGCATTATTCATGGAACAGGCACCATTGTTATGGGGACTGTATTCATTCTGCTGTGTTTTCTGGAGTATTATAAAAAGGAATGGCATTTTATTATTATTATCATCCCGTGTTCTGGGTAGATTCTCTATTGAATCGAGTCCATATTTAGAGGTATTCTGGGCTATTATACACAGAACTGCCCCTAATTTCATGCAATCACATGGAGACAATTTATATGACATTGGAACTGAAAATCTATTCTGGGGCATTATGTATCAGGTTAGCACAGCATTGTATGTGCTTGCATGAATTATTTTGCCATTTGACTATGAAACAAATAATTGAGTATTTAGCTGTAATTAGCATCCCCAAACAAAAAAAGCACCCTCTGCTTGTGCCTGCACCACTGTTGGAGCTCCCAGCACCACAACTGTGTAAGGCAGTGCTGTCCAACTTCTGTGGTACCGAGGGCCAAAATTTTACTGGCCTATGTGGTGGAGGGCCTAGAATAGAAGTCATTGTTGGCCACTCCCCCTTTTAAACCACACCCACTGTAAACCACAACCATGTTACCACAAGAACTTTTAAAATCATATCCACATTAACGGTGGTAGCACACCAAAAAACCAATTGGTTGGTGCTCACTGCAGGGAAATCCCTCATCACTCACGTGAAAAATTTAAGTCATGTTAAAACATACCCTTAAATCCATATGCCTCATCCTCCCCTGTGGATAATACAACAACCCCCCAACACATGATTAAACACCTTAGGGGCCCTTAACAACAATTTCCAAATTCTAACAAACCCCAAGAACAAATCCCTAACAGGCTTACATTCCACAGGTAGCGTAGAGCAAGCAGAGAATGGCACATACAAGCAGCACTGGGCAAGCAGAGAATGGCACACACAGGGAGGGAAGGCAGAACAGAGCAGGAGACAGGGAAAGCTATCATTCTAATATGTACTACATACAGTATTTTGTATGTACACACATTAGCATTTTGAATAAAGTGTGAACAGATGAACAATGTGGGCAGTTTCAATCTGGGTCTCAGGTGTGAACAGTACAGGGTTTTAGGATACAAGTGTGAACAATACAGGGGGATCACAGATGTGAACAATACAGGGGATTAGTCTGAATTTGAGGTTTAAACAATGCAGGGGCCAGTTAATCTCTGTAGTGAAACCATTTAAATTTTACATATGGTAAACAGACACAGCATGTGGGGGGCCAATGAAGGGGGGGTCGGCCGCCAGTTGGACAGCCCTCGTGTAAGGGATCAAATTAATGTATCTTCCATATAAAAATGTGTGTCCATCTAGGGCTAGTATCATATGTGTATTTCTTGGCATCAACCCATTTGCTTATGCCTCTGCACTGAGAGGGCTCTGTGTCAGCCTGGGTAGAAAAACACAAAGTGGTTTCAGCACAAATGCATTTTCTCACTCCTCACTGCTCTGTGTGTAAGAGCCCAGGCCAACACTGTGCTTGTCAATGAAGAGACAAAAGTGTGTGGATTACAACAGCTTTCCTGTTTCTCGCTAGTCTGAGGCTGTAATTGCAAGTGTGAGAGTTGATGCAAGTGTGTAAGTAAAACAAAGTAAGGTTATTGACCATTGCAACTCATGCACTGCTGGCTAACTTGCTACTATGTGTGGGTCCAAGGCATGGGATTGCTTGCAAAGTGAATAAAGGTGCCTACATTGTCTTGGAATTATGAGTCAGTGTAGCTTATAACCTCCCCACACACTATTATAGAATTTCCTCTGCACACCATTTCTTTTCCCCATCAGGCTAGTTAACCCAATAACCATTTAGCTGTCCATTAGTTCTCTCTTTCAAGTGCATTAACAATTCCGCCTTGCCAGATTTGTGTCTTTGCCACCAAAATATTTGTAGACATTTTACTTGTGATACTTTTATACATTTGCCCCACCCTGAATACATTTCTTCAGACCCCCATGTTTGTTATTAACACAACCTTATATTGTCAGTTGTTCTGACAGATTTATGTGACTCTTAAAAGGCACTCCAGGTTCATAAAATGGATCTCTCTCATGCCAGTTTTACTTTACTCCACTCTTGCGAATAACCACCAGGTCTGAAATGGAAATCATGGTCATACCTTCCCCAGATCCTAATACCAGAATCCTTAATGTATATAGTTGAAGAAATAATTAGGGCAGAATTCCAGAATGGACATCCCTAGCACAACTACAGGTAAATGTTTAAAACAGAAGCTGAGCTGTTAAAACATAAAAATACTCCTACTTCTTCAAGAATTATAAGAAACCAAATAATTTAGTAGAAACAAAAACACTGGACATTACTTTGCACAGCTGCACTTTAGATATGCCTTTAGTATCACAAAGCATCGCTAACAACAAATGATACAGAAACGTATTATTCAAAAGTGGATGAATACAATGTAAGGTGCAGCAGAAATTACTAGCACAACAATCATTGTGTGCCAGATGCCTCATTTAAGCCTGCTTTAGGAAACGCTATTACAGTTTTGAAGGAATATAAAACGTTTCTTTTTTTGCTGACAAGACCAAATCAGTTTTGCAACTCTCCTCCATTGGAAGTAATTGAAACTGCAGATACATGGGATTGTCAGGTTCAATCCTGCAAGTAAACCTAGGAAAAATAGAAAACTGTCATACATGTGGCAATCGGGTCAAGCGATATGATATTTTGATGACTGCACTGTAATGCAAATGGGGTTTCATTCTCATCCTTTCTCTCAAGGGACCCACAAAAAAATCCGGGAGTCACTTTCACCCAATAATTGGCTAGAATAAAAATGTTGGTTGAGGAACTCACAAATAAACTGATATATATATATAACACCACCGATGACAGCACTCCATAATCAATCAGGCTTAGACGGAAAATCAAATCAATCAGAGGTTTATTAGTGGACCATATATATATATATATATATATATATATATATATATATATATATATATATATATATATATATATATATATATATATACACACACACACACACACACACACTCACACCAACCATATGGAAAACTATGGGAATAAGGGAAACTTTGTGGAACAGATACATTAAGGGGCACATTTACTTAGGGTCGAATATCGAGGGTTAATTAACCCTCGATATTCGACTGTCGAAGTTAAATCCTTCAACTTCGAATATTGAAGTCGAAGGATTTACTGCAATTCGTTCGATCGAAGGAAAAATCTTTCGATCGAACGATTAAATCCTTCGAATCGAACGATTCGAAGGATTTTAATCCATCGATCAAACAAATTCCTACGATCAAAAAAAGCTTAGAAAGCCTATGGGGACCTTCCCCATAGGCTAACTTGCGGTCCAGTAGGTGTTAGGTGGAGAAGTAGGGGGTCAAAGTGTTTTTTAAAGAGACAGTACTTTGACTATCGAATGGTAGAATAGTCGATTTTTAGTTCGAATCTTTGATTCAAAGTTGCAGTCGAAGGTCGAAGTAGCCAATTCGATGGTCGAAGTAGCCAAAAAAAACATTTGAAATTCAAAGTATTTTTTATTCTATTCCTTCACTCGAGCTAAGTGAATGTGCCCCTAAACATCTGCTACAGTTTAGTTGCTTTTTATAATAGGGACAATGCCTCATATGTAGGGTAGTTATGATATCTTCTGATTCCTATGTTGTGGGATATACTATAGCACTGTGTTTCTTTCCTTAATACGTTTTTCTTTTATAAAGAATTTTTAAAATAACGAAACGGGGAAATGAATAAAAAAAATTGAAAAACATGCATCTTATAATGATGTGATTGCGGTGAAGCTCATGGTCCAGTGTTTAGATTAGCATTGGCATATTACAGAACTGCTCTCATGTCTAATGATGGACTGGATGGTGGATGGTTATTATTCATATTTCAGTCTCAGGTTGCTAAAGGTTTCATTTTGTGTGAGCAGCGTGCAATGAATCAATTCATTACAAGGCTAATAGCTGGGAAGAACTAAACGGTTTGGACAAGCCAAACCACGTTCATCAAAAAATCAAATGTGCTATTACTGAAAGAAAAATAAGAAAGACGACATTGTTCTTTGTGTCGGTGAGATGTAGCCAGAAAATTATACAGCTGAAAATGTTCTTGTCAACAGCAAGGAGAAAAGATATATAAATTACTTACCGTACAAACATGTTATATCTTTGAAGAAAGTGGATCATGGATGACATGCATAATGGTACAGAGGGCAACAAGCAAGAAATATATAGTCACCAACCATCTACTTTTAAAAAAAACATCTGTCACATTGAGTGGGAAAATGTATTTTAAAAGAATAACCTACAATTCAGGTAGTCTAGATGAATACCCTAACATTAAAACAACAAATAAAGAGGTCTATTTACTAATAAAAAAGAACTACTTGCGGAGATGCAGAGGAGATTTTTTTTCCATGAAATTTTATTTTTAGGAGACACTACACTGTGGTCTAGTAGATTCTAGGTCCATAGAATGTGGGTCAAGCACTGTGATGTGGGAAAGTAAGCCCAGCATTAAAGGAATTCTGTCGAGGGATAACGTCTTTTGCTAACTCAGTTAATAGCGCTTGTCCAGCAGAATCCTGTATTGAAATCCATTTTTCAAAAGAGCAAACAGATTTGTTATATTTCATTTTGGGAGTGTTGTAAACACATTCAGTATTGGGACTGCTTTTATGCTCTTTATTAATGAAATGATTTTATGGTGTCGTTTTTATTTAGAAAATTACAGTTTACACTGCAAATAATTCACTCTACCATATAAAATGTTATTCCTGAACCAACAAGTGTATATTTTATTAGTTGTAATATTGATGTGTAGGCAGCCATCTCAGGTCATTTTGCCTGATCCTCTGCATTCAGAAAGTGTGAGCGTAATGGAAATGCTTTCATAGAAGATATTGTTTCTACTACTCAATGTAACTGAAGGCGCCGCAGTGCGTCTTGGATTTTTACTATTGAGTGTTATTCTATCTACCAGAGAGCAGTTATTTTGTGTCAGGGAGTGGTTATCTGGTTACCTTCCCATTGTTCTGTTGATAGGCTGCTACCCTATTACTAGGGTGGGACCAGGGCTGCTGTTTCAGGCCCCCCTGTGCCACGCGTTTGTGCCCAATGTGTTTTTGTCACGACTGGCCCGAAGAAGGGAGGTCACGGCAGGAAGAAGCAGCACAGGGTGAGAATCTGGGTCAGCGGGGCCCATCGGGTTTTTTTCCTGGTGTCCAGCCGGCCTTATCAAACCCTGCATATTACTAATATGATTAATTATTGTGCTGGGGTCCTAAGTTCTCCTGGGGTTGTAAAGGTTTCCTCCAAGACTCAAGATCAAATTGACTCAAGATCAAATTGGCCATAGTGTGTGCATGCAATAGGGACCTTAGATTGTAAATTCCACTGGGGCAGGGACTGATGTATACTCTATATAAGAGCCTCATATAAATAAAGGATATGTTTGGTGTCACAAAAGAGTCAAACATAATAAGCAAACCTCCATCTGAAAGATACACAGAAACAGCTTTTTTGTTTTCCATTAAGAATTCCTCTAAAACATTTCTATGTCCTATATGCATACTCATTTTATGTTTCAACGGCATTGTCCTACAGTATATACCGATGATTATGATATACTTGGTCAGACCCCATTTTTTCAATATCTCTGTACACAATCGTGATCCTGATCTGACCTTACCTCCTTTATTGCGTTCAGCAAACACATAAAATGCACACAAAGCAGTAAATGAAAGGGAGCATATTTATTTGAAACTCTGCCCCTATCATTTCTTTAACTAAGAAACCCATTTCTCGTTTCCATAAGAGCCTTTTGGCCTAGAGCACATTCTTATGTTCTGTGCAAACATTATATTGCAAACAATTCGTCTTTTTCTAATCTGGGGCTCTTAAAGTATAGCATTTACTAAATAACTCCACATATTCATATATAGCATTCATAAAACAGATATATTCATGCTGTGGGCAAGCAGATATTTTACCGAAGCTCATTATGTTATGGGGAAAAGTTAAAAGAAAAATGTAGCCATAAGAGTCTAATATTACAGCAATGCTCAGCCTGATGACATCTGTCTAAGTGGCTTGGACAGTTCAGTTACAGAGAACAGAACAGTGGGTTAGTGGCATTTTCTTTCACATATTTCCTATGTGATAATAATTTTTTAATAAAAAATATGTTCTGTGCAAGCCCTATTCATTATACTTAAAAATGGTTATACCCTTCCTTACATCTGAGCTAAGCAACATTGACTGGCCCTTAATGCTTTTTTGGAATTTTAATGGTTTAATATAGTTTAAATCACCACTTTTATTCCATGTTTATTCGGATGGATTCTGTTCACAAGCTAGCCTTGGTTACTAGTACACTGTCCTTAAAGGGATCCTGTCATCGGAAAACATGTTTTTTTCAAAACGCATTAGTTAATAGTGCTACTCCAGCCGAATTCTGCACTGAAATCCATTTCTCAAAAGAGCAAACAAATTTTTTTATATTCAATTTTGAAATCTGACATGGGGCTAGACATTTTGTCAATTTCCCAGCTGCCCCATGTCATGTGACTTGTGCCTGCACTTTAGGAGAGAAATGCTTTCTTGCAGGCTGCTGTTTTTTCTTCTCAATGTAACTGAATGTGTCTCAGTGAGACATGGGTTTTTACTATTGAGTGTTGTTCTTAGATCTACCAGGCAGCTGTTATCTTGTGTTAGGGAGCTGTTATCTGGTTACCATCCCATTGTTCTTTTGTTCGGCTGCTGGGGTGGAAAAGGGAGGGGGTGATATTACTCCAACTTGCAGTACAGCAGTAAAGACTGATTGAAGTTTATCAGAGCACAAGTCACATGACTTGGGGCAGCTGGGAAATTGACAATATGTCTAGCCCAATGTCAGATTTCAAAATTGAATATAAAAAAATCTGTTTGCTCTTTTGAGAAATGGATTTCAGTGCAGAATTCTGCTGGAGCAGCACTATTAACTGATTCATTTTGAAAATTTTTTTTTTCCCATGACAGTATCCCTTTAATTCAGAGCCACCTACTTGGCTGTAAGAGCAGTTCTTTGTTCTTCTGTGCTGTCAAGTGATATCTCTATGCTCTCCCATTAGTAACCCCCAATTTACACGTCTTTAAAACTCTGTGATTCAGTTGTCCAGGGTTCAGACACATTGTGAGTTCAGAATCCACGGAGCTTGTGTCTTTCACATCAAGTGGTCTCCAGTTCATGAAATTCCATGACAGTACCAAGTGGGTCTGTCATGTATAAGCAGCAATAGGAAAGGGAGATATTGGAGACAATAATGATGGAATGTAATAAAAGTTGGAAAGAGAAAAACAATTGGCACAAATAAGAATAAAAATTAGCATTTAACAATATAATATCTTTCCTTAAACTGTTATTGCATTGCAAATTTTAATTTCGCACTACTAAGAAGTGCTTGAAGGTGTCGTAATCTTTTGGAGCAAATGTAACTTTTTTTATTAAGAACTGCCACTGGCGCAAACTATAAAATCCGCAAACCTTCTTCCACTGTCGGAAGAGGTCGCTAAACAGTTTCCGGGTTCGCAAAAGCTATTTTAAATTCACGCAAAGGAAAATTTTTCACGCAAAGGCATAAATTTTCACATTGCGTAAGTTTTTTCCACATTCCCCCATTAGTGTCTAAAACAATGGACCTGCGGTGAATTTGTTCCATGGGCAGCTGCTGATTGAACTGGTGGTGGAGTACAAACCATGAGTAGGAATCTAACCATCAGGCTCATTAAAGACAGTTTTTATATCACAACTGTGGTTGCTTACTGGGTCTAAGCCAAAATGTAAATGCCAGTTCTTGGGTAAATCACTACTTAAATTAAATATGAATATGCTAGCAGTGCTATGATGCATCAATTGCTGTGGCATTTTGATATAGGTCAAACATCCCATATGTGTAGGCAGCCAAATATTGTTTTGGTCACTGCACAGCATTGCGTCATTTCCCAAATACAGGACACAAAAAAAGTAGATCTTGGGCAAAGAGCACTGGCCACTTAAGATGACATTTCAGCAAAATGGCAATGTTTATGCTAAAAAGAACCTCAATGACAAATGCACATAATTTACAGAAATGTAAACTGCACGTTTGAAAAACAGTCTAAGAAAAAAACCTTTCTAAGTGTTACAGCTGTTATAATGCGATCTTAGCAAAAATGTTTTTTTTAATGGTTTGTTCTTTTTTCCCAACTAGTAGCAACCAAACTGCGCGAAATAATGGATCACACTTTACAAAAACAAAGCGATCAGTCTTCCACAGTATCTGGCTGCAATCTGTTTCATCAATGCTTTCTCTGGAGTTGTCAGCTTGTCCATCAAGTGAATATATTTGTAAAGAAGCCAAGACTTTCAACAAGGAGACAAATAGATAATAACAATCGGGCAGCTAAATTCAATTTTGGGTCCACCTAATGATATGCTCCAGCGGCCTCTGCTTTATTTTGTTTCTTTTCAAATAGGCAGACAGTTGTTTTCCATATTAGCATGATTTTATGGAACTAATGCTTAATCTGTGTTTATCTAATTCATTTTGGAAGCAGAGGTTTTTCACGAAAAAGTATTCTATGGAGAATGCAGCCACACAATATATTGCATTTTTTTCTTGGCTGGGGTAACACTGGTATGGGAATGGAGTGGTGAAGCATTTTTCATACACTATGATTATGGTAGGGATTTTTTGGGAAAAAAATAAATTAAATTACTATACCACATTAGTATTCTACATGGTTTTGTATAAATAATAGATCACCGGATAATGCAGTGGCATAACTAGAGTGTGTTGGGCCCCATTGCAAAAATACCTTCAGAGTGGCCCGGTGCACTTTGATCCCCATACCTCCACCCACTTCTCATCCCGCCTCTGCCCACCCGACTCCACCCACGTTCTGCCCCGACTACCTCGCCGGTAAGAGAGCGGTTGGGTTTTTTTTTATCAGCTATAGAGGAAGCAGACCCCACAGTCAGGGCCTCCCTGTTCTCTGGGCCCCCCTGTAAAAGTGGGGTCTGCCTTCTCTATAGTTATGCCACTGGGATAATGATAGAGCTTTTCTTGCTGATAAAAGGGTTGTCAGGCTGCTATACCTTTCTGTTTTCCAATAGGCATGTCTAATGGATATAAAAATCAGAATTCATTTTCATAAGTATCTATGAAGGTATTGCAAGTTCACACTAGCACTTTTGAGGGCATGCTACACACTGCATTAGTCCCTCTCATAGGCCTCCCATTGTGTTATAATCACTTTGCAAGAAGCCAGAATGGGTTATGGTATGATGTCAGTGGGGTGTAGCCAGCCAAACTATTTGCACTTTCTTTTGCATAAATCTCCCACAAAACCAACTGAAAATGCTCTACAAAATATCTATTTTGTGAAACAAATTGTATTTTTGCGGAGGTGTGTCACTTTACGATATTTGGGGTTGGCCACCATGCAGAAAGTCTCCGTTTAATATGCTCAATTTTGTTCACACTATTTGATTATTTGAATGTTTGCAGAGTTGCAAACATTTGCTTTAACCCTTCTAATAGTTTTGGTGTATATCTGCCTGGCAGACAAAAAGTCTAAAATAACAATTATAGTAGAAAATGTGTGAGAACATAGGAGCAACCCCCATTATAGTGCTGGATTATAATGTTGTTAGGCTAAAACCCCTATTGAGAAGAATGCGGACAGTAACATATCCTTTTAAGGGACACATTCCTCCAGGGGGACTTCAGTTGGACAAGCCTGCTCTGTGTCACTCACTGGACTTAGTGAAATGTCTTATCCAGACAGTGGTGATGACATTTTGGGAGATAGTGGCTAAATGCCACCAGGATGAATTACTGTAGCTCTGATTTCACTAAATACGTAGATTTAAGGGGCAGATTTACCTAGGGTCGAATACCGAGGGTTACATAGTTACATAGTTACATAGTTAAATCGGGTTGAAAAAAGACAAAGTCCATCAAGTTCAACCCCTCCAAATGGAAACCCAGCATCCATACACACACCCCTCCCTACTTTTAATTAAATTCTATATACCCATAACTATACTAACTATAGAGCTTAGTATCAGAATAGCCTTTGATATTATGTCTGTCCAAAAAATCATCCAAGCCATTCTTAAAGGCATTAACTGAATCAGCCATCACAACATCACCCGGCAGTGCATTCCACAACCTCACTGTCCTGACTGTGAAGAACCCCATACGTTGCTTCAAATGAAAGTTCTTTTCTTCTAGTCTAAAGGGGTGGCCTCTGGTACGGTGATCCACTTTATGGATAAAAAGGTCCCCTGCTATTTGTCTATAATGTCCTCTAATGTACTTGTAAAGTGTAATCATGTCCCCTCACAAGCGCCTTTTTTCCAGAGAAAACAACCCCAACCTTGACAGTCTACCCTCATAATTTAAGTCTTCCGTCCCTCTAACCAATTTAGTTGCACGTCTCTGCACTCTCTCCAGCTCATTTATATCCCTCTTAAAACTGAACTGCATACTCCAGATGAGGCCTTACCAGGGACCTATAAAGAGACATAATTATGTTTTCATCCCTTGAGTTAATGCCCTTTTTTATGCAAGACAGAACTTTATTTGCTTTAGTAGCCACAGAATGACACTGCCCAGAATTATACAACGTGTTATCTACAAAGACCCCTAGATCCTTCTCATTTAAGGAAACTCCCAACACACTGCCATTTAGTGTATAACTTGCATTTATATTATTTTTGCCAAAGTGCATAACCTTGCATTTATCAACATTGAACCTCATTTTCCAGTTTGCTGCCCAGTTTTCCAGTTTAGACAAATCACTCTGCAAAGTGGCAGCATCCTGCATGGAACCTATAGTTCTGCACAATTTAGTATCATCTGCAAAAATAGAAACAGTACTTTCAATGCCCACCTCCAGGTCATTAATAAACAAGTTGAAAAGCAAGGGACCTAGTACAGAGCCCTGAGGTACTCCACTAACAACACTGGTCCAATTAGAAAATGTTCCATTTACCACCACTCTTTTAGCCAGTTCTCTATCCAGGTACAAATACTATGTTCCAGGCCAACATTCCTTAATTTAACCAGTAACCTTTTGTGTGGCACTGTATCAAATGCTTTAGCAAAGTCTAAGTAAATCACATCCACTGCCATCCCAGAATCGAGGTCTCTACTTACATTCTCATAAAAAGAAATTAAGTTAGTCTGGCAAGATCGATTATGCATAAAACCATGCTGGCACAAACTCATAGTATTATGATTTGCTATGAAGTCCAGTATCTTATCCTTTATTAACCCTTCGAAAAGCTTTCCTACTACTGACGTTAGACTAACTGGCCTATAGTTTTGAGGCTGAGAACGGGATCCTTTTTTGAATAGAGGCACCACATTAGCAATTCGCCAGTCTCTCGGCACTATGCCAGATCTCAATGAATCCTGAAAAATTAAGTAAAGAGGTTTGGCAATCACAGAGCTAAGCTCGCTAATTACCCTGGGATGGATACCATCTGGCCCTGGACCTTTGTTAATCTTAACATGTTCTAGTCTCTTTTGAATTTCTTCTTGTGTGAACCATGCATCATTAGTTGTATTACTATAATTGGGGGGGTTGTGGGAGCACGCCACATTGCTAAGTAAAAATGTATATAAATATAAGGGAAGTGCAACTGACATGTCCAAATTGGTCAGTGCACATTCCCTGGGCCCCTGTCTAGGTAGTTCAGTAGATTTGCAAATGCATGTGTTAACTAAGACAGGGGTTTTTAGTTACAAAGTTATGATCATAAAGTTGAAAAGCCACCATACCACGTCAAGGTAAACCCCATATGGCGGTCCCTAACTTATTCACCTACCAGTCACATTATTGAGGATCCTCTGTCTCTCTGCATAATAGCATTAGTAGAAGTCTGCTGAACCTTGGTTTCTTATATAAGGGCTGAATCCTCCCCCGCTACTAACTCGCAGCTTTTAAGAGAAAGTGATTGCCCAAACCAACGCCCACTTTTTGAAAAAATATATATATATATGTGTTAATATGGTGCGGTTAAAAGCATAGGGCCACAATTAATAAAGGGGTGGGTATGGGGGGTGCTACAAACCACAGGAAGCTTAGCCAGAGCTTTAGGATATACGGCAAATACAGGGGGGGTTGTGGGAGCACGCCACATTGCTAAGTAAAAATGTATATAAATATAAGGGAAGTGCAGCTGACATGTCCAAATTGGTCAGTGCACATCAAGGGTTTACCTTGACGTGGTATGGTGGCTTTTCAACTTTATGATCATAACTTTGTAACTAAAAACCCCTGTCTTAGTTAACACATGCATTTGCATATCTACTGAACTACCTAGACAGGGGCCCGGGGAATGTGCACTGACCAATTTGGACATGTCAGTAGCACTTCCCTTATATTTATATACATTTTTACTTAGCAATGTGGCGTGCTCCCACAACCCCCCCTGTATTTGCCGTATAGCCTGAAGCTCTGGCTAAGCTTCCTGTGGTTTGTAGCACCCCCCATACCCACCCCTATTTATTAATTGTGGCCCTATGCTTTTAACCGCACCATATTAACACATATATATATAAATTTTTTCAAAAAATGGGCGTTGGTTTGGGCAATCACTCTCTCTTAAAAGCTGCGAGTCAGTAGCGGGGGAGGATTCAGCCCATAGATAGAAACCAAGGTTCAGCAGACTTCTACTAATGCTATTATGCAGAGAGACATAGGATCCTCAATAATGTGACTGGTAGGTAAACAAGTTAGGGACCGCCATGTGGGGTTTACCTTGACGTGGTATGGTGGCTTTTCAACTTTATGATCATAACTTTGTAACTAAAAACCCCTGTCTTAGTTAACACATGCATTTGCATATCTACTGAACTACCTAGACAGGGGCCCAGGGAATGTGCACTGACCAATTTGGACATGTCAGTAGCACTTCCCTTATATTTATATACATTTTTACTTAGCAATGTGGCGTGCTCCCACAACCCCCCCTGTATTTGCCGTATAGCCTGAAGCTCTGGCTAAGCTTCCTGTGGTTTGTAGCACCCCCCTGTCAGGGAACCGGGAGTTCCCTCTGGGGAGTTGTCCGGATATAGGAGGAAGCCCCTCAGGAGGGATCAGGATCGTGGTATCCAGGGATTCAGCAGAAGGGGTAATAAAGTTCAGGCAACAGGTCAAAAGGCAGGCAGAATATAAACAGAGTCCAAAGTCCAGGCAGGGGGTCAACAACAAGAGATCAATCAATAGAATACTCAGGGATAACAGCAACAGGGAACCCAGGAATCTAATCAGGAACAAGATTCTATTTTCGGGCGCCATCTTGGCGTCTCGGGCGTCCTTTTAAAGGGGTTTTTTGGCGCCCTTGCGTCGGCGTCAGCACGTCTGCGACCGACGCGCTGCGCCTGCGTCCGTCGCACCGTTGTGACGTCTTCGCGCCTGCGCACTTGCGCGCAGGCGTCTCTGCGCCGGCGCCGCTACCCACGTGGCGGCCATGGGCGCCGCCATTTTGGGAGCGGCGTCGGAGGAAGTAGTTGCGCCGCCCGGAGCTCCTGGTCCTGCTCCGGGCGGCGATCGTGACACCCCCATACCCACCCCTATTTATTAATTGTGGCCCTATGCTTTTAACCGCACCATATTAACACATATATATATACATTTTTTCAAAAAATGGGCGTTGGTTTGGGCAATCACTCTCTCTTAAAAGCTGCGAGTCAGTAGCGGGGGAGGATTCAGCCCATAGATAGAAACCAAGGTTCAGCAGACTTCTACTAATGCTATTATGCAGAGAGACATAGGATCCTCAATAATGTGACTGGTAGGTAAACAAGTTAGGGACCGCCATGTGGGGTTTACCTTGACGTGGTATGGTGGCTTTTCAACTTTATGATCATAACTTTGTAACTAAAAACCCCTGTCTTAGTTAACACATGCATTTGCATATCTACTGAACTACCTAGACAGGGGCCCAGGGAATGTGCACTGACCAATTTGGACATGTCAGTAGCACTTCCCTTATATTTATATACATTTTTACTTAGCAATGTGGCGTGCTCCCACAACCCCCCCTGTATTACTATAATTGGGACTGTTAAGAAGGAAACCTTCACTTACTGGTTCCTCATTTGTGTAGACAGATGAAAAATATGAGTTCAGAATCTGCGCTTTTATTTTGTTTTCATCAACAAGCTGACCCCCCTCTGATAGTAAGGGTCCCACTCCTTCCTGTTTCATTTTTTTACTATTAACATATTTAAAAAATAATTTTGGATGTTTTTTACTGCTAGCTGCAATATCCTTTTCTATATCAATTTTAGCTTGCCTTATAGCTTCCTTGCATGATTTATTGGCCTCCTTGTACCTTGTAAATATTTCGGCTGTACCAGCTAACTTGAAAGCCTTAAAAGCACGTCTTTTCTTACCCACCTCAACACCAACGCTTCCAGTGTCGGACTGGGCCGGCGGGACACCGGGAAAAAACCCGGTGGGCCCCGGTCTCTTGTGGGCCGGCCCAGATCCGCTACTTAGTTTGGCTGCACGACCCCACTTTGGCGGGGGTCGCGGTAGAATAGAGGATCTGCGCATGCGCACAAAGGTATTGCTGCGCGCGTGCGCCCAAACGCGGCGCCGCGCGCATGCGCACTGGTCTGATGAAGCACGCCGGAGCGGGGCCCGGAGCGGGCCCTGGGGCAGTAGCGCCGGTGGGCCCGAAGCCCCCCAGTCCGACCCTGAACGCTTCTATTGAAGCAAAAAGGTTTTGCTTTGCAACGACGTTCCTTGCTTACAAGTGGAATATACTGACAAGTATATTTATTAAGCAGCATTTTAAAGACTTCCCATTTTTGTTCTGTGTTTAACCCTGTGAAAAGCATTTCCCACTTAATATGTTGCAGAGATGCCCTTATACTGTCAAAGTTTGCACGTCTGAAATTGAGTGTTTTAGTTACTCCCTTATAGAATTGCTTCTGCAACAGAATCTCAAAGGAGACCGTTATGATCACTATTCCCTAAATGCTCACCCACACAAATGTTAGAGATGAGTTCAGTATTGTTAGTTATTACAAGGTCCAAGGTTAATTAACCCTCGATATTCGACTGCCGAATTGAAATCCATCGACTTCGAATATCAAAGTCGAAGGATTTATCAAAGGAATAATCGTTTCATCGAACGATTAAATCCTTCAACTCGAACGATTTGAAGGATTTTAATCCATCGATCGAAGGATTTTCCTTCGAAAATTCTTAGGTAGCTTAAGGGGACCTTCCCCATGGGCTAACATTGGCCTCAGTATACAAAATAAAGAAGATAGATAGCACCATCCATTGAAAGAGATTTAGTCCAAAATGGTGGTGTGCAAGGTCAAATATCGTATATGATTAACCAGAAAAGGAGAAAGAAAAAGTATGACCCATAGTTTTGCACCTTCCCACTCTTTTAATCTGAGGTCCCAATGACAGGAAAATAAATAAAACCTAACTTTTATTATTAACCTCTAAAATTGATACCAAACGAAAGAAACATATATTACATTTTTACAATGGCCTCAGTAGGTTTTAAGTGGCGAACTAGAGGGGTCAAAGTTTTTTTTAAAGAGACAGTACGATTTTTACTTCGAATCATTCGATTCAAAGTCATAGTCGAAGGTCGAAGTAGCCTATTCGATGGTCGAAGTAGCCATATTCGACCATTCAAAATTCGAAGTATTTTTTCTTCTAATCCTTCACTCGAGCTAAGTAAATGGGCCCCTTAATATCTTGTGAGAATATTCCACAAATCAAATGCTAAAAACTGATGGCCAGTTAGAGCATTGTTCTTACATTGAGCTTTAAAGCTTGTTTTAATTGAGAACCCCATGATCATGGCTAATACTCTCACTGGTATAGACTTAATACACTGGATGACTATATATCATGTTGCATTAACCTGTATTTATTGAGTACAGGACTTTAATAGATTCCAGAATTAATACATTTTATATGTTAAGTATTCTGATTGTCATGTGCCTATTTTTTAATAATTCCCCTTGTTGATTTGTTTTTATTTTCTCCGCACCTTTCCTAATTGTCTTTTGTGTTTTCTAATAGCTGAGGTCAAAACCCTGTGTGCAAATGTTAATGCTTTATTAGAGCATGCGAGAGCTGTCCCAAGCTCAGATAAATTAGAAAGAGAGTGTAGAGTCACTAACAATATTCTCCTATTCCCCCACCTTAACTTGGTAGTATATCCACTTTTCCAAAAGCTTCATTTCTTTACTTACTCCTTCCTACTATTGAGATTTCGTGCTTACCATAGTGCTCAGATGAGATGAACAATAAAACATCAATTTTCCAAGAAGCAATAAGGATGTCTATTCCAAACGGTTAGTCCTGTGATTTTCCTTCCATGTTGCTCTCTAATGAATTTAAAAGCTTTTCAGTCGTTGTACCCTATAAGTTCACACAAAAAAGACCCTTATAGTGCAAATCAATGGAGTATATTTTTTCCTGCTGTCAATGATAGCACAATTTCTTCAGCAAACATGAAAAAATGAGTTCTGTAGCAACGCACTACTGAGTTATCTGTGTATTTGTTGAAGGGAACGAAGCTTACCATTAGAATGACAGCTTTGCTTGGAACTGGAGATGTAATGGTCTGAAGGAAGAAAAATAAAACTTTTCCCAACAAAAATACATTGGGTTTAGTACTTTGTATGCTGCTTGTGACCTGACTATAAGACCTTTTCATAAGCAACAAATTTCTCTTCTGCTATCTCAGTCTGAGCTCTTAAACCATAAACCTTTCCAAAACAGATGCACTGCACAAGAGCCTGAGTAGGCCCCAAGATTTTACTTTTATCAGTGGAGCGAAAGTATTGCAATTACAATGTGTTTTTTCCCCAGAAAACTGACATTTAGAAAATAAAATTTACTTAATCTGTCAGTGTAAACAAGAGCCATGACAGAATTGAAACACGCAAAATCCTACTTTATGCTTCTGAGCTTCACTCTGAGCTGCAAAGAAAGGGAGTGGGAGGGAACCTACCTACCTACACCTGAACACTGACCTCCAGAGTAATTATCTGATTATCTACAGCTGGTGTCTGCACCAACTAGCATTGCACTTCTCACAGAATATACAGACAAGCATTTTATTTGCACTACTCACACCATAGCCAAACTGAACAATCCATTCTATGAGAGATGGGCAATTCATTGATTTATTTAAAATCCATTCCTTGTAAAGCCCACGACCTTACCAACCCTATTGCAATTCATAGCAACTTTAGCATTTTAAAGGAACAGTAATACCAAAAAATGTTTTAAAGTAAGTTTTACCAGTTTTACCAGTGCAGGGCAACACTGCATTATATTTGTGTTACTTAAAAATACGTTCATTTTTTGATGTTACTATTTCTTTAAGAGACTCTGGAAATCAGGATGGCACTCAAACTTAAGGTGGCCATACACAGGAAGATTAAAGCTACCAATATCGGCCCTTTAGACCAATTCGGCATCTTATCTGCCTGTGTATGGGGGCTTCCGACGGGTCTTCTCGATCAATATCTGGCCACCATATAGTTCGGAAAGACTTAATTTTTCAGGCGATCGACTGGTCGAAGGCCATTGCTCCTCGTTATAATCAAATCATTCAGCCCTAGGACCGAACGTTTAGATTAACCCAATATAGCCCTGCCATTTGTGGGCATATCGGGAAAAGATCCGCTCATTTGGCGATTTTACCAAACGAGTGGATCTTATAGTGTAATAATAAAATGTCTAACCACAAGTACAATTAAAGCATGTGGTTTTTTTTAATTGTAAATTAATGCAACCTTGTGAGAGAGGCAGCTGGCTCTGAAACCTAAATTCCTCCATTTAAAGAAAAAAAATTATAACTCAGTATAAAAGGAAAAAGAAAAGGAGACCATAAGGCTCAGGCCGCTAACTAAATATATCTCACTCCATAGAGGTCCACTAGCCCCACTCCGCCAGGGCAACCCTAGGACTCCAACAGGACTGAGCCCTCATCAGTTAAAAATTAAACTGAAGCAGAAGGACAAAAAGGCACCGGATTGCGGTGGGGTTGGGCTTTTAAAGCCAAGTCCTTCTGATGGGAGCACTGGGGTGAGACTATCCTTTATGTGTGACATGGAGTTGGCCAGGGAAACTGTATTTTTTTCTTGCAGGTCTAGACTGGGATTCAAAAAAGTATCTCAGCACGTATTTCAAGTTACAGCAGCCCTTATGGCATTTGCCAGAAACAACAGATTGCCAATCCAGGCCTGCTCTCCAGTGGTTGTTAAAGGAGAAGGAAGGCCATTTAACACTTGGGGATGCCAAATGTTAGGCACCCCTAAGTGAATGTTTTTACTTATCTGAAACCCCAGGCCGGTGCTTCTATCAGCAGAAAACTGCACTGCCCCGGGGTTATACCAGTGAGCACCATGGAGCACTTCTCTTCCGGCTTCTTCCTTCAAATTTCCCGGGGCAGACACATGCTCTGTAGAATGGAAAAGCCTACTTTTTAGTTAAAGTTCGGCTTCTAACTCTAATGAGCATCTGCAGCCGCGAGAAGAAAGAAGAAGCTGGATCACTTGCTGGAATAACCCCGTGCTGGTGCAGTTTTCTGCTGATAGGAACCCCAGCTTCAGGTAAGTAAATACATTCACTTGGGGGTGCCTGACATTTGGCACCCCAAGTGGTAAAGTACTTTCCTTCTCCTTTAAGGCTCAAACTAGTAAAATGTAGTAAATCTCTACAGAACATATATAGAGAATTACATTCTGTGATGCTTTGTTCTGATTTAATAATGCCTCTATGAAAGCTGTTAAATCTCAACCTTTCATTAACTGCTATTGACTTTAAATGGCAGTTAAGTCTAGATCCTTCTGCGATAGCATTTAATGATTCTCAGCCTTTGATCAATGCCACCTTTGATGGTTTCCTTAATGCTATCAGTCTGCTAAAATAACAAGGTCAGCATATCAAGATAAAGATAAAATGTTTGGAACATAACGAACCTGCCGAGCATTTAAAAAAAAGAAATAATATTCTAAATAAATATTAAAAATGCAATATTAATTTAAAAGGGGATCAAACCTTTCGTATATAGCGATTAAACAGAACATGCGCTAGGCCATGCAGCACTAACTAGATTTCACACATTTCTTCTGAGAGATTGGATGAGATGAATTCAGATAATTTCCTCCAAAGTGACTGCATTCATCTGCTCCTGCAGAACAGAGCCGATAAGCAGCATTAATAGCTAAGAGAAAATAGGGAGTTATCCAAGACAATTGGCTTACGTTGTGAGGTAATTAAATACAGGAATACAATATTTTGGAAAGCAAATCTTACCTTGGAAATTTGCAGGATTAAAAGCGAAGAATTCATTTGATTGTGTAAACAATGCCGCCGCTTAATCGTCTTGGTCAGATTCGACAGACTGCCTTTGCATTTGTGCTTTGGATTCATTACTTGGCTCACAGCAATGAAGGAATTACTCGGCTGCTGTTAATATGAAATAACAAAAAACCTTTCATCTTGTTTATTTAATTTCTCCTGCCCTGCAATGTGCCATTTGTGTTGGTTTAGCTCATGGTGGTATTTGAATGGCTTTGCTTGTTGGGTTTGTTGCTGACTATGGAGTTGTTTATTTCTTATCTATGCAAAGTTAGAGAGAAGGATTTTGTGTGTGCTGTGCTCCAGAATATTGTTTCAGTGTTATTCTACTGAAAGTATCTGTACCAAGATTTTTTGGCTGCCCTACCTTAAGGTGGCCATACACTGGCCGATAAAAGCTGCCGACAGACTGAGTCGGCAGTTTATCAGCCCATGCATGGGGCCCTCCGACGGGTTTCCCCGATCGACATCTGGCCGAAAGTCGATTCGGCAGAGTTAAAAATCCCGTTGGATCACGGCCGCATCTGTTCGTAGATGGGGTCCTGCGAGCCTGGGCCCCAGGGCCCGCAATCAGATCAGCCTTATATCTCCCACTTCAACATGGTCATATCGGGAGAGACATCCGCTTGTTTGGCAACATCAAAAAAAATTTGTACAATTCAGGTTTTCACTCAGTGTTCCCAACTATTTCAAATTAGTTTATTGATAAATAAGATAAAATCATGGATGGGTGATTTTGTGTAATCAATATATAGCTGACCACTGAATGTATTGTAATTTAATAGAAGGAAATAATTGACGCCTCCGAAAATAACATTACAAATATAGTTGTTTTTATTTTTCTGTATTATATGATTTTCATAGAGTTTACAAACTGAAAGTTAACAACATGCTTTGATTAATGGTACATACCATGTACTGTACTGCCTTTTTCAGCAGGATTCGGATTCGGCCGAATCCTTCTGCCTGGCCGAACCGAATCCGAACCCTAATTTGCATATGAAAGAGGGGCGGGGAGGGAACTCACGTGACTTTTTGTTAGAAAACAAGGAAGTAAAAAATGGTTTCCCCTTCCAACCCCTAATTTGCATATGCAAATTAGAGTCCGGATTTGTTTCGGTATTTCGGCGGTATCTTTCACAAAGGATTCGGGGGTTCGGCCGAATTCAAAATAGTGGATGCTCCCCCATCCATTAAAATGTATTATTTACATCATGATTATCTCGTCCCATGGCAGAGTTATAAAAGCCCTGGAGATCCTTTGATACCATTACGGGCCAGTCTGACCCTGACTACAATTTGTTAAGCAGTTTAAGACCAGTACCTTTAATACTGAGGCATCATCATCTATTAGCATTTCTCTGCCATTGTGTTATATACACTGATGCTTTAGGCAGCAGCAGAAAATACCCAGAAACTGGAAAAAAAAACAATATTGTCAGAAACAAGGCAAAAGGGCAGAAAACTGTTGGAAGTGAGGCCACAGAGGACTCCGTGTGCTTGCTTGTGTCTGTACCGGAGCAAACAGCGTGACCAAACTCAAGTCAGCCAAGACTGTTTACTTTCAAGCCTGTCTAACTCTGTTTGAATTTTAGGTAAATAAGTTACAGTATCAGTTGTTCGGGGAGTTATTTAACCACTGCACACTTTTTAAATAGGTATACCTGTGCACATTAAATATTTTCTCATTCATTGATAAATCTTACAATTTTTTTTTTTTTTTTAATTAAAATCTTTTTTTTCCCCCCATCTTTTTTTATTCAGCATAAAACCAAATAAAGAATACCAGGGGAAGAGACTAGATTGAATTTCACGTTAGAGGGTAAATGTAATAAGATCTGGGTAGAAAAGAATGACATTGATTTCATTTTTATATAAAAGGTAGGAAGACAGGAAGCATACGGTACATATGAATTCTATTCCTACAGGGGATACAAGGTTATTTCAGACCCTCTCTTGAAAAAAGAAATATTAACACATTGCTCTGCTTTCCCATTGCAGGGAATATACTAAAGTCTTATATTGACATTATACTGCATTAAATAGTACAAATAAGATGTTTTTAAACAGGTTCCAGGGGAACCCACCAACTGACTGACTGATTGATTGATATTTCCATTATGCCCTGTTCTCACATCCCCAGAACACTGCCAGGGCAAGATTATATAAAATCTACAAAGCCTGCCCCTGGAATGGCTGATTCTAAGCAACTTTTCAATTGGTCTTCTTTTTTTATGTTTTTTTTTATTTATTTGCCTTCTACTTCAGATTCTTTGCAGCTTTCAAATGGGGGTCACTGGCTCCATCTAAGAACACATGCTCTTTAAGGCTACACAGTTATTGTTATATCTACATTTTATTACTCATATTTTTATCCAGGCCCTCTCCTATTCATATTCCAGCCTCTTATTGAAATAAATGCATGGTTGCTAGGGTATTTTGGACCCTAGCAACCAGATTGCTGAAAATGAGAACTGGAGAGCTGCTGAATATAAAGCTAAATAACTCAAAAACCACAAATAATAAAAAATGAAAATCAATTGCAAATTGTCTCAAAATACCACTCTCTACAATCATCCTAAAAGTTAACTCAAAGGTGTACAACCCCTTTAATGACTCTGCAGAAATGTGCTTAATGGGGACCTTGTCACCAACACATAAAATGCTGTATAATAAAAGTACTTTGCAAATTAAACATGAATGGTCCCCCATTCAGGCACATACATAAGATTTGGGGGCAGGGGCAATCCTGCCCAATTTGCTCACCTTCAGCGCCGGACAGGGGTCGGGGGGTCCACGTCACTAGTGCAAAGAGCACAATTGCGCTCTCTGCACAAGAAGAGCCGAATTTCCGGGTTGAAAACCGGAAATTCGGCTCTTAATTACAAGGAGCAGCATTTTTTTTTCAGAACTCACCGTTTTATAAGGATATAATTTACAAGATATTCATGGCTTTTGTGTATTATATAGTGAATAAAGTACCCCCTCTTGTTAAATATAAGGATATAAGTTACCGAGGAGTTTCATGACCATATAAAAACACAAGGTCAAAGGCCGAGTGTTTTTATACAGGTCATGGAACTCCGAGGTAACGTCTAATATCCTCATATTTTGCAACTGGGGGTACTTTATTTATTATAATACACAAGTTTCAGTGAGTCATGTGACAGAAATGACATCAGAACTCACTGTTTATAACTGATGAAATCAGAACTCAACGTTTATATAAGGATATAATTTACAGGATATTCATGGCTCTTTTGTGTATTATACATCAACACCAGCATTTCAGCCACTCCAGTGCATATCTACATTTTATAACTGTTCTAATCTGAAGCATTTGTTTTACCTTTCAATGTCACCTATTTCCCCTATACAAATCCCTTCACTGGTTTTCAATATTACTTACATTTTATCAAATCTCTTAGATACAAGACCATAAACAATGAAACACCTACCCCACCAGTTTTCATTTCCAAATACTTCCCATCACACTCCCTATTCACTGCTTCCTACTTTTACCTCTATTCTACTTTCATAGCCTTCTATTCTATAATGAAATATTTATTTAAAGTTTCTACCTGTTCCCTCCTTCTTCCCTGAAGATCCGCCTATTTAATGAACCCTGGATTATGCAGAATCGACACCTGGGGGTATATTTATCAAAGAGTGATGATAATAGTGAAGTTCCGCCACTAGAGTGAAATTTCGCCACTTCCCATTCATTTCTATGGGGTTTTTAAAGGCGTATTTATCAAAGGGTGAAATTTCACTTTCACCCATTGATAAATACGCCTTTCAAAATCCCATAGAAATGAATGGAGAGCTGTGGAATTTCACTCTAGTGGCGGAACTTCACTCTTTGATAAATTTACCTCCCCTCTCATTCTCTCCAGTTATTCTCTCAGCTTTATAGCTTGTTCTACAGACATGGGCCCTGAGGCCAATTTTTTTAAAAACTGGATCTTTGCATTTTTTTCTAATTCTAAAAACCGTGATAATCATAAATGTGTGCTTATCTAATAAAACACTTGGGGGCCGATTCATGAAGCTCGAGTGAAGGATTCGAATTAAAAAAACTTCGAATTTCGAAGTGTTTTTTGGGCTACTTCGACCATCGAATGGGCTACTTCGACCTTCGACTACGACTACGAATCGAACGATTCGAACTAAAAATCGTTCGACCATTCGATAGTCGAAGTACTGTCTCTTTAAAAAAAACTTCGACCCCCTAGTTCGGCAGCTAAAAGCTACCGAACTCAATGTTAGCCTATGGGGAAGGTCCCCATAGGCTTGCCTAAGTTTTTTTGATCGAAGGATATTCCTTCGATCGTTGGATTAAAATCCTTCGAATCGTTCGATTTGAAGGATTTAATCGTTCGATCGAACGAATAATCCTTCGATCGTTCGATCGTAGGATTTGCGCTAAATCCTTTGACTTCGATATTCGAAGTCGAAGGATTTTAGTTCCTAGTCGAATATCGAGGGTTAATTAACCCTCGATATTCGACCCTTCATACATCTGCCCCTTGAATTTCAAAAACTCAGTAGCATAAAACATGTGTAGCACACCTGTATGTGGGCCTAAGATATTTGAATAGTGTGACTTGCTAACAGTGCGCCCTGGTACCCATGGGCTATGCGCAACTCCCTGCAACTCCCAGCCACATGCAATGGCCCTTTAAGCACCTTATCCTCAAGGGGATCCTGGCTTGATTCCTGGTGCACAGATCAACCAGCTTGTAAGTAACAGCAGTCCAGGTGTTGCTTTACAACAAATAACTTTTGACTATTGAATAAGGCAGTATGGATCTTCAGATACATTCAAGTTACTCAGTGGAAAACCTTCAAACTTTAAGATATTGCAAGTAGATCCCTCTTATGGGATAGTGCATCCTGTCTTGGTGACTTTCCCCAGCACAGAGGATCCCACAGGATATTTTGCTCCTTGACACTTTTCCGAATCCTGAGCTCACCCACTTGTTTACCTGTCTGGCAGCTTGATCAACGCAAGGGTGTTAACCCCAAACTACTCTCCTTGTTGGAGCCAGAAAGCTGCTCACTATGGTTGCCACGTTTGCCGCGGGCTAAACCCGTACAAAAGGGGAGGGTAGATAGCATTGGGGATGGAGCAGTGATGACATAAAAGGCAGACACAATGAAGTAGGTGGAGTTATGACACCAGGAATGGGATTATCGCATCATTTAGAAGCAACTGGCTGGATTTCCATCGAGTTTTCCAAATGTTTTAAACCGAGCAGACTCGGCAAACGGGAAATAAAGCTTCTCCATCTTTGGTTCCTGTCCTGAAAATTAGATAATATCATTCTAAACCAGATTTCGTGAGTTAGTTATAGCAGTAGCTTCTTTTGGAAGTTGATACAAGAACAGACACCTGCATTTTTGGCATTTGTATATTAAGGTGGTGCTGTCCTAATTAAATTTACTGTGTGCCTCACCCTTGTACCCACATTTCCAAGCTATTGCCATTGCAAAACAGTATGGAGCAATTCTGAGGTTTTTCTTATCACAAGTCCACACAGCGATTGATGAATTGGGAATCATTCATTCTTTGAGTTCCTTCTGAACTCAGCATGAACTTGCCTTGATTATGAGGAGAAGAACATGTTCCAAGTTTGTCTATTCAAACATTAAATTCTGTAAAAATACATTGAATCTGAGAAAACATGGTCTAGTTAAGCAGTAAAAAAAATATAAGAGGCTTTCATTGTGTATTCTCCTTCTTCAACCAGGTCTTCTGGAAATAAATTATATTTAATACAGGAATGAATTGCTCTTTGGCCAAATGCATCTGGGTAAAACTGATAAAAAAAATATGTGCAGTTATCAACGCTGGTCAAATTCTGGATTTTACTGTAAACAAAGCAAAATATATCCACGTTTTCACTGCACAAAGACTGCGTTAAGTAGGAATCTCACCGCCAGAACAAGAAAACATTTTTCTTTTTGATAAAGCCGAGCAAATAAAAATGCTTATTTTAAAAAAAACGGTGCTTGTTGTGATTTAGCAGTCACACAGTCTAATTAAAAGAGAAAACATTTTCTTTTAAAGATGAAAAACATTTTCTGTTACACCGTATTCTGCATTATTATAATGCCTTTTTGGGTTTTTTTTTTTGTAGTATTTAACCTTGAGATGTGGTCTTTTATTTCTACTGCCATTTTTGTTTGTAAGTATGACTGCATTTCTCTATGCCAATTTCTATGAAAAGGATAGAAAACATTTGTCACACAAGTCAATGTTAACGTTCAGATGGGGGGGTTGGGAATAAAACCTGTTTTTTGCTGACAGGCAATTAATGTTTTTCAGAGGAAATGAAAGTTAGGTGCAACTGGGATTCCGTTTAATAACTAGGGGTGCCAAAGCTGACTTTCGTTTCAAATAAAAGAGGCAAATCAATAGAGAGAGAGGCAAGAGCGCGGGAAAGAGCTTGGGGGCTTTGCTTGCAGTGATGTGGCACCAGTAATATTTGTGGAGAAAACGAGATAAACACATTTATTGATTATGTGTTCAAGATGACAGAAATAGGTGAACCCACTGTGACCTGAATCATCTTAGATAATCTGACTTTAATTCTTTTTTAGCTTTCTCTCTAGCATCTAGATGGGTGTTCTGCAATGCTCTTTCACAGAAAATATAACAAGAAAAAGAATTGTGTATTTATCTTACAAAAGTCTAAGCCCATATATGCTAACCAAACGCTGCTTTGGAAACCTTCAAAATGATTCTTTAAAGCATCTTTCAATATTTATAAGCTGGAAGGGATGGGCTGTGAACAAATTTATGGAGGCCTTTGTGATGCTCACCTTCTATGTTTGGCCCTTACTTATATCCGCAAGGTATTAAGTCAGCACCTATTCCTTCCAATTTGCTTCAATCTGGTGCAAGTCCAACAGTTTCCACCTCCAACTTGTTCACTGAATTATGTATCATCAACAGCACCAATCACTAGTTTCTTTTCTTTAAAATGCCTTTATTGAGACATTGGCTCTGACCCAGACAATCAGCTGATTGTCTGGGTCAGAGCCCACGTCTCAATAAAGGCATTTTAAAGAAAAGAAACTCATGATTGGTGCTGTCAATGATACATAATTCTTACTTATATCCTCCAATAGCCACTAAATAACCTCAGTACCGTCTATGAAGATTTTCATTCATCCAGGTCATTATATACAGTATCTAGCAGAATTAAGTCTAAAACAACTGGGCTTTCTGAGTTTACTTGAAAACGTTTTACCACTCATCTGAGCGACTTCTTCAGTTCAACTGAGTGGTAGGGAATTCCCTGGTATTTAAACCCTTATGGGTAGTAAAGTCATAAAGTTGAATAAGCTGAATGGAACCATTGTGATTGGATGCAGGGCTGCCATCAGAAATCATGGGGCCCCTTACAGCAACATTTTCTGGGCCCCCTGGTCCCCGCCCACCCCAGATCCTGCCCCCAAGCCCCACCCCCCAAAAAAAAAACATTTGTGGTCAGGGCCCCGCTACAAGTAAAAAAAAAAACCATTGGTGGTCAGCCCTCCTCCATAAATTAAAAAAAAAAACATTGGCAGCAGATGGTCAGGGCACCCCCTATAAGTTAAAAAAAAAATTATTGGTGATCAGGCCCCCCCCTAAAAATGAAAAACAAACATTAGTAGTCAGGGCACCCCCTATAAATTAAAAAAAAAAAAACAGTGATGACAGTAACCCAATAAAGGTTTTTACAAAAACATTGGTGCTCAGTGGAACTTACCTTAGTTTCTTCTTCAGCTTTTTCAGTTTCCTGTGTCCCATTTTTTTCTGTTTGTTTTCCATTCAGCAGGAAAGTTCCCCCCCCCCACTGCGGTCAGTGAGCTGCAGAATCTGGTAAAGTGGGTGGAGCTGTAGTGCCTGCATGTTCCTCCCCAGCTTCTATAGTACTGTGTTTCTCTTAAGTCCAGGTAGATCTACACAGGTATTCGATAGGCTGGAGGGTGAAATTTGACCTTCCCTCCCAGCTTATTCAATCATCATGCGGCTCTACCAGGAAACTACCAATAGTTTAGAAGCTGGGGAGGGGAATAGAAGAAGCTCCGCCCTCCCACCAGATTCTACAGCTTCCTGACAGCAGTGGGGGCCTGGCTACAGTGAGTATAGCGACCGGGCCCTCCTAAGACCCAAAAATCACTGGGCCCTGTACAACTGTCCCCCTACTCCTCCCCTGATGGCGGCTCTGATTGGATATCTGTGTAAAGGGTTTAAATACCAGGATATTGCCACTCAGTTGCACTGCAGAAGCCGCTCTGATGAATAGTGAAACATTTTGAGAAAGTCCAGTTGCTTTAGACTTAAGTCTAACAGATATATGTCAGTACTGTTATTGTGTGTACAGACTATTCCTTTCCTTCCATATTTCGATTTATGTAAATGATCAATAGTTGCCATATTGCTTCCTTTTGTTGGGGCCAGTGGCATAAATAGATATTGCTGGGCCCCACCAAAAAAAAAATTTTTCAGGCCCCCAAAAAGTCTAGAGGATGAACTGTTTTACCAATATTATTGAAACTGTATATGAATTAGGGCCTTGTGGTGCCCCTATATTTTTTGTTTTATTTGTGAAATAAAGAGGTTTAAAATACTAACCAGATGTATATTTTGCCATGGTTCTGCCTGTAAATGGTCAATTCCAATTAATCTGCCCCTTATCCAGTCCTGCACCAATCACTTATTACTTTAGGTTGTGTATGTGACTGACAGAGAATCTTGCACATGCCCCCCATAGTGTAACATTAATGCTGCAGTGATTAACCCTTGTTATTAACACAGTAAATATTGTATCTCAAAGTAAAATGTGTGTATATCCTTTCAGTACTTGAAGAGAAAGTTGCTTTAACATATTTCCCTGATTTTATATTTTCCCGGATTTTACATAATTTTTTCCTTGTCCTCCACTATTCTATATTGTCCTCATTTTAGGTACTCCAGATGGATCTTGATATTCTACTTGCTATTACAGTACAACAACATTAGAATGTAGTTAATATGGGTCTATGTGTGGAAGAATGGCTTCAGGCACTGAAATGGATTATTGGAGACTAAGGGGCATATATAATATGTGGTGTAAAAAATTGTGGGATAATTCACCACACATCACCAGTAGGGATGGGCGAATTTGACCCGTTTTGTTTCGCCCAAAATTCGCCACTGGCATCAAAAAAAATGTTTTCTTTTGTTTTTGACGCACGATGCCATACAAGTCTATGGGGATCATTTCCGTGGCGAAACAAGGTGAAAAAAATCACCCATCCCTAATCACCAGGCTTCGGAATGTATAAAAACGCAAAAAATAACGTGTTCTTACTTAGAATGACCTCCAGCAGAAGCAATATAAAATTATGGCTGCAAATCTAGCTTTCGCATGGCGTAAAATAAAACACACCTTGATAAATTCGCCATGTATTTTACACCACTTTTTCAACTAAATTAATTTCACAAAGCATAAATATGCCCAGAATTGTAACCTTAGTCCTTCACAATTAGTACACTCAATCCATGGCTTGTTGCAGCACTGCTCTCAAATTTTAAACAGAAATCGCAGGTTTTAGATGGCGAAAAGTCAACTTCAAATTCTTAAAGGGACAGTATATGATCAATTTCAAAATTCGAATTTCGATTTTTTTTTTATTTTGAATCAAATTTAGAATATTCCCTATTCGAATTACACTAAAATAAACTCACAATTCGAATTTAAACATTTGAATTTTCAATTCGACCATTAATAAATCTGCCCCCAAAGTTTTTTCACATTTAGTTCATGCTTGGCCAGGCCCATTTACCCTCCAACCCTGTCCCCTTCTCTGCCCTATGAGTGACACAAAAGATACAGTATTGTTGACAGGTCTGTGATCAGACAAATTTATTGACTGGTGAAAGGTTGTAAAGATAGAGAAATGTTCCTGCAGCACAAAGGCAAAACCTAGGGGAATTTTCCTCTCTTCTGAGAAATAGGGGCTCCAAATTAACATCATGTCTAGGATCCATTTGGTCTTAATGAAGTTCTGACTATATTCGCCCAAAACCAAATCGAGTACTTTTTTAGAAATATTAAAGGGATGGTTCACCTTTAAGTTTTTATGTTATAGAATATAGGTCTAAGCATCTTTTCAAATGGTTTTATTTAAAGTTTTTTGTATTTTTTACCTTCTTCCTCTGACTCATGCCCTCTCCTAATCATATTCCAGTATTTTAATCAATTCAATGCTTGGTTGCTAGGATAATTTGGACCCTAACAACCATATTACTAAAATTGCAAACTATAGTGCTGGTGGATAAAAAAACGAAATAACTCAAAAACCACAAATATATGAAAGGAAATCCAATTGCATATTATCTCAGAATAGCGCTCTCTACATTGTTCATAGAGGGCTAATTTATTAAGCATTTAATTTTTCTGGTCAAGTTTTTGAAGGGGAAATTTTTATAGGAAAAAAAACCTTGAATTTTTCAAAATGTATTATACTCCGAAGCTTCTAAAAATCCTAATAAAAAAATACTCCAGCCAAGGTCATGTCAGATGTCCGTTTTACAATTTGAAGATGTTTCTCGCCATCGTGATCTGTGATAGTTTGCATTCAATAATCCGAAAAAAGTCTAAATAAAATAATTCTAAAAAGTAATTCTAAATAAATAATTCTAAAAAGTTGCATGATTCAAGTGTCAAATTTGGAAAAGTCGCATGATTCTAATTGTTGCAAAATTTTGTCAACACTTTTCCCGCACTGACTTTTTCCGACCAGAATTTTTGATACATTAAGGCAATTTGTGGATGGGAGTTAGGTTGAATTAGAGAAATTCAAGTTTTAGTAAATACCCCTCTAAAAGTTAAAGGTGAATAGCCCGTTTAAGTATAAACTGTAGGACTAGGAGACCTCTCATTATCCTTTTAAGAATGCTTTTTTAAATCATTTTTACTCTAAGATGATGTCAATATTTATTCTTCATTATAACAGTAGTAAGCACATTTGCTTCAGACATAATATTGTTTTCAGCCTTATTGTCCATGTTAAAATATTCCTTCCATGTAACTCCACTAGGGACCTTTTTGAAAACCATTTTATCACTCCCTTTTCCAGGATGAAGATAATGCGCTGTTTATTGCCCTAAGCTGAAAGGAATTTCAAAGTCACTGCAAGAAATGCTTTATTTTTAATAGTCGGCTTTTACTATTACCCATCCAAGGAAGTGCATATACATTACATTTTGGTGGCAATCCCCTAGCATACATATACAGTATTTAATATTTATGAGAACAAGGGAATCCTCAGATATTCACCACGACCCACCCGTAATTGTTTTCCTTCTGGAACCACATATATATGCACTGTTTCCAAAAAATAGGCATACAGATTATAATTCTGTGCATGGCATATACTAGAGTTTGATGGTCTCCTGTGTATATTGGGTGGGATATGTGGATTGCAGAGTGTGCTTTTTTATAAGAACAATTGATATTTGAACTGAAAGGTTTACTCTACTTGTTCAGGTATGACAGACAGTAGGTATGCCTGTTATACCTCTACTAGTCGTGGCATTATAAGCAGAGAAAATCATTTTACTGCTGGAATATTTTGCCAACAATAAATGCATGTTCAGAAGGCCCTCAAACCTTTGGTGGCTTTGCATCATAAAAGCAGCCAGGGGAATGGCAGGTTTATACTAGGAATGAGCGAATCTATCACATTTCGATTCACTAAAAAATTCGTGAAACTGCGAAAAAAATTAGGAAAACGGTGAAAGTTTGAAAAACGCATTGAAGTCACTGGGCGTTTTTACGAGCAACAATTTTTACAGGCACAACAATTTTTCTCACTCCTAATGCATTAAAGTCAATGGGTGTTTTTTTCCTATGGCAACTTTTTTGTCCTAATGTTCGTCAATGAGCGTTTTTTTCTTATGGCAACTTTTTTGTCCTAATGCCTTAAAGTCAATGGTTGTTCTTTCTTATGGTGACTTTTTTTTCCCTTAAATGCATTTAACTAAATGGGCATTTTTCTTATGCCGACTTTTTTTGTCCTAATGCATTAAAGTCAATGGGCGTTTTTTCTGATGGGCATTTTATTTGCGGCATATTTTTCTGCAGAGAATTTTCACCGCAGTTTCGAGAAAATTGTTGAAATTTGCCATTTTACTTTGAATTCATGGCTGGTAAATAAATGTGCTCATCACAAGTTTATTATTATTGAGAAAATTCTGGGGAACCACCAGAAGATTATAATTTAAAAAACAGTATTAGTGACTGCTAAAAATTATTTTAGGGGTCACTGAGAGGGCTCTAAAATCAATTATAATAGTCAGATTGATAATAAAAGTATGGAAATGAAAGAAGGCTTTGGGTACCCCTTTAATGCATTTCCTGGCTTTAGTGCAGTGGCACGGAGACAATGACACAGCTTCATTCACAGTAACTCTAATATATAGAATCCTGCATTACTGCAGTATAACCAGCACTTACTCTCTTTGTTATTATAAAATGACAAATATTATACAAAGCCTTTCACATTGCAGCAATGAAGCAGGTGTTTTTGCAATCTTTATTTCTTCTACTAACGGGTTTTGACTCAGTAACGGATAAAGAATCTTCATGCACATTCCTAATTCACATTGTTATTAAAGAAATTAGTCTCCCTGCCAAGCAGCCTGTCAATAAAGCTGCCACCTTTGGCTACACTTCAGCTTGTCCATTGTCCGAAAGACACAAAATTGTCATCATTTGCTAATGTGTGAAAGGATCAAATTAAAGCCTTGTTCCAGGAGGCACACAAGAGGCCGTGACCTTGCTCTGCTAAGCATTGTTTCTCCAGAATGAAACTGTGATATTAACTTAATCAAACATTATTACAGTAACCTTAGTGCGCCGTGTCTCACACTCTGGTGTTAACATGAGCTATCTGGATGTGTAATATCGAGTTTTACAGTGTACAGATAATCACTAATTTGTCTTTTTCTTTACAATGAAGTTCTTGGATTTCTGCCTCTTGAAGAATTTCTAAGGAGAAGGAAAGCTACAGAGGTATTTTATTGCCAATAGATTAGCTGCAATGGTGCAAGCTAGAATGCTAATATTTATTCTGTAGAATGTTTTACCATACCTGAGTAAAAAGCTCTAGAAGCTCTTTGTTTGTTTAGGATAGCAGCTGCAGTATTAGCTTGGTGTGACATCAATTCCTGCCTGGTTCTCTCCCTGCTCACTTATAGCTCTGGGCTCAGATTACAGTAGAGAAGGGAGGGGGGAAGAGGAACAAACTGAGCATGCTTTCGCCCAGGGCAAGGATGTTTAAGCTGAAGGTAGGAAGTCTAATACAGAAGCCCATGTGTAAACAATAGACAGAAATAAATGCCCTGTTTCTTTTGACAGGGGATTCAGAGCAGCATTACTTTGCGGGTTTACTGGTATATTTAGGTGGACCTTTCTGATAAGGCTTAGTTTTAACCTTTCTTTCTCCTTTAAGCTTATTTTTTAGTTCACTGAAATGCTTTTTAAAATTGACTTAAAGCATAACTACAAAACCTTTCCTAATATTGTAGGTAATATTGAATAAAATATGGTGCAGGTTTCACCTTGGGCTAAAAGTTAAAGGCCCCTTTATTGGAGCTACCTATAGATCTGCTATGGTCCCTGCCCCTGTTTCAAATGAAAGGTGAGAGTGTCCTAATGGTCCCTGCCAGAAGCAAGAGCTGGACAGCCAATCACAGAACTGCATTCACAAAAGCAAAGACAGACTTCAGTTCCCTATTAGGTCAGTCTAGCTGCTGATTGGTTCCTATCCCACAGTGCAGTGTGCTGAGTCCCGTCGGCTCCCCTGCACAGCCTTGGAAAGAAGGCTGCAGGAAGTGGAATGAATGGGCGAGATTAGTAGGGTTTTTGCCGAAGATTTGAATTTTTATGCACATTCCTTCTATATATAAAGAGTATAAGGCACATTCTATTTTTTTACATGTCTCTTTTAATAATATTAATATTAATTATAGATCCATGCACAACGATTTGGCCGAATCCTGAACCAAATCCTGGATTCGGTGCATCCCTACTTTATATGTTCATGAAATTCATTTTTTTACTTCTATACTTCTAACAATTACTACATTATTGTTTATTAATCTCATTACAGATCACAACAGAGAGTATGTATTAATTTTCTGTAGGACTGTAGAATTACCACCAAAGATATATTGTGCTAACTCATGTACGTACATATTAGAGGTGTGTTCTCCGAAATGAAAGTAAAGTGCTATATAATGTTTAACAGAGCCATTTCCTATAGTGTTTCACTTTGATCCCAAAGGTACTCCAGCAGAGGCAGCAATTCGCATATAATCTCTGTTTGTTTACACAACAATCATCACAAACAGAACTGTGTGTTTTCTTATTCAATAATTGCATCATGGGAAATGATTGCACTTGTGAAAAGCTCAGGAGAGATATATTAATATTCCTCTTGCAGTTCCAGAGGAGTCCCCAGCTATATAAACAACTACTGTGCTTATCATTACCATAACAGAATGCAGCATGATAACGTTTTACTGCCATAAATGAGGTTAATTTATGAAATATGTTTATTTAATAAGTAAGTTCGTTAGATAGCAGTAAAGCCTAAATGAGTTATGATCACAATAATCGCTAATTAAGGCCCACTAACTACAGTACATAAAATCAGAAAAAGTACCTAAGAAGTGGATTATACACATGCATAAAAATAGGCTGGCAATTAAGCTTTAATGGTTACATTTACAGAATACTTATGGAAACACTATAGTAGTTGGAGTCTGTTTAGGTGGACATGAGAAATTATTTTGCTGGTTATCTAGTTCTATAGGAAACACCAAGGGTAAAGGAATTGCACAAAACCTGTCACAGTGTTTACCCTCAATACATAACAAAAATATACAGATATATATATGTATATATATATATATATATATATGTATATATATGTATATATATATATATATATATATATATATATATATATATATATATATATATATATATATATATATATATATATAACAAATCCCATTGCTTTCTTTGGGTGTTTTGTCATAAAATGCATAAACGGAATGAAAAATTGCTAAATAAGAATAAAAGTTTGCATTCCGCAACTCAGTAATGTTCATTGCGTAGTTTATTAAAATACAAATATTATTATATATCTGTATTTCACACTCTTAAAGGAGACATTTTGTGTACAAAATAAGAATGTACCAGTGCATTATACTCATTGTACTCATTTTAAGAATTGTGCTTAAAAAAAGTAGTGCTTTGGGTGATTTATTGAATATTTCTGCAAAAACCCTAATAATCCCTCCCTTCTCTTCCACTTCCTGTTCCTGAATTCCCAGGCTGTACAAGTGAGCCAGCGACTGTCTCACTGCACTGTAGGACAGGAACCAATCAGCAACTAGCAGGACCTGATAGGGAACCGTAGCCTGTCTGTGCTTGTGTGACTCCAGAGCTGTGATTGGCTGTCCCCCGCCTACTCTGCTTCTGGCAGGGACCGTTAGGACACACCCACCTCTTATTTGAAACACAGACAGGGACCAGTGAACATCTATAGGGAGCTCCAATAAAGGGGCTATATTTAAAAATAATATAAATTTTTAGCACCATGTAAAAGCAACACCATGTATTACTTATAATTGCCTACAAAATTAGGGTTTTTTAAATTTATCCTATATGTCTCCTTTAAGACCAGTTTAAACGTGGCGTAACTGCTTTACTTCATTTTATTCCATTCATTTCACTAACACCAAATAGGAAATTTTTATTCGGTTGTCAGTTGAGTTGCAGGGTAGTTGCAAGGTATATTTTAATTGTTCACATGGGAAAAATTAGTCTTGCAGAGGAACAATTGTTTGCATTGCGTGCATTTGTTCCCTTAATGCCATTTACTATATAGGAGAGTACAACTTTAAGGCTTATGGTAAACAGAGCATTTGCAGTGTTGCTGTAATTCATCTGAAACAACACCATCTACCTGTCCCCTCTTCCAATAGAGATCTATGGAAAATATTCTTTGTACAGCGCATGTCACTGAAGCTTTTGTCCAACTGTCACTACATGTATGGGATCCGTTATCTGGAAACACGTTATCCAGAAATCTCTGAATTACGGGATGGCCGTCTGCCATAGACTCCATTTTATCCAAATAATCTACATTTTTAAAAAAAGATTTCCTTTTTCTCTGTAATAATAAAACAATACATTGTACTTGATCCAAACTAAGATATAATAAATCCTTAATGGAAGCATTGGTTTATTCCATGTTTACAAGATTTTTAGTAGACTTAAGGTATGAAAGATACAAATTACAGAAAGATCCATTATCTGGAACACCCCAGTCCCCAGCATTTTGAATAACAGGTCCCATACCTGTAATATCTCTGTTTTAGGATATGGGTTTTCCACAGAAATGGAAAAGCAGTGAAAAGTGGATAGGAGTGTTTTTGTCACCAATCTTTTTTAGCTGAATACAGTAGCAGTCAGAACCTCCTGTACCAGAGTTGTCAGTGACACAAAGGGGCCGGCCAGTGAAGCAATTCAGCAGGTCAATGATGCAATGGGGCAGGTCAATAATGTGGCAGCTCATAATTGGCCAGATGATACATGAAGCAGGGGACAGACCTGCTTGGTTTTAAGGCTAAATAAAAGGCTGAAGAGCAACATAATCATGCAAAAATTTCCTAGGGGTGCAAAAGATGGGATGTGATTGGTAATTAGTAGCCCTGGAACGGGCTGGACAGCAGAGCAAAAAGCATCTCAGGTCTATCCATGCAACAGGGGCAATAAAACTGAACAGAGGATTGTTAAGAAGGCAGATGGTGCTTCTGTTACATATTCATGATTTTAGCAGTGCAATACTGCTAATATCATGAAATTTGATTTGCAAAGTGGTCAGAAGAGGACTGTGAACAATTTTACATAATTTTAAGATATACTGTACATTGGTTATATTTCCCCTTTAACATTCATTATACTGAATAACATGATAAATAATTTACATATAACTGAGACAATCTGTTTACCTAGAAATTCAATGTCCATAAATATTTTCCAGTTCAAGAAATGTATCTGTGAATCCTACATTTAACTGCAGATCCCATTTATCTAATGTTCTCTTATAAAACTCAAATTTCACAAACAAAATACATCCAAATTGAATTTCATCAAACTGAACATTACATTTACCTATTTTTTTTCCTTTTTAATAATAACTCCCATCCACAAGTTTAACTCATTTATCAAAAAATAAACTTGCTAAAAATCGGTGTGGGAAAAGTCTTAACGAAATCGTGTGACAATTCAAATCACACATATTTTTCAAGTTTGACACCCGAATCGTACAATTTTTTCGAGTTGTCATCTGAAAACCCAACTTTATTGGATTATGTTATGAAAACCAGCACAGATTACGACTTCTTCAAATTCTAAAAGGGACATCTTGCCATTGACTTCTATGTGACTTCGACAGGTTTCAGCCAGAGTACTTTTGGATTTGGATTTTTAGCAGCTTTGGAGTATAATAAATCTCGAAAAAGATTTTTTTTCCCTTTAAAAATTCGAGTTTTGCCCTTTAAAAACTCTACCAGAAAAAATCAAGGTTTAATAGGCCCCTAATGTTTTCATTTCTTCAACATTTTTGTAAGATAAACATATCACATAACTGAATATTTTTCTTCTTTCAATATTCCGAACTTAAAATTTCTGATCTATTCACTTTAACTATTCTCACCATTAAACGTTCTGTTGTCCAATATTCCTGATTTTTCTATTTGAATATTTTATTTATCAGAACATACCATGTGTCAACATTTCTTTTTAGTATAAATTCCACATTCCTAACGTTTCATTACAATTTCATTTCCATTTAACAAAAGTCTTCATTCAAAATAACTATAATTCTAATTAAGCAAAACCTTATATTCTTATACTCTAAACATTCTATTTCCCTTAACATACAATTCGCTTTCCATCTTACTAGTAATTCTGCTTGCTTGAATAATACAATTCACAGTTCTTTTTTTCCTGAATATTCCATTCCATTTCACCAAACATTCTGTTTCACTAAACATGCCTTTTACCTGAATTTCCCAGCTGACCGGACATCCTATTTATATAAATGTTCTATTTGCCTAACTATTCCTTTTTCAAAACATTTCGCTTACCCAAACTTGCCATTTCACTAAACATCACATATAAATGAAAATTCCAGTTCACTAAACATTCCATTTGCCTGAATAAATTTCACCAAATTTTGAGTAAACTGAGCGTTCAATTGCTCCAAAGATTCATTAAAACAAAGCATTATAATTCATATTCATTTTACCTGAAAATTCTACTGCACTAGATATTGTGTTTAATAAAACAACCCATTACACTATAAATGGCAGAGATAGTGTTTTGTCACCTTGAGGAAATTGCACTCCAAAAAAAGGCCCAAAAATTGGCACAATAAATATAACTTGGGTTGCAATTACATTCTGCCTATTGTTTTAATTTAAACAAATTCTATTTTTGCTATTATAAAGCACAAAACAGAGCAATTTGTTTGAAGTTCACTTTTTACTTTTGAACCATAAAGCTCTCCCTTCTCTAAGCAGCAGCCTTTGAGCAGCTCATTATCAAGGACTTCTCAGTGGACTGGTAATTAGTTACATCAGCTCATTTGAAGTTCTTCTGGATCAGGAAGTGACAGGAAGTACTAAAATGAAACTGGCTTCATATTCATGTTTAGTGCCAGAAATAACAGAAACATAGATCTTTAAATTAAAACTAAATAAAAAGGGCAAAAGATTGTTCAGCACAAGCCCTATCCATTCAGCTCATGTTGAAAAAGGGGTATACTGTCCATTTACGACCTTGAAGATGCAAAGTCTAAAAAAACAAGTGTAGTCTTTTGTAGTTTTTTGGACTTTGCACTCTACCTTCCAGCCTAAATGAATAGCTGCAAGGTCTCTGCACTTTGTTTCAAAGCAAAAAGACCTGGAGTTGCCTCTATGAATACAGTGCTACTGCTATCTGCATTTGGCAGCGTTGCATTCATGAGGCACATAGGAATAGTGACGGAAGCAAACTGCAATAGGGCCTTGTAATTTTGGTCTGCACTACGATAAGCGGTAAGCTTCCTCTCATGGTAATCTCGTGCTCTTGCTATTCTGCCTGAGGCCTTGGTATATGACCCCTAATAAGTTTTACTGGATGTATTTTGTTTTTCTTTCTCCTTATTCTAGTTCTTTCCATTCTGCAACTCAAATGCTTTTTGGTTGTTGGGGTTTACTGACTCTGGCAACCAAACAAAATTGACTGTGAGGCTTATTTTAATTTTAAGGCCCTCAACTGTAACTCACTGTTAGTACCGTGCACAAAGTACAATTCAGGATGAAAATCACCATTATTTTTACCCATAAACCTGCATATTTTCTCATTATTCCAGTGTAATTGCGGCTGGTGCAGCTTGGATATGTGAAGCACCTGGTGGAGAGATAACCTAAGCGAAAGTATTCTCACCCCTCAAGTGAAGTGAATGCATTACAGCCGCTTAAAACAAAATAAGCCCCGCAGAATATTACTCTCCCCAACGGAAGTGGCAGACGATATCTATAATTTAAAAAAAATTCTAATGGGTGAGAAAATACTGAACATAATATGTATTATAGATATTGTCACATTTTATGCTTCAGTGCTGCTTCTAACACGCCTAGGGTTAAGACCATAGAATATTCCTCAAATATCCTGATGATTGTAGTGAAAGGTCAATGCTTTTAGGATTCCTCTAGTTTTGTAATGGCCCCAGTAATTGCTAGAGGTTTTGATGGCGAGTGCTGCACATAACCTCCTGATAATGTATTACTCTGATATGATGGGCTCGCATAGAAGAAGCCTGTCCTGCCATCTGTCTACGCTATAGTTTATACTTTGAAAATCGCACTCTAGTAATTGCCTTAGTAACATTTTACAAAGGAAAAGCTGCCATCTCTTTTGACCCAGTATTGTTAGTAAAGGCTCATTCAACCATTAAATATATTTATTGCATAGGGTGTGAGTGTTTAATGCATTCATATTCAGATCACAGGGACAAAATCAGTTCATGCAACTTGCTCTCATAATCTCACCGGTGTCTGTTGTTTCTTCTCTTCCACTAAATAATGTCCCACCACTCTAGTGGCCTGTGTCAACTGTGAGTTTAACCTGTGCTTTCCCATAACAAGGCAGTCCTTTTGGCTGCTGTTTATTTACACGGTCATCTACCCAGCATTTCACTAAAACTGTGAAACAGAAGAATATTCAAGTAGGAACCATTTATAGAACACAATTTAACCAATCAAGCAGGTCTGACTTTTATAAGATTTTTGTGAGCAAAGGTATAGGCCAAGCACAATAAGATTAGAAAATAGTTGATTTATTCTAAAAGGAATGACAAAAATAGAAAAATTAATTAAACTGCTTCTTGTAGTGTTATTAACAGAAGTGTGGTTTTCATGGTGCATGCTACATGTTTTGGGCCTAGCCCTCTATCAAGTGTGCTTGGCAGGAAACATGTTTTAACGCAGAATTTACATTTATTATCCTTAAAAGAATATATTTAAAGGGGTCATTCACCTTTGCATTTTAGAATGATGTAGAGAGTGATATTCTGAGACAATTTGCAATTGGTTGTCATTTTTTATTATTTGTGGTTTTTGAGTTACTTTGCTTTTTATTCATCAGCTCTCCAGTTGCAATTGTACCAATCTGGTTGCTAGGGTCCAAGTTACCCCAGCAACCATGCAATGATTTGAATAAGGCACTGTAATATAAATAGGAGAGTACCTGAATAGAAAGGTAAAAAGTACCAATAACAATGCATGTGTAGATGTACGTAGCATTTGTTTTTTTCCAAAGAAAAAAGGCAAATAATTAAAAATAAACATAAATAATAAATAATGAAGATCAATTAAAAATTTGATTAGAATGGGCCATTTTATAACATACTAAAAGTTAACTTTAAAATGAAGCACCCCTTTAAGGAAAAGAAGGGAGAGACTAATGGGATTATTTATCAGACATCACATTTTAGAGCTTTGTGAGCTTTTTTAGATCTTGAATGAACTTGAATGAACTCACAACTCGAATGGTTTCTAATTTAAGAAAAAACTTGAATGTAAAAAACTCAAATCAGTGTAGTCGGGGTGAAAAACTTGAATACTCAAATTGATCGAGTTTTTTTGGGGAAAAAATCAAATTGATCAAGATTTTGAGCGAAAACCACCAAAAAAAATGTGAACAGCTTCAAATGGTTCAAGGGACCTCTGCCATTGACTTCTACATGACTTCGACAGGTTTTAGATGGTGTATTTTCAGATTCAAGCTATTTACAGGGTTGGGTATAATAAATCTCGAAAGCTTTTATTATATTTTTTTTTTAAACTCAGAAAATGTGAGGGGTTTTTTTACCTTAAAAATTTTGACTAATAAAATACCCTCAAAAACTTGAATGTTTAGTGGAAAAACAAATCGACCGTGGATAAATAACCCCCTAAGTGTTATATACGCCTCTGCTATTTATTCTTCTCATACTGGATTCTTATTATTATTGCAAATCTTGTCTCTGTTTAAGAAGAAATAGCCTATAAAGCAAGGTAAATGGACCTTCATTACACTAGGAAAGAACTCTTAGGTAGCTAAAGTTTCTGCACTTCTGTCTAACCAACCAGATGCTCTGAATTCCATGGCAGCAAAATGGCTTTTCTTAAAGTTTTAAAACAAACTTACCAATGCCTATTACGTTTGCCCAATCCTGTAGTCACAGAGAGTTATTTATTAAAGGTCGAGTTGTGTTTTCTCTAAAAATTTGACTCTTTTGATTTGTAGTTTTACTAAAAAACTCACATTTTTCGGGTAAAGCTCCCTTTAACAATTTGAAGATGTTTTGCCTTCATGATTTTCATTGTTTTGCCCTGGGTTGTGCTCGAAAACTCGCTAAATTTGGGGTATTCAAGGTTTTTTAGCCTATAAACTTTTTTTAAAGGTTTTTTATATTTTTTCGCACATAAGCAAACATTTGAGTTGTGAGTTTATTCAAGGTAGAAAAAACCTCATCAACCTCACAAACTCGACCTTTGATAAATAATCCCCTTAGGGAACAGTAACACCAAAAAATTAAAGGAATGACAATACTGTTGTCCTGCACTGGTAAAAAAATGTTGCGATTGCTTCAGAAACACTAATATAGTTTATATAAACAAGCTGCTGTGTAGCCATGGGAGCAGCTATTCAAGCACAGGATACACAGTAAATAGATACGTTCTGAAGAATCCCATTGTATACTACAGAGCTTTTCTGTTATCTGCTGTGTATCCTGTGCCTTTTCTCCTTTTTCAGCTTTGAATGGCTGCCCTGATGCTTCACAGCAGCTTGTTTATATAAACTATAGTAGAGGTTTTGAAGCAAATACACCAGTTTTACCAGTGCAGGGTAACAGTACATTATATTTTAATTAGTTTAAAACACTTCAATGTTTTGGTGTTATCGGTCCTTTAATGTGTATTCCTATGAAATTCCAACAAAGAAGTACAAAATGGTAAAATACAGTAGTTAAAGGAATATTATATCCACAGAATGAATACTTGAACAACAGATAGCTTATATCATATTAAGTGGCCTATTAGTAAATATCTTACTATACTGGAATAATATATCAGAAAATATTGCCCTTTTATATCTTTTACCTTGAGTCAGCATTTTGTGATGTTCTGTGTGTTGCCTTGGAGATGACCTGACCAGAAATAACTGTAACAGGAAGAAGTGTGGAAGCAAATGACTTCATCCATTAATTGGCTCAAGTTACCTAACATGTATGGTTTGCTTGGTTTGTCTGCGTTCACTACAAATCATATTATCCCAGGCCCTTAGTACATAAAATGGCAAGTTTCTATTTAGGATTACCCAATGTCACATGTTAGCAAAAAAACTTATTTTTATGAAAATGGTTCATTTAGATGAAGCAGGGTTTTACATATGAGCTGTTTTGTGCAAAACATTTTTATATTGACCTACATTATTCAGAAGTCTTAGCTTTCCTTTAATTATCAAATTCCTATTGAGTTTTACCTCTATAAAACTTATCTTGCAGCATAAATTTACACTAATCTTAACTTATAGAGACTCATTTATGACCCGGTCATATTAAAACAAAATTGACACATTAAAGGCAAGGCCATCATGGGGATTAATGTCTACATCTTTTTATTATTATTATTCTTTGTTTATATAGTGCTAACATATTCTTCACAGTCTTACAGAGATTATAAATCATTGGCATCAATCTTTGCACCAGTAGAGCTCTGGCAGGAACTGAACCTAGTCTTCTGCTCTGCAAGTATAATGTAAATGAATAATAGATCAGGGGCTATTTTTCCTTCTGTGTATAAGCAAATTCTGAAGCCAGTGTATGCAGCACAATCTGGTACACAAAGAGAATTTGAGATGAAAATACATCATTTGGTAAATTTAGTATGTATTTGGACCCAGCCACCACTCTGAACACATAGACAAAAAGAAATTAGAGAGAACGTTCAATCAGGGGTGTTTCCTTAAATGTACTAGTATCGCTTTAGGTATTGAATGTAACTCCAACAGATGGACCTGTTTTAGCTTTTCTTTTCACTTAAAGGAGAACTAAACACTACCAACGAATATAGGTAGAAATGCTGTATTTTAAATTTTGAATTTAATGCACCAGCATTAAATGCACCACCAGGACCTCTATAACAGTAATAAGTCAAGCCTTCAAAATTGTGCACAGCCACCATCTTGGATTTTCGGGTGCCACATGTTCAGTGTGGTCTGGGCAGCTGTTAAGAAGCTTAGGGAACATCACAAGTCATCATGCATAAAATAAAGTTTTATATGCCATAGAAGTTGATGCTAATTATTCTGGTGCTAATTGCACTGGTTTCTGAGCTGCCGTGTAATGAGAATCTGAAATAATAACTAATCAGCCTTGTATGGTGACTTTGGTATTCTATATATACAGTATATTGTGAGTGGGGCCCTAAGCTCAGTATCAGCAACACAGAACATGTGCAGTGAATCAGCAGAAAAGAAGATGGGGAGCTACTGGGACATCTTTGGAGACACAGATCTTTACTGCTATAGGGTTGTAGTTGCCTTGGGCTGGTACAGAAGCCCAGAACATAATGTACAACATTTCTAGCCTACTCTATGTTCTGCTTTAGTTCTCCTTTAATGCAAGATCATATAGCCAGTCCTCTTTTAGCACTTCAGCCTTGGGAGTTAAGGGAAATGACTTCTTGGCTAAGCATTCTGTCATACTTAATGTACTAGCATTTTAACAGGTCATAACTGTAAGTGCTGTCTAGACTTTGGGCTTGGAACAATGGCTCAGAATGTAAAATCCTGGAATAAAATATGCATATATAGCAATGGGATGGATAACTGGAATTACCTTGCAACTGTGCTTGTCCTCAGGGACCCATAAATCTATTAAAAATATAGATGTGAACTACTACAGAATGTTTTTTACATTGTAAAAACAGAGAGGTTTTTATATCAGAGCACAGGTGCATTTTACTGTATGCCTTTCTGTTATTGGCTCATCTATAGATTAGCTCACCAGGGATCTCATTATGGAAACACCACTGTTGTTGCCATTGGGAATGCTTGCCAATGTCGGAAGAATGCCATTTAACAGAATCAATTATGCATGCCTTTGTGCACTTTCTCGATGGTTGCCCAGGTTTAGGCCAGTTGAGACTGACAAACTTTATATAATAAATATCAGAGTATTGGCAATGGCAATATTGTTAAAGAATTGTGTTGATATTACTGTTACAAAGGTTTGGCAGGCACTCCAGGAGAATCACTCCTGTCAGATTGACATAGTTGTAGCCTTACACCTTTCATACTATAGATAACACTAAATCATTGGTGTTCTAATAAAGTATTATTGTGGTTCTACAAGCCTGACTGGAGTGATGCTCTTCGAATGCCTGCCAAAGTCTTTCATTTCAGTTTATCCACCTCCCATGCTGTAGGCTCAGGGCAGTGCACCTGGGCCCTCCTATACACTGATAAGTCTATATATTTATATTCAGTATATTCTTGAAAAATCGTTGTTTAATATTGATTTTATTCTTATTATAATACACGTTATGTCAAAACCGTACAATTAGGAAACAATGATTGTGACCTCATTCCCAATAAAAGTATGTCCCAATCTAATCTTCCAGCTATAAGCAGGTGTATTTGTTTCATACGTGTGATTATAGTCACTCTTCAGTGTTTTTTGCACCATAAGGCACTTCTTTTGATGTTCCTAAAATACAGTTCAATGAGCTGCTGCCTTCAGAAACAGGGGGTAGTGGGCAGCAATGTAGACCTCCCTTGATAAGCCTCCTAACGTCTTTATCATTGAGACATGCATTGAGACATACTAGGAGTGCACCCTGTACTTAATGCCTGACTATGCCAAGCATTAGGCACAGAGCTGTATTGTGGCAGACAGTAGAGTCCTGAAAGGGGAAAGAATGCTGATAAGTGGTTTCAGGTTGGGATACAGGCAAGCGGGTACTGGTTGGGAGCGGATCTGCAAAAACAGACCTGTGCAGGTCTATAGCAGATAGAACTGTGCTTGGCCTTTGTTTTACCATTACTCCAGATGCCAGAGCTCTGTACATGAGCACTAAGTGGAGCAATATTGCGGCCAATAGTGCTCTCACACTTGAGCCTGGGGCAATAATAAACAAGCCACTATATATTATATGTATGTATGTTCTAATTTATTAAATTCATACAATGTTGTAGTATGAGCAGTCCATTTTTGCATCTCATTTTTGTGGACTTGTGGACTCCAATTTCAATGTGGAGATGCAGTCCATTGTATAAGTGCAGATTTCCTTTATACCCTCTAATCTTGGACCGATACTCTCCACTATGAAAGACAAGCTGAAAGTGAAAATGATATTTCTCCCCAAGTTCCTTTACATCTTTCCCAATTCAACGATTCCCATCCCCCGCTCCTTCTTTACCTCTATTGATATGGCCCAAACAGCATTTCTCTGGGCGAACAAACCCCCCAGGTTTGCTAGAGCTAAACTGCGGGCTCCTGTTAGCGAAGGGGGACTGGGCTTCCCGCATTGGTATTTCTACTCACTGGCAGCTCAGATATAATATATACACTGGTGGCTTAATACAGATCCATATAATCCAAACTTCCAACTACAAGCAACTTTGGCAAGCTCAGTGGAGTCACTCTCATATATCCCATTCCGCAAAGCTCCTGATTTACACACAACCCACCCAGTTATGGCCACAATGGGGCCTACTCTCCCTAGGGGATTTGATTAAGGATGGTGTGATTATCCCCAGGGTTGAAATTAAGCATGTCCAAACCCAGGAGACCCTCCCCTGGTTCTCTTATTTCCAGCTTAGACAGGCCACCAATACCCAATTTCTAGGGAACGCTATGAACCTTACAACCTCTATGATAGAAGCAACCCTTAGAGCCCCCACCACCAAGAAACTGGTCACTAGGCTGTACTCACTTTTCCTAACTACTATTAAGCCTCCATTTAACGCAGCAGGTGCAGCCTGGAGCAGAGATATCCCAAGGTTGGAGGATGAGCAGGGGTGCTTCACCAATGAGGAGAGTTGAGGCTGTCACCTCAGGCGGCAGTGCCCCACTAGGTACCAGGGGCAGCAAAAATGCTGCTCCTGGTACTTTAAGAGCGAATTTCCAGGGGAGGGGGGCAGCAACACTGCTGCTGCCTCAGGTGGCGGAGGTGCCAGGATCACCCCTGAGGATGAGGACTGGGAGGAGGCAACTGACAGGGCCTACGACTACCTAGTCTCCACCAGAGATAGACTAATCCAGTTCAAGATCCTCCATAGACTCCACTTAACCCCAAATAATCTGTTCTGTATGAATAGACTTGACTCACCACAATTTCCTAAGTGTGGGGCCTCAGAGGCATCTTACCTACACCTTATCTGGTCATGCCCCCGAATCCAAGCCTTCTGGTCTCAGGTTCCCAATTATTTTCAGGATAAAACTGCCCTACCTAAACTCATCACCCCTAAGGTATGCATTCTTGGTGTAATTGATGAAGTCACCCCTAGATCGGCCATGAGGATACTCTTCCGCAAACTACTATACTATGCCAGGAAATGTATCCTCCTGAATTGGATGTCTCCTCAATCCCCCACATTTAATGGCTGGTTGAACTTGATAAAAACAACGCTCCCCCTAATAAAACTCACCTATACTGCAAGAGGGTGCCCTCAGAATTATGATTTAGTGTGGCGTGATTGGTTGGAGGCTACAGAGGAGCCTTAATGTCAAAAAGGGCAAGCGACCAGTGACGCAACTATGTATAACATCTACTCAATTGATCTAGGTGTAGCAGATCCACATTGAAACCAAGTATACCCAAATGTACAGATTTTAAATATGCTGAATGATTACGCTGTACTGTGATACCCAGAATGCTATTATGGTTGTTTGTTTGTTGTCCTTTTGTTATAAAATGTTGCTGAAGTAGTATAATTGGGTCACAGACTGAACATTAGAAGACAGCTGTACTAGGTACCATCTGAATAATATCCTTTTGCCTCTGAAATTGAAAGAAGAGTGGAAACCTTGGCTTCGACTTGCACTATCCAGTATCTATACACTTCCACATTACGTAAATATTTTAGGATGAATTTAATGTTATCTTTACTAATTGGATTACATATATTTTCCCATTCCACTTAGAGATTTCTTAGGGTTTTTAAGTCAACTTAGTTTGGTGTAGGGTCCAAAGCTATATTTATGTTTGCTGACTAATTAGATCAGTTATGTGGTCACTTGTAGTCACTTCTGTCATTATTGTTTTTAAGTTCTAAGAAGAAGCAGAATAGATGCCTTCTCTGAAAAGGTATAAGCATCTGTATAGCTACGAGGAATGCTCTTCAATGGTGATCTAGGAAGGAATGTATTTTCAAAATATTTGAGTAAAAAAAAAAGTCTATACCTGGTCACTAAAAGGGATGCCATTTTTTGGGACCTTAATGCACAAGCTGTCCTAATCATATTGATTAAGGTTGCAGAGTGCAGAGGAGTTTTACATTAATCATTACTATTCCCAAAATTCAGTGTTAAAATATTCTTGGTTCAAAGCAAAAAAAATCTTGTACCCAATTTACACTTGGCACCAGAGCAGCATTGCACCCAGCTGGTGTGATCTGTGCAAAAATGGTCAGTTCAGGTCACTATGAAGACAGGAAGAAAAGTAAAGTAAGTTATATGTGTGTATGAGGATACCTGCTGTAAAATGATGAGGACACCTGATTATTACCCATACACCACCTGAGCCCACTTGTGTGCGTGTTTTGTTATTTATATTTGTTCAAGTAGAATAAAAGCGGATCCAGTAAATGTGCCACGTTTGCATGACAAAACTTATATTAACAAACACAATATAGCAGGATGATTTGCCAGATGCTCCCATAAAGAAACAAGTAATGATCTGAACTGTTATACTGGATATTCTTTAATATGACAGTTTTTTTCCCTAGAAACAAAAGACACCGTTGGCACAAACCGCCACATTTTTTTACCCACAATGTTTGTACCAGTGTATTTGTGGGAACAGTTATCTAGTTCAAAATATACCTCCTTATACAGTTTGCAGATTATAATACAACGTGCATAGGATACTCACCCTTTTAGTTACATATGTTTCTACGGCACACAGATTCCTTACTTTCTTGCTTGTATTATAGCATATAGCACTCCTAGAAATAACCCTTAAAGGATAAAAGATAAAACATCATTTTTGCTACACACAAAGCCAAAATTAATTTGGGAACCCTGATTCCAAGATGACTTTAGCTAAACTTGAAGGTTATGAACTTCAGTAGAAATAATATAAATGTGAGTTATACACTATAGGGTAGGTTAACTAAGGTTGGAATGGTAAATTTTTGAGGTTTTTTTGAGTTGGGAAAAATCTAAGTCAAATTCGATTTTGAGATTTATCATACCTCAACCCTCATAATAACTCGATAATTTGATAAATCACCACCTAAAACTTGCCAAGTTCATTTATAAGTCAATGGCAGAGGTCTGTTGACCCATTTGAAGATGTTAATAATCTTCCTGATATTCAAGGTTTTTTTCGGAGGAAAACTTAATTCGAATTGCGTTTGAATTCGATTCAAGTTTTCGGGTCGTTCCTATTCGACACATTTTTTTCTTAAATAAGATACCATTCGAGTTTCCAGGTCACTTAAGTTCATTTGAGGTAAAACAAAACAAAAAAACTCTAACACTTGACCTTTGATAAATAACCCCCCATATGGTAGTGTGTTGGGAGCCGCCTTAATTGAGAAAGATTTGAGGATCTTTGTGGATAACAAACTGTGTAACTCTAGGAACTTTATTAATGCAAATAAAGTTCCATCTTGCATAAAAAGGTGTTAACATAAACATAATTTTGCCTTTTTATAGGTCCCTGGTGTAGTTTTGGGCTGATGTTCTTAAAAAGGTTACTAATGAGCTGAGAAGAGAGCAGATATGAAAATACAGATAAATGGAGGGCACACCTTATTCAAAATATACAAAAAAACAATGCAGTGGGAGGTGCAAAATAACCTTTAGGTCACCCCTACAGAGCAACCAAATATAGTACATACAAAAAATCAGGTCTGCACACTCAAACACGAATCTTTAGACTCAGGTGGTAAGATTGAAATATGTTTTACTAGTTAAAAAGAACAAGCAAACAAAAAGCATAATGTTTAACAAAAACAAAAAACATTTCACATGATGCTAATATACATACCACCCTTAAGGTACAAGCAAGGCAGAAAAGAAGACTACAAGGAGCGAATACACCTGCCAAACCCCCTTGACAAAGGCTATTTGCCGAAACGTTGGGGTTATTCTCCTTTTGGCAGGTGTATTCGCTCCTTGTAGTCTTCTTTTCTGCCTTGCTTGTACCTTAAGGGTGGTATGTATATTAGCATCATGTGAAATGTTTTTTGTTTTTGTTAAACATTATGCTTTTTGTTTGCTTGTTCTTTTTAACTAGTAAAACATATTTCAATCTTACCACCTGAGTCTAAAGATTCGTGTTTGAGTGTGCAGACCTGATTTTTTGTAAGAGAGCAGATATGAGCCACTAAACTGGGATGGAACAATAAAACTATTAAGGAAGACTCCTTAAAAAAAAGATCAATCCACCAGAGCTGCAGCAAGGAGTTGTACTACTAACACTGCACAGTGCTACAACATATATTTAGCATTGTTAATGGCACCTTTTGGGATTTTCTATTTTAATTCTAAACATTTTGCAGTGCAACCCACTTGTTCTCTTTTTTATTTCTCCTTAGAATGGCTTTAGAGCAGGACAATGCACTCCTATACTGGGTCAGGAGCATCAGGATGATTTGATAGGAAAACAGAGACATCCTCATAAACCAGCAAAATCGCTCTAAGGATAAAGAAAAGAATCGATAGGGGGTCCATTCTATATTCTTAGCAAGACTGAAAGCCTTGGTCTGTGTGTCTTTCAAAAAGGCCTTGTTTATTAAAGAGTTAATAACATTCAAATGGTGGAAAGTTCTCTGTATGTTCTGCTCGGCTGGATTAAGCCAAAGTGGCTCTTAAAGTTATAATTTTCATCAACCTCAGTAAATCACTGTTGGTTTGGAGTTAAGCTTCTTAACCACTGGTCATTACAGACAATTCCTGGAGTATGTGTAGGAGCTAGATACTTACTGTAAATATGGCGAGTATCAAGTGCTAACCCCAAAATGCTGCAGTATTACTATCCAGTAAATTTCTGCATTATAAATGAGTCAGTCTCCTTTAAAGCTAGTATTGTATTGATTGCTATTGTCTTCCTGCTAAACTGCAATAGGGGGCTCCCTTGTCCTTCTCTTCAATAAAGTGTGAAGGGTGGTTGATATCTACATTCCATGCAACACTTACAATAACAACCCTATAGCATTAGGCTATTTTAATCCTTTATAATATAAGTGCCTGAATTCACTTCCTAAACGGGAGATCAGCTATTTCCCAAAATCTAATGGAAAGCTTTCTCAGAAGAGTAGAGAGTGTTACAGAATCAAAAGGAAGACGCACTTTATATTAATGTTTACAGCTTTGAAATTCAATGTTCAAGCAGCACATATAGATGGGATGTTCATGAGTCCATTCACTGGGCACTAACCCATGTCAACTAATCAAATGTTTGTTCTCATTGTTCAACCAGCAGGTGGCGAAGGGAGGTTGTACCCCCCGAAACGTTGATATTGGTGGTGAATATAAATAAAAGAAAAACTGCAGAAAATTGGTGTGTGCGGATCCATAATTGAAACTGCTGCCATTGGAAGGCCACGTCACGCCGAAGGATAACCAGCACCACTAAAGCAGATAAAGTGAGTAAAATTCCAGGTGTGCGGTGTAACCATTTCAATGCTATGGGTTACTGCCCAGGTGCAAATTTGTCCAGTGTTTATAAATGAGCCCCACTGACTTTGATGAGTCCCAACATGGCCCCATGCGTAGGGAACTGCTCCCAAGTGCAGACAGCAAAACACTTGCTATGAGCATTCTTTTGGAAAAATACTATTGTTTCCGCCAAACTGAGTGCAGGTTTCATTAAATGAAAAGTAACAACAAAAAATTAAAGTGTTTTAAAGGAAAGAAAATATTTATATAAACAAGCTGCTGTGTAGCAATGGCGGAAATTGAAAAAAGTCTATATGGCACAGGTTAAATAGTGGATAACAGATAACACCATTATGCTCTACAGAGCTATCTGCTGTGTACCCGGAGCCTTGAATAGCTGCCCCCATTGCAGCTTGTTTATATAAGCAATAGTAGTGTTTCTGAAGCAATAGTAGTGTTTCTGAAACAAACACAGCAGGTTTACCAGTGCAGGGCAACGCTGCATTATATTTGTATTACTTAACACTTTCATTGTTTGATGTTACTGTTCCTTTAACTTAAAACTCCAGTGGAGGAAACTGTTTTCCTAGGATAGATGTCCTTTAAGTCACAAGTAAGGACAAAAAATATACCATTCATTTAACACTTTTGCACCTTTTTGTCAGGCAAATCATTTTATACAGCTTTAGACATATACCCATATACAGGACCCTATAGGACAATGTTTCCTCTGGGGAGGCTCAGTCAGAATGTTTAGTAGCTGGTGCTACATTTACTTAACTAGCTACATATCAAAAGTGCTAAAATCCAGCATTGTTCCTTGGATGCAGAAAACGTTCAGAGATGTTTGTGGGGACACCTTGAAGTCCAGTTTGGCACTTTTCTAATCCATAAAGCAGTGTGAATTTGCTGCCGAACACTTTGAACCTGTGTTTCCAGTAATACACTGACCAGAAACATTGGATAGCTGCGCTGAATCTATTTCTGCTGAATTTCCACTTAAATCAGTTGAAGAAGAGCTGATACTGCAAATGCCCCGAGGACCTTTCTGTATTTTAGGAAAGAGAATATATTATATGACATGCTTAATTACATTTTATAAGTCCCCTTCTGCTTTCTGCTCTCTGCTTTATAGCAACCGCTTTGGCATTCTCTTCTGTGATGGTATCAGAAACTGATCAGACTTCTGCAGAACTGAGCAAATGATTGAAAATAGAAACTCCATTTCACTCGCATGTCTGGAGAAAGAAAAGCCTTCAAGTAAAACCAGCAGCATTTTTATAACCTTAGTTCGACATACACAGCAGTGTAGTCTGGTTTCTCTGTTGTATTAAACTGCACTAGCAGTAATGGCTCTTTTTATCAGCTGTATCGTATTTTGCTGCCCATTTATTTTTCTGCTGCCACTCTATTGAATATGAACCTCAATTATAGCCCCAAGGCTTATCTATGAACAGAACATGCTTTGTCCATGAAATTTCTTCAATTCTCACACTACCTGTATATGGCTGTTGGACCTATGGTGTAACTTAAAAAGCACATACCGTAATATGTAATAATAAAAGACACTAAGTTTGCCCAGGAGGAGTAAACCCGAGAAACCAATAAGAAGTTTGCTTTTAAACAGGTGACCAATAAATGCTACTTGCTAATTGGTTGCTAGGGGTTACTGCTCCTGGGCAAATTGAGTGCCTTTTATTATATAACCCTTTGATAGAACAGAACTATCTACACATAAGTTAATAGTTAATTGCCTAAGCACTGCAAGCAAGTAAATAAACCAACAGTTACATTTAGTTCACCTTTAAGTTAACAATAGTTTTTTTTAATGAATTGCCTCCTTCTTCTGACCTTGTCCATCTTTCAAATGGGGGTCACTGACCCCCTATAAAAACAAATACTCTGTAAGGCTACAAATGTATTGTTATTGCTACTTTTTGTTACTCATCTTTCTATTCAGTCCCTCTCCTATTCATATCAATGGATAGTTGCTAGTGTAATTTAGCCCCTAGCAAATAGATGGCTGAAATTACAACCCGGAAAGCTGCTGAATAAAAAGATAAATAACTCAAAAACCACAAATAATGAAAAATGCAAATTGCCTCAGAATATCACTCTCTACATCATACTAAAAGTTAATTTAAAGGTGAACAACCCCTTAAATGCATTTTATTTTTCCCTAGTAGGAGATGTAAGCTCCAGAGAGGTTGTCACAAAATGTAGGGAATCTTGCTATCAGGTTCTGGAAGCTAAAGTGTTTTGGAAGGAAGAAGCAGACATTGCATTGTACTGGACAATGGAACTGGAATGGGTACAGGGATGACCCCAAACAGTTTTATTAGTTTTTGTCTATAACGGGCCCACTGTAGTGAGAGAACATTCCAAATGTCAATGGGTATCTCCAGATGAACATCCCTGTGATACAATTATGTCTCTTTTTTTTAAAGACTTTTGGAAGAATGTAATAAAAGTCGGTAACTGAAAAAATATTTGCAATGCGAAAGTTATGCCTCTGTGCAAACAAATTTTCCTTTGCGCGAATTTAATATAGCTTCTGCTAACCTGAAAACTGTTTAGTGGAAGAAGGTTTGTGAAATTCATAGTTTGCGCCAGTGCGCAATGTAATGAAACTTCTTTCTGAAAAAAAAAAGTGTTTGCTCCAATAGATTACGACACCTTCAAGCACTTCTTAAAAGTGGGCAATGCGCAATTAAAATTCTCAATGCAATAACAGTTGCGAAATGAGAATTTTTATTCTTATTTGTGCAAATTGTTTTGCTCTTTGTGACTTTTATTACAGTCCCCCATATTTGTCATATATATTTAATGTAATAACCAAACAACCTAAGTTTATGGTTAACAGTAATGATTTTTTGGTCTGTGGCACTTTATTAGATGCATTCTCAAGGATATTATTAGTTAGATGGGACTGAACAAATGTTAAATCAGACACGTGGTTTTTTTTTGTCTTACTGCTGTTGTACAGTTCTGCAAGACATATCAGTGCTTAAAGGAGAAACAAACCCTTTATATTAAAATCCCCTACCCTACATAGAACCCATCCCGGCTCCCCCCCCAGCTTAGGTGTTACCCTCGGTAAATGCCCCTAACTCTTTACTTACCCCTCATTGCAGATTCAGTGCATCGGAGTTCACAGGCGCCATTTTCTTCTCTTCAGGAATCTTCGGGTCTTCTTACGGCACTTTGCCAATTTCCGTGACTTTTGGCGCATGTGCAGTTGGCGGACTGGTCCAACTGCGCATGCGCCAATACTGCGCTTACTTCGCGAAAATTTCGCTCTGAATCTGCAACGAGGGGTAAGTAAAGAGTTAGGGACATTTACTGAGGGTAACAGCTAGGCTGGGGGGGGGAGCAGAGAGTGGTTCTATGTAGGGTAGGGGATTTTAATATAAAGGGTTTGGTTCTTCTTTAAGGTAAATGCCAGACAGGGATGAAAATGGGCCTGCTGTAATACGCAGACTGAGAATCAGCCCCTATGTTGGCATTAGCCTCCTGCCCTGTCTGCAAACAGAACAATTGTGTTAGTCTGGGTGCCTGGGCACAAACCTATCATTTAGAGAGCATGGGGGCTCCCAGTACACTGACCATTTATCCAGTTCACTTGAATTGGGGGTCAGTGGGAGCCACAGCATGCAACAAGCTTTTCAAAGCTTTTTCTCCACCCAAGGTTCTGTTGTAAATCAACTGTAATCTATGTACACTAAAATTCAGGCCAGACTTTCCAGTACAGAATAACTGACACATTCTAGAATCATAAGAACAGAATAACAACAAAAAAAGTGGTTCTTCAAGAAGCATCTGATAATTATTAGAACATGACTTTACTTTTCTTCTGCTAGCAGACACTTCTTTAGCTTTACAACATACAGTGACCGTAGCAACCTCGGAAACCAGCTGATGCATTGGAAAAAAACCAACTGTTCAGAATCACCAATTAGTCAAATTCAGGAGTTTGTCTCAGCCAAGATCTAGGAGGTTGTGTATGAGAGTGACCCAGATCTGCTGCTTCTTAGAATATACTGTATGAAAAGATAAGATGCTGGACTGAGTCGGAGAGGTCTGAACCTGTTACATTTTGTGTCAATTAAATGTTTCTGTTTCCTGTGACAAATCATACACCATCTGCTCACAGAAATTACTTCTTGAAAAGATGCATGATGCCCAGAAAAACAGAATATGATGAAAAGTAATACATGAAAATGTCATTTCCTTTTGACATGGCTAAAATCGTTTTACAAGAGAAATACAAGTACACTGTGAAAATTTTGTACCAAAAAGAAATTATGTTCCTATTTGTCATTTGTATATTTATTTGCAGACTCTCTCATGCCTAATATTTTTTTATTTACTAATCCCCTTCTTACTAATCGAAGGCATCCTGGGAACTGTGATTTCTAGACATTTATGGAGTCTACACATCCTATGCAATTGTAAATACCATCTGGATTATGGATGCTTCCGTCACGACCAATGTACAGGTATGGGATCCATTATCCGAAAACCTGTTATCCAGGAACCTCTAAATTACAGGAAGTATCCCGTAGACTCATATCCAGACTTTTATCCAAATAATTCAAATTTTGAAAATGATTTGCCTTTTCTCTGTAACAATAAAAGAGTACAGTGTACTTGATCCAAACCAATATATAATTAATCCTTATTGGAAGCAAAACCAACCTATTGGGTTAATTTAATATTTACATGATTTTCTAGTAGAAAGGTATGAAGATCCATATTACACCCGAGCATTCTGTAGAACAGGTCCCATACTTATATCAGTAATGCCAAACTCCTTTGTCTACAAGCTTTTCAAAGCTTTTTCTCCACCCAAGGTGTGTTGCAAATCAACTGTAATCTATGTACACTTAAATTCAGGCCAGACTTTCCAGTACAGAGTAACTGACACATTCTAGAATCATAAGAACAGAATAACAACAGAAAAAGAGGTTCTTCAAGTAGCATCTGTAAAAACTGTAAAAACCCTGTGATTTTTGCATTTTATCTTTAGTTTGGTTTCCTAGTTTGGTTCAGTACAAGAGCAAGAATAAAGATCTATAGTGTCCATCAAGGTAAATGTCAGATATGATCCTAGCTATTTATAATACTTCCAGTCACTATTAAAGGGGAGGGTTTGGAACTATAACCACATGAAATCTTTGCAACACCATTAAAATGTAAAATGATCCTCCAGTGAGAATCCCGTTGGATCTATGTAAATCTGGCTCCATGGGTTGTCACTTGTCTGGTTTAGAGTGAGACAGTTCCGTTTTGGAGGGGCTGCCAGGCTTAAAACTGCCTGCCCAATTTTTAGAAGTCTGAAAACCAGACAGGACTGTCCCCTGACTGATGGGAAATGCGGCCAATCACAGGCAGACAAATTATAGCCTGCCCATAATAATCACGGCCACTACCCCAAAACGTCATTGGCCTCCTGACATCATCAGTGCTGCCTAATGTCATTGCCCAGGCTCAATCCGGGTTCCACCAAAGAAGAAAGTAGCAACCCTATTTGTTCCAGTTTTTCTACTGAAAAACCACTAAACAGCAGTATGCTCTTCCTTCAGCTATCTAATTACAGTGTAATATCTTAAAAACACAATCTCCATATTTAAATAATAGACTCTCATTAGTGAATTCTCTTGTATCAGTAAATACATTTTTGATCATCTTCTTGATGGGTCCGTTTCATAGTGGGTTTAGATCATATTTAATAGGGCAGTGGTGACGACCAAATCTGTCCCATTTCACTTCACAGAAACATTTGCAAACAGTAAAAATTCATGAAACGCAATCGGGCTTTTTTTGGGGGCAACTATTTTTTGCACATATTAAGTTGGAGTCATCGGGTGTTTTGCAGCGGTTTCACGAAAATATTAGTCAATGGAGAAATGTGAAATTTCATATACAGTATACATATTAAAATGGGGAGTTACTATGCAAGTTTTAAGAACAAGAAGACCAACAGAGTAATTTGGCTCGAGATCTAGTAACCCATAATAACTAATCCAATGAAATTGCTTTGCTGTCTGAGAGCCAACACCTTGGTTGGTATATACAGAGTGCTACACCTGGAGCAATGTTTATACCATGGATAAATATGCAAATAGAACACATTAGAAAGCAACAGAGTAAAAGAAGCTCAGAAGTGAAAAATTCAGTGTAACCCCAGATAAACTCATGTTATTTAGATAAAACATTATTTGACTAGGAAAAATCTAAAAGTTGCATTACATAGGAGCATGTTCACTTTGGTCATCTAGTATTTTGTAAAATAAATATATTTGATGGTTGATACGCAATAATCCAGTTAGATTTAAGCTATGCACTTGGAGCTTGGTTAAATCAATTGAAATTTAGCTTCTCTGCTGTTCAGTGGAAATCAATCGTTAGTTATACTGAATGACCACATAGTTCAGTCAAATTCAGCACAAACTTGCTATGGAAAAAATCTGTTCTCGGTGGCATGAAATATTTAGTACTTCACAAAGAAAATTCCCAAGGTTTTCTTTTACCAGTGCCCTTTAGTAACACTGGCACCTCTGAAAATAATGGATCATTTCATCATTATAGATGTTGCACAGTGTTGGATTTGTTCAAGGATATTATCTGTTTTCTAAGCTATTTATTATAGATAAGGGGTTCTGTTGGGTTCTTATAAGATGGCTGAGTGGTTAGCCCTGGTTCCTTGCAACACTGGGTTCATGTGCTCTACCTTTCCACTATCTTCACAGGTTTTATGTAACCTCCCTATTTCTGGATGGGCTTCTTCCAAAAACACACAAGCAGGTTTATAGCTGAAGGGTGACAGGTTGGGCAGTACTGGAGGCCAGAATTTCTGTTGTGACCCCAAGCAACAAACCACTAAAGCTTGCCTCAGTAGCAATAAATTGGTCTTGTACAAGTATGGGAGTCATTATCTGGAAACCCATTATCCAGAAAGCTGCACATTATGGAAAAGACTTCATTATATCCTAATAATACAAATTTTGAAAAATGATTTCCTTTTTCTCTGTAATAATAAAACAGTACATTGTACTTGATCCAAACTAAGATAGAATTAATTATTTTTGGAAGCAAAACCAGCCCATTTGGGTTTATTTAATGTTTACATGACTTAGGGTATGAAGATCTAAATTATGGATGACATCACAAAAGGGGATGGGCGAGAGAGTATAAAAAAGGATGCTGGAAGCCAGCAGTAAGTGTAAGATCACAGACATGGATGAAGAGCTAAAACCTGAACCCACCCACGACCCGCGACCCGCAAATGGTGTGCTAAGGTCTGCTCGAACCCGCCCGGCCTGCACATAACTATTTATCAGTGTTTCAAGAACCTCAGCTTCCTAGTATATTACAGATCTAAGTCTACTAAAAACACAAGACTTAAGGGAATCAAAGGATGAAACCAGTATGCTACTAAAAGGTGGAAAAATGGACCTTCAGGAATCTGTGTGAATATGCATAGGAGACTCTAGGAGCACAGCGCCCAACTAGTTTGTCATTGTAGCAAGGTGGGCCCTTGAACCAACATTTTCCCCAAGAACAGTCAGCAGAAGCTGGGTGATATCTGAGTTCTGTTAAATGTTGTCAAGGAAGAAAATAAACAGCTGCAAAGTCATGGCAGGCCAGCCTTTTTGAAGGACTGAGTTCTAAGACTGTGAAAAGAGAGCGCACAACTGAAATGCTTTGGTTTATTTGCTATTGAGAAGACAACAGCAGATAAGGTGCAGTGAATTAACCTGCCCACATTGCATTAGGAGGACATAATTAGTGGGCGCCTTCTACTTCCCACTGAAACTCGGCGATCACTGCAGATCCTGCCATTTAATCAAGAGAGAGAAGAAGTATAAACAAATTCTATAGGCAGAGCACAAACATACAAGGGGCCCCATTTAATGGCATTAAAGGGGTTGCTCGCCTTTAAATTAACTTTTAGTATGATGTAGAGAGTGATATTCTGAGACAATTTGCAATTGGTTGTATTTTTTATTACTTGTGTTTTTTGAGTTTAAGAATAGGAGAGGACCTGAATAGAAAGACGAGTAATAAAAAGTAGCTATAACAATAGCATTTGTGTTTTAGATGGGGTTTTAGATGGGGTCAGTGACCCCCATTTGAAAGCTGGAAAGAGTCAGAAGAAGAAGGCAAATAATTCAAAAACTTTACAAAAAGGAAAAATAAAGGCCAATTGAAAAGTTGCTTAGAATGAGCCATTCTATGACATACTAAACTTAGCGGTGAACCACCCCTTTCAGTTGAAAATATTGTGTAAATAAAAGTTAAACTGGTGAACAGCAACAGTGACTTTGATGAGACCGCTGCAGATGTGTTTTCTCTGGTGTTAACACAAATCTAAACGTTACAGACTAAATTGTCACAGGTTTTTATGAAGATGACCTTAGTAACTGTGGAGCATTAAGGCTGCCCTTATTTTTTCACACCAAACTTTTTCATGCTTCGTTTTTCTCAGTGTTATGTTCCTGCTGTATGTGTAAAAGGGAGTGTCGTTTCTTTTTTCCCATCATTGTATAGTGTTAAAACATAGCGGGGTAATTGACAGCCTTTCTTCCCTAATACAAAATATTTAATAAGACGCCAGCTCATGTCAAGCCAATCAGAATGTTACTGAGCCATATACATAATCCCAATTATAAAGAATAGCACTGACAGATAATTACCCTGTAATATATGGCTTGTTTTGATTGTGTTAAATACTTTAGTGATTAAAGCTGCATAGAATAAGAAATGATCAGATTGGGAATGCTGCAATAGAGGAATATTGCATTGTAGGACTTGTCCATTATCAATCAGCTATAAATCAATTGGAACAAATGCACTCCCTCAGTGGTCACTAAACCGTTATCTCTGACTGCCACCTACTGGTCAGAGGGAGCAAAACATCACAAGAATTAATCATTTTGTCCTTTAAACGAAAGTACACGCAATGTAAATTGTGGTTTGGTAGAAACATTACAAAGCACAAGAAAAAGATCTGCAAAGCACAGAAACTTCTGCTGATTGTCAGTTGTTTTAGGAATCCAAAGAGTCAGCTTTCTCTGAAATTTTTGAAACCAGCCTCCATTATTTGAGAATATTTACAGCATAAGCTTATTCTTTTTTAAGCAACATTTTCCAAAATATTGTCTCCCTAGACTCAGCAGAAGCAGGTATACAGTTCCAAAAATGAGTCCTAGGCTATACTGTGGGCTCTATTAAGCAGGCCCCTCTTTACATTCTGTATGAGTCAGTATTTGTATTTAATCTGTAGCTCTGATATATACTACCATCATTGTACAGCCCTGTGGAATATGTTTATAAATACTTGTTATAAATACATACATGCTGATAGTAAATATAATGATCAAGAAAATTAACATATTACATTGTATATTAGTGCCTAGAAAAGTAGTAGGCATTCGCAGATCTCATGAGAAGGAGTGGCAAAGGAAAAATAATTATGAAAATATATTAGGTACAGAGATATTTTATGTGAAAAAGAATGTGCCAGTTCTTTATATTATTATAACATTCTTTATATTCTTTTTATAATTATTATTTATAAATATAGAGGGAAAGTGCTGAAAAAAGTAGGGTTTTTATTGGGGGGGGGTTTGATTATCCTATATGTCTCCTTTAAGCATGGCATGCATATAGAGATCCTTTAGTTTGGTGAGGTCAGCAAATGAGCGGATCTTTGCCCAATTTGTCTAGCTATTTGCTTGGCCAGATTGGCTGATCAGATTGTTTGTCCCCTAGACCATCAACACACCAATGCAATAATTGCCCAACATGATTTTTAAATCTGTCAGATAGATATCTGTCCTATATACCTATAAAAGTTAAAGGCGTTTAGTAACCTAGATTATTATTTAAATGTCCCTGAGTATGTGTGTAGAATTTATGGCACTGGAATGTTTGTTTGTTTTGTTTTGTTTTTTTTTTCAGTGGCACTAAAAGTTCAGTTCCACATCTGATAGAAAAATAATGTTTAATAAAACATGACAGGTATAAAATAAAGACCAACTGTAAAGCTGCTTAGATTATTCCATGTATACACTAAAATGAACTTTATCTTTGTAAATAGGAGAGAAGAAAAAAAAGAAGACCCATGAAATTGCACCTGCCCATCTGTCAATTCCAAAGACTTATTTGTGGTATTAAAAAATAACTTTTAATGTGTAGCTAAAACCATACATGCCAAAATTAAAACCAAGGTAGAGAGCAGGGGGTTGGAATAAGTAAAGGCAAGGGATTGTAGGCAAATATGCGACCTAACGTAGAGGAGTGAAGATTGTCTAAGCAATGCATTCAACCCAATTTAAGGTGAAATATAACAACTGTTCAGCATCCATTTAACTTCCCCAATAGGTGTCGTCACCAACCCATTCCCCCACACAAGGTCCCCTCCTGGGAATTAAAGTTGCTTGTAAGTAACAACGAGTAATTTATCTACCTAGTTATAGTGCAAGCCTGCACCTCTAAGTGTCTTACGGCAGTTAATTGGTAACTATAAGTTGTTACATAGAGAATGCCTCTTCATGTTTCGTAGGTCTCCAACCCCTTCACCTACAGAGCATGCTCCTCCCAGAGGTAACAAACCGTTTTAGTGTGAGAACGGTTAGATTGTCTGTGTATCTATAGTGCTTCCCTATGATCTGAAGCACTTTACGATATCTGGGTAACGATCAACGCCAACTACCCCCTCTGAAGCCACCGAAGCAAGCCCCTTCCCTTCAGCCACACACCATCCCTCCTGGTATTGTGGTAATCTTTTTGCCCCAAGTAAGTCTTTGGCCAACACCCTGCCCAACCGTTATTAAAAAGAGTGCGCCAGACGTGTGTTTCGCCCACTTGCATGCAGGCTTTGTCAAAGGCCTTGACTTTATCTTTGCCCTCCCTGGGGGAAGTTCACGAGTAAGTAACCACTGAAATCAGTCAATACTGAAAAGTATTTCCCAAGAGGAATTCAGAATAACCGCAAGAATGATTCACAAAATTCTTCACAGAATCCCAAATGCATTTTATAAAATGATATTCTATATACACATGTATCTATATCTATCTACATCTATCTATAATCCCGCTAAAGTATCTCAGACTTAGTTTCTGAATATTATTATTTTATGCTTAAAAAAAACAGTAGACATGCGCTGGATGGCCACCTCTTTACCCTCTCTCAAGGCATGGAGGGTAAGGCTTATGATTAAGGGCAGCTGAGCCCGAAATGCGTCAAGCAGGATATGCAGCGTGTATTTTAACATGGCTTAATAAAGATTTTTACTTTTAACTGATGGTCCTGTGTGCAGAATCCCCTTTCTCCTTCATCTTTGCATATACACAGCGTGGGACGCCGAAGTTCCTGCACCCAGGCCTGGAAATACTTTGCCGGCTTCTTTTGAATCTACAAATTTGCTGTGAGTCGGAGCGGTTTATTTTTTCTCCCACTACAAGTAACTGCTGCTGCTGCTAATGAAATGTTGTTCTGAATTCACTCTCTCCTGTTCCTGTCGATAAAATAACGATGGCCTTTATGAAGATCATCTGGTGCCTGCAAGGCCCACACTGAATGTAAGGAATATGGATGATTAAACACATGCTCAGTTAATGTTGCCTTAAAGGGGTAGTTCACCTTTAAGTTCACTTTTAGTATGTCATAGAATGGCTAGTTCCAAACAACTTTTCAATTGGCCTTCATTTTTTATTTTTTATAGTTTTTGAACTGACCCCATCTAAAAAGCAAATGCTCTGTACGGCTACACATTTTTTGTTATTGCTACTTTTTATTACTCATCTCTCTATTCAGGCCCCCTCCTATTCATATTCCAGTCTCTTATTCAAATTGGAGCATGGTTACTAGAGTCATTTGGACCGTATTGCTGAAACTGCAAACTGGAGAGCTGCTGAATAAAAAGCGAAATAACTCAAAAACCGCAAATAATAAAAAAAGAAAACCCCAATAGCAAATTGTCTCAGAATATCGCTCTCTACATTGTACTAAAAGTTAATTTAAAGGTGAACAACCTTTAAATTAATATTACCTGTTATTTATACAGCATTGACACATTTTACACAGCAGGAGATTATACATCCTTCACTAGTAGGGTACATTTGATATAAAGTGCTATAATGGAAAAAAATGTTGTGATTAAATACCTCTAATATTCTGATTCTGACTTTTCATGCAGAATTTTTAGTGATATTTTTTTATCCTAGCAACTCCTGTGCCTTTACCCAAGACTCATGTGCCCTTAGCCAAGTCATTTGCCTTTTATAAGCAGAAATCTTTATTCTATCTTCTATTCCCCATACTGTCTAGCAATATTATCTGGCATTATGGCACAGCAGGCAACATGATCACAAGCTATACACAATTGTCGACTAGGCATCACAAGTCGTTTCAGGCCTTAGCCTTGATAAAGCACTAATGTACCAAAAAATGATGAGAAGCAACATCCACAATAAAAAATAAACCTTCATTTTCTAAACTCCATTACACAGCGATCTACAGGAGAAGATGACTTGTCATGATCCCTCAGCAAAGTTCCATATTCTCAATGAGGGAATGAAATTGATAAAACTCGGCCTCATTAGAGAAGACAAAATTGCAATCACAAGCTGTCTGTGGCCCAGGAAACACACAAATGCAATAATAAAAATAAAAAAGCCCTTTATGAAATAACGATTCAGGCATTTCACATACTACAGAGGGAAAACAGTTTTGATAGGGTGACCTTTGTACTGAGCCATGTTCTGACAGCAAATTGTTCCGCACACCAGGGAAAAAGCAGTGTTTCTGACAGGGACTTTTGCATATGAATAACATTTGGAGGAAAGTTCTATTGAAGCAGGAGCTAGCAGAATCCCCTTTAAAGTTCAGTCTTGCCGTTGTTCACCGCAGAAGATAAAATATCTTGACAACCTCCAGTTTCTTGACACTCCTCTCTTTGCAAAGGAAAAGAAAGATTGTGCAGACAGGACATTAGCCAGTGAACTAGAAAGGCCTCAGTATTTGTCTCAATTCAAGCTGCTTTTCGTGGGATTTATGAAATAGGCAAAGAGAGGACCGTTCGGTGGCATGCACACTGGGAACAAATAGAAATTCTCTGAAAGGAAGGGGCTGCTTTGTTTAGATTCACATCAAATTCATCACTCCAAGGATTACAGGAGAAATTTCATAGACAAATGATGGAGCAGGAATAAAGAATACAATGTCATGTACATCCTATGTAAAGGTTGTAGAACCCGGAGGCTCATATCTCATTATCATTGATTATCATTTGGAGAGAACTTTTACTGAAGCACTAGGTAGGAGAATCCCTTTAAAGCTAACCTTTAAGCTCTTCAGCAAATATTGACTTCCTCTAGATTTGTGAAGAATAAGAAACAAAAAAATAAGAAAAGTGTGCACTGGGCATTAGCCAGTGAGCTAGAATGGTCCCAGTATTTGGCTCAATGCCAGCATGTCATTTGGCCCCTATATTTCTGAAGGACCGGCCATTTGCCGTTTCCAATATTTCATTGTCTACTTAAATTTGACCTTAACTAAAGATGTTAATGCTTGCTGTTGCTCTTACCTTTGGTTTGGATGCATACTCTCATGATCAATGTCTGCCATGACAATTGACCTGAATAATTGTCGCTACTGTGTTCAAATCTGACGATTTACAGTATACCTCTGAATTACTGGTCTTCCACTGGTTACCTGAAATTAGTCTTTTGTAGGTGACTCCACAGGATCCCTGCAGTCTTAAAGGGTGTTGGTGAACATTGACACTTTTCCATCTTTGTTGGAAGCCTTTCCCCTGGGTCCAATCAAACTAGTGTATTGCATATGTTAATGGCATTCTGTCATGGGAAACATGTTGTTGTTGCGGTTGTTTTAATGTATCAGTTAATAGTGCTGCTCCAACAGGATTCTGCATTGAAATACATTTTTCAAAAGAGAAAACAGATTTTTTTTATATTTTATTTTGAAATCTGGCATGGGGCTTGACATATTGTCAGTTTCCCAGGTGCCCCCAGACATGTGACTTGTGCTCTGATAAACTACAGTCACTCTTTACTGCTGCACTGCAAGTTGGAGTGATATCAACCCCTCCCGTTTCATATCATGAAGTGCTGGCTCTTTCTGAAAGCAGACGACCACAGGGATGGATTTACATAGCGGGCACCCTATGTCCGCTGCCATTCATCACTCCTGTCCCCTACCCTTGATTTGTGCACATGCATAAATTTTCATTATCAGGTCGGGAGCACTGGGGATTGACGCATGGGAAAACTATCTCATGACCAGCCCCAATGCGGGTATGCTTGGGCTTCATGCCGCCCCTAAAATCCTGCCGCCCTAGAACTGGGCCTGCATGACCAGGCGAAAGGACCTGAGATGGCTGCCTACACACCAATTTTACAACTAAAAAATATGTATACTTGTTTGTTCAGGAATAACATTTTATATGGTAGAGCTAATTATTTGCAGTGTAAATAGTGTAATTTAGAGATAAAAACTACACAATAAAAGTATGACAGAATCACTTTAAGGTGACTTGCATTAAACCAATGAGACTTAGTACAGACAAGAACAGTTAGTAGTGTTTACCCTAACTATTCTTTAAAACCCTATTGTGTGAGCATTAGATTATAGCAATGGTTCCCAAAAAGCAACCTGCCCACTCTGGGAGAACTTGGAGGAGTGAGGGGGAGAGGTCAGCCTGATGGACAGTTAGAGTCAGAATTTAGAGGAATGGTCATTTTCTTTCCTGAAAGTCCACCATGAAGATCACTTAGGTGGAGATTTGGAGTGAATATGTATTTGCTCACCTAGACATTCTTGAAGCTGTGACTGAATGACTGAAACATCAACATTTATCTGTATCTAATTTTATGAGCTAAGCTGGTTTTCACTAAGGTCAGGCCATAAAGGAGGGGCTTGGCCAAAGGTTGGACCTTCAAGAATGTCTTGAACTGCAACAATCACTGGCTTACAGGCTATTCCACAAAGCTGGAAAAGAAAATAATGTTTTATGTTTTGTATATAAATGTGGTGGAGATGAGTTGCCAGTCATGCTCTCCTCGTTATAAAGTGTTGCTGCATGAAAGGATTTCAAATTACTATTTTGCCTTCATCATTCATTGATGCCTGAACTGTAACTCTCAAGCTGTTGCTGGACTACAAACTGTATTTGATGTTAGGATGATGGCATATTAGACACACACAATGGACCAGTTGATGGCCACTTAACATATGGCAACACTGACATCTGTCTGAGCATTTGAAGCAACTACAGCAGATGCTGAAAATATTAATTTGTCAGAAAATGATTGTCACAGATACGGTTGATTTTATGTGGCTTCACTAGTAGTTTGTGGGGGCTTTGTCACTGTACCCCACTGCTTGGATGATTAAATATTTTATACAGGAAGGAAACTGCAAATAAAAAATATATATATATACTCTTAGATGAGAAGGGAAAAGTCTGTTCTAATAAAATATTCCTGAATATGTAATAAAAGATCTAAAATGTGCTCACTAGTCTAGTAACCAATAGCAACCAATCATGTGTGTTTTCAAACAGCTGACCGGTGAATGCTACCTACTGATTGGTTGATATGGGTACCAGACAAGTAGGAAACAAGAACATTTATTGCATACTAGGTTTTTACACTGACCTGGACCCCAGTTACCAGAGGTGAAACAAGCTTGTTTTCTATCTCTTCCTGCTGCAAAAGAAGGATTACATCACCAGAGCAGAGGATCGGAGCTTTTTAAAAGGTAAAAGTTATTTTTAATAATTGGGTGCAAAATGGATCATGGTTAGTCCATTTCTTTTCTTGTAGAGCAAGGCTTTGGCAAGAATCAGATGAAAATGACTGAAGATTTTAGTGGGGGGGGGGCAAGGCAGAAGCCTCATGGGTCCTGAACCCCCCCCCCCCTAATCCATCACTGGATGCCTTTGCACAAATTTTTAAAAACAGGCAGGATGAACTATACAGAAGTGGAGGGAGTAGCTTTGGATGCAATAATTTTCCCAGCTTGCTTATTTCATTCTGGGCTTATATCCAAAATTAAAATATTTTCCTTCTTTTCTTGGTGTAACCTAATTTTCAACTTTGGTTTTTTATTCTGCTTATGTTCTTTTTTTTTCTGGTTGTATCTCTTCATCAGTTTGTGCCCCACACATCCACAGGCAGTTAGCAGAAGACTGGAGAGGTTATTTATCTCACCAGGCAAAGAGATTCAAGCTAAAAGGGGCACAATGTGCACACAACATCATATTTCTATTCTAACACCATAAAGCCTTTCTCAGCTTTGAAAGTTGTAACTCAAAAGGAAAAAAAAACAAGAAGAAAAAAAATCAATAAGCATGGGACAGACCTGATCGCTGTAATCTTAACACGAACAAGAGAATAAAGAATGTATAAACAGAAAATGAGAATATAGAACTAATCTTATGTTCAGTCTCAGCTGAATAGGCCTCATGAGTTTTAATGTGGAGCGAAGTTCAGAGTGCACATATGGCCTGGACGCAATTTTGCACCTTTATTTCCCTGACACTTGTGTTGGGAGTATTAATCGATGACCTTACTAAGTTTGTAAACAATCAGGAAGAAGCATTTGCTGGTTTATTTGGTTGCTATGGGTTTGTAACGCTTTCTTGGCCTATCCCACCAATTAGGGGTTAAGGGTGTCCAGCTAGGGTATGAGCATGGGTTACACTATGATACTACACTCAGGGCGGAGCCTTCGCTAAATGGAAGCTTCCCCTTTAAGATGGTGTAAAACTACAACCCACAGGCTTTTTAGTGTTAAAATAGAATAACGGACGCCAGGAGGTTCTTAAATAGTGAAAACAAGTGAGATGGTTTATTAGCACAACAATATGCAAAGGCAATTGACCACAGGTTTACTCACGCAGGAGTTGCAGTAGGAGTTAGCATATCACAGAGGAGAAAGGATAGCATTGATGATGATGCAGCATGTACAGATGTCACTCCTCAAGTCAAACAGTAGGAAGAATATCTCACTCTCAAAGACCAGCGACCAATGTGAAACAGGATCAATGAAGTAGGGGTCAGGCAGTGCTCTGCTAAACTGAATTCCCTATCACTGAGTTCCCTACACTAAAGGCACCTTAGAAGCCTTTGGGAGGCTACTCCCTGCTATTCTCCTTGATGGAGCACAGAACTACTCATACTACTTAAATCTGGCTATCTCTCTCTCCTAGAGAGACTATTACAGATCTGCCCTAATGATAGCTAATCCTCATTCACGGGATTGCCTGGTTCCCGACTTCAGCACCAAAGGTACAGGTCCCTTTGGGGTAAATGGCTTACTGGGGCCTTGGTGATCCCAGGCTCAATGGGAAACACTTAGCAGCACAGACACCAGGAACCAAAGAGGAAGAGGCCACTCCCTACACAGCACTATATAGCAGTGTGGCAGGGGAGTGTCATTACACTCTTTGTCCAATAGGTGAAGATGTTACACTTTACCAGTTAGAAGGGCTTAGCCCAATAACAAGGGAAAAGAGAATTTAAGGAAAGGTAGGGGATTAACTCTATAGGAGCCTAACAGATCCTATAGGTCCCTACAGGTTATTGCACCTGGTCAGACTTTTATTACATATAAGAGCTAATTTTGACACAATGGTAATTTCATGTTGGCGCTGCAGAGTTTACATTTTCAGACAAATATTTACGAAAGGGTGAAAGTTACAAATTGAGGTATGTTTAACCAAAATGAAAATGTGCAATATACTAAAAGGCAAGTATGACCAGCTTTGGTGAATTAAGTCACATTTGAGCACATTCACATCTTTTCACCAGATAAAAATGTACACAAGCAAAACTTCAAAAATCTGTCAATTTATTAAAAACTCAAAGATGAATTTTCCCAGGCTTCAGGCTGACAAATTACCATTTTAGGCTGATGTCATAGGGTGCTGATTATCGGCCTCTCAATTGAGTTAATGACCTGTAGTGTTTATTCAAGATGCATATTACTTAGTGTTTTGGACTCAGCGTTGGACTAGGGTGCTGACACTTCAGAGGCCCGCTTACACCCCCTAGGCCCCCACCACCTCCACGGGCCCCCCACCCCAGCTGTAACCCCCCTCCACACCCTTTCTGTTCCTTGCCAGTGTGTACTTCTTATGGTGGCACACAATCTGAGGCAGCTGTGGAAAACAGGAGTGGGCTGGCGGGGACCACAAAGGCCCTGCTTGGACTCTTACTGTGGTGCAAATTGCAGGAGACACGATTGCGGTTTCATAAATCAAGAGTGCCCAATGCGAGGTCTTCTTTTAGTATAAATCCTACAACTCCCTTCTGTCAACACCTGCTCCAACTAGTGGCCCTATTGCCTGTCGTCCGAGGCCTCTGGGTCCTATCGCCGCGGTCCGCATGCACCACGCTCCCATAAGCGTTTTAGTATGTTATAGAATGACTACTTCTAAGCAACTTTTCATTTTACCCTCATTTTTCTTTCTTTTACTTTTAGACTCATTTGCCTTCTTTTTCTGACTTCTTTCAGCTTTCAGATGGGGTCACTGACCCCATCTAAAAAACAAATGCTCTGTAAAAATCCGAATTTATCTAATTATTTTCTGAAATATACTTTAGACTAAATCCACACGGGTTATTTCCCCTTTTTTAGCAATAAATTCTCCCGAAAAATTCCAGTTCGGGAAAAACTCGAAAAATTTTGAAAATCATACAAACTTTTCAGATTTTCCGCTCGAAAAATCTGATTTCAGATTCTGACTTTTCCCATCCTCGGGGTATAATAAAAAAAAAAAAAATTAGCATTCCGTTTTTAGCATTCAGACTTTAATAAATAACCCCCTTATTGTTTTTGCTACTTTTTATTACTTATATTTATATTCAGGCCTCTCCTATTCATATTCCAGTCGCTTATTTAAATCAGTGCAAGGTTGCTAAGGTAATTTGTACCCTAGCAACCAGATTGCTGAAATTGCAAACTGGAGAGCTGCTGAATAAAAAGCTAAATAACTCAAAAACCACATATAATTAAAAAAGAAACCAAAATGCAAATCTTCTCAAAGATACTACATCATGCTAAAAGTCAATTTAACCATTTAAATAACTGTTGGCATATGCTTTGCCTCAATGTAAGATCGCCCTAGCTGGGAAACTTTTAAAACATCTATTGTGACTTGTTATAGTTGAAGCCATGTATTAATAGGATGCTATAGCTTCACTCTATCACTTCGTGCTGCACCTTTCCAGTAAGAGCATTATTTGCAAACATTATTCAGCGCTCACCAGATTAGAACTTGTCAAACTTTGCTCTCTGCTTCCCTAAAAAGAATCAGATCTGTCAGAAGCTCATTAATAAGTGTCACTCACTTTACTGTTTAATCTAAACAGGTTGATTTCGCTGACATGTTGTTATTTGATCTGCACTTCTAAAATTATGAACATCAGTTTATGAATATTAAGCTCTACCTGCCTAAAATAAAAGGGACTACAGAAGCTTGCCTGTTTTGTTTATTTTTTTTTAATTGAAGTATTAGTTTTTCAGCATTTAAAGGAGAAGGAAAAGTATATTTAAAGGGGGTGCCAAAAGTTAGGCACCCCCAAGTGATTATACTGTATATATATATATATATATATATATATATATATATATATATATATATATATATATATATATATATATATACTTACCTCACACCCTGTGCCTGTGCTCCTATCAGTAGAAAACTGCAGCAGTCCGGGGGATATACAGGAGCGATCAGCTTCCTTCTAATGAGCCTGCTGCGCTGACTCTGAATCGAGGGGTAGTTAAAGTAGGGTTGCCACCTGTTTGGTTTTGACCCAGACAGCCCAGTATTCCAAATAAGAAAAACCAGCAGGATCCCCATCTACATCAGGGCCCGCCCACTGACAGAAAGGTGTGGTATGGAAAGGTGGCAACCCTAAATTAAAGACTTGGGGGCATTTACAGGTATTAAGATCAGTGCAGGGGAAACAGGGAACGGGGACTATGGAGGGTAGGGGTTTTTATTAGTTTGGGGGTTTGCTTCTCCTTTAAGCCAATGCTGCTTTCAATAGCAATTGTTTTTTTACAAATAACTTTAAAAGCACTTAGCTTAGAATTATGTTTTCTTTCATGAGGCAAATTTTTATTTTGGAGTTGACTTGTCCTTTAGGCAGAGTTCTGTGTAGCAATAACACAATTCAAGAACTGAGCCATCTATATGCCATAGCCATTAGAAAATATGCAAAGCGAAGGTATGCATAACAAGCCAATTACCATTCTCTCTTCCTTTGGCAGGACTTTGCAAGAGATGGAAAGTTTTTATAGATTGTTTTATCTCTTTGTTTTCTTAAAGGGGTTGCTCACCTTTAAATTAACTTGTGGTATGATGTAAAGAGTTCTGACACAATTTGCAATTGTTTTTTTTTTTATTGCTATTTGTGGTTTTTGACCTATTTACTGTTTTATTTAGCAGCTCTCTGGTTTGCAACTTCAGCAATCTGGTTGCTAGGGTCCAAATTACCCTAGCAACCATGCATTGATTGGAATAAGAGACTGGAATACAAATAAGAGAGGCCTGAAAAGAAACATGAGCAATAAAAATCAGCAATAACAATAAATGTGTAACCTTACAGCGCATAATCTTTTTAGATGGGGTCAGTGACCCCCATTTGAAAGTTGGAAAGAGTCAGAAGAAGAAGGCAAATAATTGAAAAACTATAAAAGGTAAATAATGAAGACCAGTTGAAAAGTTGTATAGTATTGGCCATTCTATAACATTCTAAAAGTTACCTTAAAGGTGAACTGCCCCTTTCAAGGAGACAGAAGCAATAACTAAAAACTCCTTCAATCTTGTAGGCAATTATGAATAATATATGGTGCTAAAAATTAATGTTACATTTAAAATGGCCCCTGTATTAGAGATCCTAACAGGCCTGCTATATTCCCTGTCTGTTTTTCAAATGAGGGTGGGTGTGTCCTAATGGTCCCTGCATGAAGCACAGTAACCAATCAGCCCTCTTGTTTTGTAATATCAAATTGAATGATAGTCTATAAATTTAGGGGCCACAAGCTGACAATGCTAGGTCGCGGGCAGGGAGAGCAACCTGAAGATTTGTGCAGCAATCGGCCCAAACCCGCCTAACCTGCTAATGACTAATTTAGAGCCCAATGGATACAACTGTAGACACCCCTGGGAAACTTGGGCTAACCTATGGCAACCAATCAAATGTTTGCTTCCATTGTTCTGCTGGCAGCTGGCTAAATACAATCTGATTTACTGATTGGTTGCTATGGGTTACTGCCCAGGTGCAAATTTGCCTAGTGTTTATAAATGAGCCCCTGGGACTTACCAAAGCATTTGCTTGCTTTTTATATTTGTTGTGTTATACAGCTTATAACAATAATATGACAGTGCCTATTTAATGTGGAGGCAGGTCTTATTTGTATTCTAGATCATGAATGCAATAGTCATCGAGACAATATCCTATTTTACAAAATTGTTTCCGCTAAAAATGTCCAACTTCAAACCCCTCTATATTACACATCATTTCACACGCCAGCAAAAGACCATACGAGATACGCTTGATAAACTCCATAAATTGTAACGTCAGTCAAACTCTGGTTAGTACAATTACTGTGACTAATATATGCTCCTATCAGGAGAATCATCTCTGCCTAACAGGGTGTCATTTTATCATTAATTAGACACCTGGTCACCTTTTTAAGTTATTCTCATCCTGTGGCAGAATATGAATTTGCATATCTATTTTCACCTGTTTTAATGATGTTGTTCAGTACCTTCCACACATGCTGTGGCATCCAGAGTGAACACGAGCCGCCATCTGCTTCCGTCAGACAAAACACATTTCTTCAAAACAACAGCAGCTTAAAGTCGGGCGGTCGCAAATGATCCCTAATGCCTTTAATCGTGCTGCGGTCATAAATAGTGCAAATGACTTCATTTTTATAGAGAAACAATAAAATAGGTTGAGATCCCAGAAAAGCAATTGACCTTGCTCCGATCATTTCACCAAGAAAAAAAAAAGGAATTGGAAATCTGCTCATATTGATGTGTTCAGTGAGATAATGATGATACTGCAGCAGGCAATGGAACAAACAGACAAAATTAAAGGAGGCGTATTGTGTAAAAAAAAATATTAACATACCAGTGCATTATACTTATTTAGATATAGAAGAATTGTGCTTAAAAAAAGTAGTGTTTCAGGCTGATTTATTGAATATTTCTACAAAAACCCAAATAATCCCTCCTTTCTCTTCCACTTCCTCCTCCCTGAATTCCCAGGCTTTGCAGGGGAGCCGGAGACTCTCAGCTCACTGCACTGTAGGACAGGAACCAATCAGCAGCTAGCAGGACCTGATAGGGAACTAAAGCCTCTCTGTGCTTGTGTGACTGCAGGGCTGTGATTGGCTGTCCCCCTCCTACTGTGCTTCTGGCAGGGACCACTAGGACACACCCACCCCTCATTTGAAACACAGACAGGGACCAGAGAACATCTATAGGTAGCTCCAATAAAGGGGCTATTTTTAAAGATAATATACATTTTTAGCACCATGTAAGAGCAATACCATATATTACATATAATTGCATACAAAATTATTATTTTTTTCATTTATCCTATATTTCTCCTTTAATTAGGCATGTTAAGCAGTTTACAGGTACCATAGTGGACCAAGGAAACAAATGATACATGCTCAAATCACATGCGTTTGTGCATATGGATTAATGACAAAACCTAGCTCCTAAACATGAAGAGGAACCTATGTGTCTCCAAGGTTGTAAGTGGGAAAATTACTTTATTGTAATTATTGTGATTTTTGGTTCAGAGAGTATAGTGAGCAACCTCCTCTTTTTCTGATGAAAAGGGGACAATATATGACGCCAAGGAGCATCAGGTAGACAACCTCACAATGTAAAATGATAGGAGCAGCTAGGAGAGATATCAGTAGGGTAGATTTGTTGGAGTTCACTGCAGGTGATTAGAGTTAGTGGTAGGGTAGAACAACGAGTAGCCGAGGCTTCAACGAGGAGGAAGTGAGAGACCACTGTCCCAGAGATACCTTACCCAGTTAGGGACCCAGAAAAGAGGGACTAGGGTATGTAGGGTCTAGTTTACATCAAACACAAGGCTTATCCCTCTGCTGAAAGACTGCCACAAAAAGAAGAGTCCCTAATAGGAAAGGGGGAGCAGGGGCGTAGGCAAGAGACTGGGGCTCAGTGGCTTGGGAAAACCCTCACTGAGAAGTGTATGTTAATGTGTGAGTTGTGTTATCATGGTTAATGCTGCACATTACTGGTGGCTGACAATAAACCTGAGTTCATCAGAAATGTGGACACCTGGTTTATCCAATATTAAAGTGGTACCAGTTACTGAGAAAGGTGGTTGTGGCATGTGAAGGTCAGTATCCCAAAGGGGCAAAGGGCACCACATTACATTCCCTGGGATTTGATATAGCAGGAGCTTTGGGTAGCCTCTGTCTGTCTCTCTGTAAATCCTGTCTGGGTGTCTATTGTCCCATGTGACCTGACAACAGTATATAGGGCAGAGAAGTGGTCTATATCAGTCGCTTGATTACTCTCAGGACTAAGGGTGAATATGAATCCAGATAGGCCTCAGAAGTTGTCTAAGACGGCATGTGGTACTCCCATAAGTGAAACTTACATAATTAAATAAGGTAATCTCAATTGGAGTTGCTCAAAGAGCAATGCCTGGAAATCAAGCACATCTGTTGGGTTTAGAAATCCATTTGGGCAAGGACCACATTGGAGGTGGTGCTCTCTAGGCGGCCTGCATTGATTTAAACAGTGTAGCAGAAGCCAGTTGAAGAAACATGTAAGGCATTGAGTCTTTGTGGCAGAAGTCAACTCTTCTCCAATTTTCTTCCCAAGAACCAGTAATGCAAAGAGAAACAGGTACTGCCTTTAATTGTAGTCATATATACAAATGCCTTTAAAGCCACTGAACTGTGCAAAAGACTTATAGAATCTCTTATACAGAAAACCTGCAACAGAGATCTTCAGACTCTGGCTCTTAGGCTAGGGCCACATGGGAGCCAAAATCGGCTGGCAGCTCTCTCTTCTGCATTGAATTGGCTTGGTGAAAACAGACTCTGCAGGTTTCAGTGAAGAACTGCGAGTTTTTGCAATTTGAGATGAAATCTGTTCGCGATGAGCGAATTCAATACGGAAGAGAGAGGTGGCTACTGCCTGCGGTAGGACTGAAATCAGCCAGGGGATTTTGGCTAGCTGATTTCAGCCCCCCGTGTGGCCCTAGCCTAAAACAAACTATTTAATAAGGAACAACGGAAAACAGCCTGTTGTGCCTGAACTATTATTAGCTGATCAACTCTATGTCCCACTGTCATGTACCCCTTCCTCTTGATAAGCAATGGGCAGCAAGAGATGAGACTCATTCTGGAACGTCTAAGCAACTTTCAGTTGGTTTTTATTATTATTTTTTCATAGTTTTTGAATTATTTGCTTTCTTCTTCTGACTCTTTCCAGCTTTCAAGTGGGGGGGGTCACTGACCCCACCTAAAGCTACAAATGTATTGATATTGCTTTTTATTACTCATCTTTCTATTCAGGTCCTCTCCTATTCATGCTCCAGTCTAATGTTCAAATCAGTGCATGGTTACTAGGGTAATTTGGACTCTAGCAACCGGATTGATGAAATTGCAAACTGGCGAGCTGCTGAATAAAAAGCTAAAAAACTCAAAAACCATAAAAATGAAAAACCCATTGCAAATTGTCTCAGAATATCACTCTCTATATCATACTAAAAGTTAACTCAAAGATGAACACCCCCTTTAAAACCAACTTTTAGTCTGCACTGTGTTCTGCCCAAAACATGCCCTTTTACAATGAAAAAGAATTGAGAGAATTGGCCAAATCCGAATGCTACAACAAGAGACTATTTGGAATAAAGCAAACAGAAGTTACACAGCGCCATCTACTGGTTAAAGATGGGAATTGAGCAAATATATATTTACTATAGAACTCAGAGTATGGTGATTTAGCCACTTACCTCCTCTAAAAATGCAGTTAAATCATCTGTAATATTCACGTGGCACAGTCACATTTTTAGGTGAATGCCAGAAGGATAGGAAATGTATGAAAATTTAGCCCTGCAATCATTATATACTATAGAGTAGCTCTCTTTTTTTTTGCAGATTGTAATTTTTTGGGCTCTCATTTGGGACTGTGAATTAGCTGCATTATTACTTTTTGTCTATATATAAACCCACCTAATAGCCAGTTAATTCTGCCTATGAACACAAAATACTTTAAGTGAATCCAAGATGTGCATTTCCTTATCACCTGACAGGTGTATTTGCCCATTCAGCCGGATCTGATGATGGGTGGGTTGCAGCAACACATGCAACTGGGGTCTGGGGGTTTGGATGTAGCATTGACACTACAAATATATTATTCCCATGTCTGTGTGGGTATTGGCATTTGGCAGGCATACTGATAAAATATACCCTACTGTGTGTTCATGTGATATGGATCTTTAATAGTAAGCTTGATTCTGAACAGAAATTTCAGAATTTTTGGCTCACATGTATGAACAATTTTACTCTCCAAATGAAGATAGTTACATAGTTACATAGGTAATTCGGTTTGAGAAAAGACAAAGTCCATCAAGTTCAACCCCTCCAAATGAAAACCCAGCATCCATACACACACCTCTCCCTACTTTCACATAAATTATATATACCCATATCTATACTAACTATAGAGTTTAGTATCACAATAGCCTTTGATATTATGTTTGTCCAAAAAATCATCCAAGCCACTCTTAAAGGAGAAGGAAAGCTACTGAAGTAGTTTATTGCCAAATGAGTAGCCACAATAGTGCAAGCTATAACACTATATTTATTCTGCAGAATGCTTTACCATACTTGAGTAAACCGCTCTTGAAGTGTTCTCTGTTTGTTTAGGATAGCAGCTGCCATATTGGCTTGGTGTGACATCACTTCCTGCCTGAGTCTCTCCCTGCTCGCTCATAGCTCTGGGCTCAGATTACAGCAGGGATGGGAGGGGGAGAGGAGCAAACTGAGCATGCTCAAGGCCGTGCCCTGGAAGTTTAAGCTGAAAACAGGAAGTCTGATACAGAAGTCCATGTGTACACAATAGAAGGAAATAAATGCAGTGTTTCTTTTGACAGAGGACTCAGAGCAGTATTAGCATTTGAGGGTTTACTGGTGTATTTATATAGACCTTTGTAATAAAGCTTACTTAATTTTAGCCTTTCCTTCTCCTTTAAAGGCATTAACTGAATCAGCATCACAACATCACCCGGCAGTGCATTCCACAACCTCACTGTCCTGACTGTGAAGGACCCCCTACGTTGCTTCAAATGAAAGTTATTTTCTTCCAGTCTAAAGGGGTGGCCTCTGGTGGATCCACTTTATGAGTAAAGAGGTCCCCTGCTATTTGTCTATAATGTCCTCTAATGTACTTGTAAAGTGTAATCATGTCCCCTCGCAAGCGCCTTTTTTCCAGAGAAAAAAACCCCAACCCAACCCCAACAGTCTATCCTCATAATTTAAGTCTTCCATCCCACTAACCAATTTAGTTGCACGTCTCTGCATTCTCTCCAGCTCATTTAAATCCTTCTTAAAGGGATACTGTCATGGGAAAAATGAATCAGTTAATAGTGCTGCTCCAGCAGAATTCTGCACTGAAATCCATTTCTCAAAAGAGCAAACAGATTTTTTTATATTCAATTTTGAAATCTGACATGGGGCTAGACATATTGTCAATTTCCCAGCTGCCCCAAGTCATGTGACTTGTGCTCTGATAAACTTCAATCACTCATTACTGCTGTACTGCAAGTTGGAGTGATATCACCCCCCTCCCTTTCCCCCCAGCAGCCAAACAAAAGAACAATGGTAAGGTAACCAGATAGCAGCTCCCTAACACAAGAACAACACTCAATAGTAAAAACCCATGTCTCACTGAGACACATTCAGTTACATTGAGAAGGAAAAACAGCAGCCTGACAGAAAGCATTTCTCTCCTATAGTGCAGGCACAAGTCACATGACCAGGGGCAGCTGGGAAATTGACAAAATGTCTAGCCCCATGTCAGATTTCAAAATTGAATATAAAAAAAATCTGTATCTACACTGCCTACTCCAGAAGAGGCCATACCAGGGACCTATAAAGAGGCATAATTATGTTTTCATCCCATGAGTTAATGCCCTTTTTTATGCAAGACAGAATTTTATTAGCTTTAGTAGCCTCAGAATGACACTGCCCAGAATTAGACAACTTGTTATCTAAGACCCCTAGATCCTTCTCATTTGAGTGTATAACTTGCATTTATATTATTTTTGCCAAAGTGCATAACCTTGCAGTTAAGATACTGATGTTTTGGCCTGCTAACAAGTCTTTCTCAAAGCAGGCCGAAATATCAGTCTCCATTTTTTTGTAATAACATTTTCTATTACATTTAAGACCTATGAGTGCGGATCCTCCTTGCTCGATGTGGATAAAAGTTTGCTGATTTTGCACCCAGGCTCGTGAATTGTCTATCGTGAGTGCCGGCATCTCTGAGGACTATATATATAATACACAAAAGCCATGAATATTTTGTAAATTATATCCTTATAAACGTTGAGTAGTGATGTCGTTTCTGTCACATGACTCACTGAAACGTGTGTATTATAATAAATAAAGTACCCCTTTTGCAAAATATGAGGATATTAGAAGTTACCTCGGAGTTCCATGACCTGTATAAAAACACTCGGCCTTTGGCCTCGTGTTTTTTATATGGCCATGAAACTCCTTGATATATATATATATTTGTACACCTCAATTTAACCAAACAGTGGATGCACTCTAGACTGCTACGTGTTCTACTGCTGAGCCAGGAAGGTGCAGAAGAGATCATGTGCTGGAGGTAGAGTCCTGCATCTGGTCGAGTTCCTGCAGAATACCAAACATCTGGCAGGGTTGTGGGTGGAAATTCATACCCTCGCCTTAATGCGGGTCAGTTATTGGATGACAATCCCCTGCTCTCTGTGCCCCCTTATCAGGTCTGGTTCAGGTGGGAGCAGGCCTGGATTTGTGGAAAGGCCACCAAGGCCCAGGCCTACGGCAGCAGGATTTTAGGGGGTGACATGCTGCCCAACCACATCCACATTGGTTTGGAAGCTCTGGGGCTGCTCAGGAGATTCAATAGCTTTTAAAATTTCCCGTGCACCTTTCACCAGTGCTCCCAACCTGATCCTGAAAATTTGTGCATGTGCACGAATGAAGAGGAATGGACAGGGGTGACAAACGACATTGGGCCTAGGAGCGCCCACTATGTAAATCCAGCCCTTAATGGGAGTGTTGCTACAATTAAATTTTAAACTTTCCTGGCTGTTTCTCTGCCCTAGTTGGCTTCCTATGCTGCTACATCACTGTGCACTTGTACACCACAGCCAGTGCCAGGCCCCAGCAGCCATTACTTGAATGCAAGAAGAATTGCGAGCAAGAGTGAGTGGAGCGGATCATGACGTTATGATTCGCTGAATTTCTTCGTCGTCACTCTCTTTCTACCAGGCGTGCAGAGCAGGCACCATTTTCTCCCCGGAGTCCAGCATGCACCTGGATAGGATTCCCCTGAAAGATAAGCAGTTAGATAAAATGAATACTGAGCTCTGTCTGTTGTTCTTCTCTAACAAAGCAAATTCGTATTTCTCAGGCAGAAAGTGATATGTGTTTTCCAATCTCCACAGTGTGGATTGTGAGGAACTGATATTAAGGAAATAATTAACCTCTACCAAGTTACTGTAAATCGTGTGTATTGAGAATGTCCCGAGAGTCAATAATATTTACATCATTGAAAAAATGTCTGTATGACATATGTAGAAGTATGTATGTGTCCATTTGCTTGTAGAAGTTACAATTTGGTCAACATTGATATTGATACAGTATTCCTGTATAACCCAGCCTGCATTTTGTATGGTCACAGAACCCCTCAGTGACTTCTAATATCCTTATCATTTACAGTAGGGGTACACCTGACCTTGCCTATGGCCTAGGACCTGCCAGCCTGGCCCTGAAATGAGACCTGTCTGCCTGCCCAACTCTGACCATCCATCCTGCTGAGTGTGTATGTGCTGTACAGAGTAGACCTGTGTGCTGTGCCTGCTAAGTGTGCTCTTCTCTGGCCTCCTGCCTTGGAATTGGATACCCAGTCTGCAGACTTGTGCCTGCTACAGCTCCCTGGCCTGGCCCTGACCTGAATAAGTGACTCCACACCACTTCACTACTACTTTTATAACTCCAGTTCCAATGCTGAATAAAATTAATTAAGTAATCTCTCAGTCAGACTCAGCAATGCTTAAAGGAGAACTAAACCCCCAAACTAATGAAAACCCGTACCCTCTATAGCCCCACCTTACTGCCCCCCCCCCGCACAGGTGTTAACATCTGTAAATGCCGCTATGTCTTTAATTACTCCTCGATGCAGAATCAGCGCAGCAGAGCTCACAAGTTCAAAAACTGCTTAAAATAAAGAAAAAATTACAAGATTTGCAGTAAAGTATGTCTGCAAAGATATAAGTGTAATAGATACAACCAGTGTTGGACTGGCCCACAGGGATACCAGGAAAACTCCCGGTGGGCCCAGGTTTCAGTGGGCCCTCCTGCTTCAAAACATTTGGCACATTTAATGGTCATTACCTATTTCTATGAGAACAAAGAGACTAAATAGATTGAATAACAGATTATAGTATGTAAAGAAAAGAGACTAGGAGAATAGAGGTTGAGTGAGGAGAGGAATTAAAATAGTACTGAGAGTGGGCCCCTGGTCTAGGATTTTTGGGTGGGCCCCTGGTGTCCCAGTCCGACACTGGATACAACCGGCACACGGGTCCAAAAACAAGCAGGGACAAGCCCTTGCTGTGTTTATTTGCAAAGTGCAACCGGTTGTATCTATTACACTTATCTGTATTGGAGGATACCAAAGCCTTCTTCACCGAATACCGGGCTTTCACGCAGGGCCGGAACTAGGGATAGGCAGAGTAGGCACGTGCCTAGGGCGCAAAGCTGGAGGGGCGCCAGGCACGTACCTGCTCAGTCGCCTACCCCATGTCCGGTCCCGTCTCTACCCGAATGCTGCTTCTATTCATTGTGTAAATGTGTTTCTGCGCATGCACACTGGAGCGCAGTTTTGTGCATGCGCTATCGAGCGCGCACTCAGCCGGCGCCGTGGCCAGCCAGGTTGCCTAGGGCGCCTGGCCAGGTTGGCCCGGCTCTGCTTTCACGATACAGAGAGCCAGGGTGTGCAAGCTGGTAGTACTGCAAAGACATAAGGTCATTTTAAACCATCAAAGCAATGGCTTTTATGAGTTAGCCCAAGGATTGGTTGACATTAGTTCTTGCGTGGGACGTGTTGATGTGAATAACTTACACCAAAAAGTTAGAGTATTCAAAACTTTCGCTTTTTGGTGTTAACACTACTGAATGCAGGCGAGGCACTGCCTCTCTACATGGCACAATTGTAATGTAATATTTACTTTCACTTACCTTTTCAAACTGCCTCATAACATTATATGGACTAGAGGACTTCTTCATTTAGGTTTAGGGCAAGCAGTTCTCTTTTATGTGTTAACTTATCAGACAGGCAGTTCTCCTCTTGCTCTATGTATTGCTAGTAGTTTTCCGCTCTTATGTGTAAGCAAGCAGTTCTACTCTTGTAATATCAAGACAGGCCAGACATGCATTATCAGACAGGCAGGTCTCCTCTCTTATGTGTGATCAGTAACTAGAAATTCCTCCAGTAGAGGCACTGCAGGCATCAGATACATGGCTTGGGTGCGGGTATCAGGTCCATTTGGGACAAATTGCTGGTTGCAGGTATGGTTTCAAAAAAAAAAAATGGACCCGCACAGGACTCAGAGGAACACTCTAATAGCGTTATTCCAATGAGCAAAGTAAACATAGCATTTGTATTGTCAGAGGCTTTTAATGCAGCCCACCATTATGACAGTTGCAATCATTTCTCAGAACAAATGTAAACAAGGCATTTCGCACATTTTGGTATTGGGCTTTGAGAAGGTTTATAAGAATAATCTCAAAAACATGGTTTGCCAGGCAAACAGTTCAAGATACAACAACTACAGAGTCAGATGGATTGCAGGACCAAGAATTGTATGTATGCCAACAGTTGGTATGGGTGTAACATCTAGGTGCTATTAGTGTTAACAGTATGGAAGAACAGCATAATACAGTAGCTAATAAATTTCAGAAAAATAACCTCTTCAACCATCTTCAAGTCTCTCAAGCTTTTATGAAGATAGAATTCCCAACACCCTACCTGATCTAAAATACACTTCCACGCTGGAGAAGAGGCGCTTAAGGGGTGATATAACTATGTATAAATATATAAGGGGATCATATCTCTCTAATACTTTACCAGTAGGTCTTTCCAGCTGACACAAGGTCATCCATTCCGATTAGA